>NC_134689.1:237934594-238302094 GCF_050947455.1 Rhinoderma darwinii | reverse complement strand
TGGGTGGGAATGACTTGGGAGTCCGCCCCTTTCGTGAGTTGGTGCGGGATATCAAACATGATATGTTGTGTTTGTGGGTATCTTATCCCAAGTTGGTGATAGTGTGGTCGGACATAGTCCCAAGAAAGCATTGGCGGTTAGCTAGATCGGTGGAGAGAGTCAATAAGGCTCGCATAAAAGTTAACCGGGCGGTGTCCCGTTTTGTGGCAAAGAACTGGGGCATTTGCGTGAGGCATAGGGATTTGGAGTCAGGAGTGGGGAATTTCTGGAGGAGTGACGGGGTTCATCTGACCGAGGTTGGCATTGATCTTTGGAGCTTGGCGATAGCAGAAGGCATAGAAAGGGCGGTGGTGGTGTGGAGGAACTCACAGGCTTAAGGTGGTCAAGGCCTGTTTCGCTGTGGCGGGGGGAGTCCTTGAGGCCAGTCAGTACAAAATGGTGGGGGGGTCGCATCGGGGGTATGCGTCCCCCAAAAAAGGTACATGGTTGAAGACTTCATCGGGTGTTATCCCTTTGAAGTGGTCTTCTGGTAGAAGGTATATCACTTGAAGGCTTCATCGGGTGTTATCCCTTTGAAGTGGACTTCTAGTGGTCGGTATATCACTTGAGGGCTTCATCGGGTGTTATCCCCTTGAAGTGGACCTTCTAGTGGTTGGAGCCATCTGCAGAGGTGAACGGTGCTTCCGAGCTGGTTTACGGCTGGAGGTAATTGGTGGTTTGCAGATGGCTAATTCGGTGTGTTCTGAAAAAAGGAATATCTGAAGGGGCTTCAAGGACTTCCTCTGCTCGGGTTAATGTTAACGTTAAATTGTTATTTACGATTCTGACCCATGTTGGGTCATGTGAATTATTAGGAGGAATTCTCTGGTGGATTCCTAACTAGTTATCCGAATGTTTCGGATTTAAATTGTTTTTATAAAACTGTGAAATTAATAAACGGCTGCTGTGGCCATTTCACATCCAACCTCGGTGTCATGTGTCTTTACTAAAGTGGGGGTGGGGGGATAGTATGGTCTAAGGTTAACACACGACTCTACTTAGGCAGGTCATGACACTCACACTGTTAAAGGTATTGTCCACTATCGTACAACTGATGACCTATCATCAGTACATGATTTGTGGGGGTCCGACATCTGGACCCCGCACCGTTAAGCCACTCTGGCTGCTTCCGTGCATCGGCCGTACATGCCGGAAGCAGTTGGCTCCGGCCACGGAATAGCGACCGAGCTGCAGTACAATTCAAGTGAATATGAGCAGAGCTGCAGTTCTGCAGCACGGCCGCTATGCTATGTACGGAGCCAACTGCTTCCGGCTCCGTACATCGCATAATGGGCAATAACATCCTGTGCTCGCAGGCCACCGGAGCGACTGATCGGTGCAGGGTTCGGATGTCGGACCTGCACTGATGATATACTGATGACAGTCATCAGTTGTCCGGTATTGGACAACCCCTTTAACTAAAAAAAAATAAATGGTCACCTGATCCTGTTCCCGCACCGTCCTCTAGCAACGCAGGCCTGCTCTCTAATGATGCAAGCAACATGATGACGTCACCTCGCCGCTTGCGTTATTGAAAAGTTTGGAATGGCAGGGAAATGAATGTACAATACATACACTAGACACTACATATACACTATACACTACAATAGTTACATAGTTACATAGTTACATAGTTTGTACGGTTGAAAAAAGACACATGTCCATCAAGTTTAACCAAGGGATGGGAAAGGGGAAGTGGGATGGGAAAGGGGAAGTAAAAAATTTCTACACATAGCAGTTAATATTTTTTTGTTCTAGGAAATTATCTAAACCTTTTTTAAAGCCATCTACTGTCCCTGCTGCGACCAGCTCCTGCGGTAGACTATTCCATAGATTCACAGTTCTCACAGTAAAGAAGGTTTGTCGCCTCTGCAGGTTGAACCTTTTTTTCTCCAGACGGAGGGAGTGCCCCCTTGTTTTTTGAGGGGGTTTTACATGGAACAGGATTTCACCATATTTTTTGTATGTGCCATTCATATATTTATATAAGTTATTCATGTCCCCCCTTAGTCGTCTTTTATCAAGGCTAAATAGGTTTAGTTCTTTTAATCTTTCCTCATAACTTAGATTCTCCATGCCCCTTATTAGCTTTGTTGCTCTTCTTTGTATTTTTTCCAACTCCAGGGCATCCTTTCTATGAACTGGAGCCCAGAACTGGACTGCATATTCTAGATGAGGCCTCACTAATGCTTTGTAAAGTGGTAATATTACATCCCTGTCCCGCGAGTCCATGCCTCTTTTGATACATGACAATATTTAGCTGGCCTTTGAAGCAGCTGATTGACACTGCATGCTGAAATTTAGTTTATGATTTACAAGTACACCCAGATCCTTCTCAACAATTGACTCCCCCAGTGTAGCTCCCCCTAGGACATATGATGCTTGCAGGTTTTTCGTACCCAGATGCATAACTTTACATTTATCTACATTAAACTTCATTTGCCAAGTGGACGCCCAAACACTTAGTTTGTTTAAATCTGCCTGCAATTCACAAACATCTTCCATAGTCTGAACTATATTGCATAGCTTGGTGTCATCTGCAAAAATAGAAATAGTGCTATTAATCCCATCCTCTATATCATTAATAAATAAGTTGAATAATAGTGGTCCCAGCACTGAACCCTGGGGTACACCACTTATAACTGGGGACCATTCAGAGTAGGAATGATTGACCACAACTCTCTGGATACGGTCCTTGAGCCAATTCTCAATCCAATTTCAAACTATACTTTCTAAACCTATAGTCCTTAATTTACCCATTAGATGTCTATGAGGGACAGTGTCAAATGCCTTTGCAAAGTCCAAAAACACTATATCCACAGCGGCCCCTCTGACTAGGCTTCTGCTTACCTCTTCATAAAAACAAATTAGGTTGGTTTGACAGCTTCTGTCCTTTGTAAAACCATGCTGGCTGTCACTTATAATACTATTTATTGTCACATAATTCTGTATATAGTCCCTCAATAGCCCCTCAAACATTTTCCCCACAATTGATGTTAAGCTTACTGTATCAATAGATACATTACAAATAGAGATAAGCGAACTTATGAAAAGTTCGGTTCGGCTGGTTCGCCGAATTTCATGAAAAAGTTCGATTCGCAATGAACTAGTTCTGACCGAACCTGTAATACAAGAAAGCCCCTAAAAATCGTGTATAACACTGTTTAAAAGCCCTAGAAGCCCTGTATAACACTCTTAGGTCACCCATGAGTGTATCCAAGTACTTTTGAGCTGTCTTTAAGGCAAAGTTAGTGTCAAAGTTACGCCAACATGTATGGCTATAGGAAAACGGATGGGACACGGTGATAACTAACAGAAACTACTGCACTTGTGCATGTTGTATGCTTAATGCATTGTTAAAAAATAGTACAAAAATTAACCATTTTTGGCGGCAGATGCATGCCAGGGTTCATACATATAAGGTGGTAAAAGAAGAAACAATGGCTTTTGACAAGCCCTCAAAAAATGTACCCTTTATGGTGAAGAAAGGGCAAGAAACCACGGCGCCACTTGGTGTGAATCAAAGAAGGTGGAGGTGAGAAATAAAAATAATATATGCTCACCGTGAGGATATGAAAGTTGAATGAAGGAGTCCACGAAATAGCTGCTGCCAGATCCGGGCCGGTTACCGAGGTGACCGCTTGGGTATGATGAGTGCACGTAGAGAAAATATGGATCTATATTGGCGCTGCTGCGTGGTGAGGACAGGATAAATCCAGAAGCCGGGTGAACGTAAAAGTATTTATTGCTATGCAACGCGTTTCAACGCCGAACTGGCGTTTTCGTCAGGCATGGTGAACACAGAAAAAAGAGACATGTATATATACACACAGAAGAGGTCATCTGATTGGAGCCAGTTCAGACTGGGCAATTAGGCAAAAAAACCGCCAAAAACTCAAGCAGGTCAGAGTTCAAGCGGTACAGTCCATTGCAATGACATTTCATAGTGTTTAAACAATAAAACACAATAAAAACCATAAGAAAGGTAAAAGGCGAGTTGTCACTGTAGGGAACTCTTATTTTGTTCATAAATAAAAAATGTCGGGGGATTGGATAAAAACATTGTGTGTGAGGGACGGCAATATTTTGTTATTGAATGGTTACCTGATGACATCAGAAGGGAACAAGTGGTGAACAAGTAGTGGATGATTTGTTTTTAGTTGGTTTATTTATTTCAAGCGTGGGACGTTTGTGTAACTGAGATATGAGAGGTTACGTGTGCAGGTTGGATTTGTTACTGGTTGTCAAGGAGACCACCTACGCTACGGTGGCCGACGTGGTCCAAAGCAAGATGGAACGCACGGTGAACCGCAAAACGCCAGAGGACGCCGGTCTATGCAGCAGGAACAGTGGGAGAGGAAAAGGAGAATGTGTTGCCGAGAAGGAATAGGTAGATATAAAATTGAATGTGAGTAATGGAACTAAAATTTAAATTTAATGTTTTCATTGACGCAGTGTTACATACGGTAGTTTGTTTCTATGTTTGTTTTTTATTTTTTATTATTTTTTATTTAAATTGGTTTACGTCTCTTAGAGCAAATGGAGTGTTAGGGGGGTGACGGTGGCATCGATGAATGTTGCTGGGGCAATGCCTGATTAAAAAGGTTGGTTTATTGTCTTAGATGAAGAGTGCATAACCTTTGTATTAACTCTTAGAGTTACTGCGAGGGGAAGGAGCCCTAACAGAGATAGTTGGTGCATTAGGGTTCGGACATGAAACCGCAGATGCACAAAAGGGGGGGTGGTTGTTGATGGGAAATACGGCAGCGATTGTGTCAACCGGGTCCCGTGGTTACATATTTGGGCTGTTACACTGTACTGTATTTTTGGAGAGGGGCTGGTGGGATCCATAGGTTTTCCGATGTTTGTCTAGGGATGTTTGATAGTTAGTCTAGAGATGACTCTGTGATGTCGTTTAGACCAAATGGGTATAGTGTGTTCATTTTAAAAATCCAGAAGTTTTCTGTTTGTTTTAATTTGTTAAATCTGTTTGGGACGTCGGGGTGAATGTATTCAATGGGTGTTATTGTAATTTTATTGGATTGGCATTCGTGTGTCTGAGAGAAATGACGGGATACACTGTGTTTGAGATACCCAGTGTTGATATTGAAACGGTGATTATTGACTCGGGTTCTTAAGCATTGGGTGGTTCTACCAATGTACTGTAGTTGGCACGGGCATTCTAAAAGGTAAATGACATATGAGCTGCCACAGTTAAGGAGTGTTTGAATTGTGAATGTCTCGTTGGTGACAGTGGAAGTGTAGTTGTATTTTTTGTGGCTTATGGTGTTACAGCAAAGGCAGCGTGAGTGTCCACATTTAAAGGAGCCTTTGAGGTTAGAAAGAAAGTTTGTATGTGTTGTCAAATGTTTCTTTGTTCTGCTGGGAGCAAGTATATTTTTGAGGGTTAGGGAACGTCTGAATGTGATGTTAGGTTTGTCTGATAATGTGTCTTTTAAGTGCGGATCATTTTTTAGGATGTGCCAATGTTTGGAGAGAATGTTCCTAATCATTTTGTTGCCTCTATTGTAGGTGGTGATGAAGTTGATATTGGAGTTGCTAGGGCCAGACTTGGGTTTCACTATGGGGGGATTTAAGCAGGACTTTTGTGTGAGTTCAGAGGCTTTTGATCTTGCGCCTTTTATAAGGTTTATTGGAAAATATTTATCTTTGAATCTTTTTTCTAAGATTGCGCATTCTTTGTTGAAGTCCTTATCTGTGCTGCAGTTCTTCCTTATTCTCTTGAATTGACCGAAAGGGATGTTCTTAAGCCAGGGGCGGTAGTGGGCGCTTCTAAAATCGATATAACTATTAACGTCTACTAATTTAAAGTGTGTATTTGTCGTGAATTTGTTGTTATCGTTGTCGTAATTGATGGTGAGATCCAGAAAATCTATTGAGGTGGGGGAAAAAGTGTGTGTAAATGATAGGTCGTAGTTGTTGTTGTTTAGGGTTTCAATGAAGCGAGCGGCTTCCTCTTCAGTGCCTTTCCATACTATAAACAGGTCGTCGATGTACCGTTTGTATAGCAATATGTTGTTTTTATAGGGGTGTTCACCGTGGATGTGTGTTTTTTCGAAGGATCCCATGTAGAGATTGGCGTAGGAGGGTGCAAAACGGGTGCCCATAGCACATCCTTTGATCTTGTGGTAAAAGCTATTATTGAAGCTGAAGATGTTGTGTTTGAGGATGAAATCGATGCAGTTGGTTAGAAAATCTATCTGGGATTCGGGGATTGTGTTGGTGGATGAGAGGAAAGAATGGGCTACTTCTATGCCTTTGTTATGGGGAATGTTACTATACAGTGTAGTTACGTCTGCTGTTAAAAAGCTGATTGGGGATGTTGAAGGGTCAAAATTTAGGTCATTTAAATCTCTAATTAGTTGTGTGGAATCTCTGAGGTGGGATGGTAAGGTCAGGACAAGTGGTTGGAGATGAAGGTCAATGAAGTGTGAAAGGTTGCTTGTGAGGGAGTCTATTCCCGAGATGATGGGGCGTCCGGGCGGATCGATTAGTGATTTGTGGATTTTTGGCAGGTGGTAAATGAAGGGCATGTTCGGGAAGGGGACAGTTAGAAAACGTTTCTCTTTTTTATTTATCAGTCCTGATTTGGCAGCTGACTCAATTAGGTCTTTATATTCTTGTGTATAAAGGGATAATGGGTTGGTGGTGAGTTTTCTGTAGAACGTAATGTCGCTTAGGATCCTCGTGGTCTCATCAAAGTATTTGTGTCGGTCCTGGATAACTATGCCCCCCCCTTTGTCAGCTGGGCGAATTATGATTTCTTGATTCTTTTGGAGATTTTTCATAGCTCTTCTTTCGTGGTTAGTTAAGTTGTCAATATAATGAGATGGAAGTTCTAGTGTTCTAAATTCGTTACTAACCAGGGACGAGAATGTTTCAATCATTGGGCCCTGGTGGTGGGTCGGGTAAAAATTAGATTTGGGGTGGACTTCCACTGGGATGGCCAAGGGTGTGGGAGAATCTACAGGTAATTCAAAGGTTGGGCCTGGTTTGGTGGTGTATTTGGTCATAGCGAAGTGTCTGGTGAGTGTGAGTTTTCTTATGAACCTGTTGAGGTCCATAAAAAGTTCAAAACTGTCAGTTGATGCCGTGGGGCAGAAAGAGAGGCCCCTATTCAAAAGGCTGTGTTCAGAACTGTTTAAGATGTGTAGTGATAAGTTGAACAATTTTACTGTTGGACCAGATTCCTCTTTTTGTTGAGTGATGGATGTTGGTTTGGTCTGTTTTCTGCCTCCTCTCCGTCCTCTAGGTCTATGTCTAATTTTCTTTTGGTCGAAATTTTTTGAATTCTTGGGAAGAAGTGGGTGATGGTTTGGGCTTTGGGACTTGTGATGTAGGGAATCAGAATGTCTTTGCTCACCACAGTGGGAGTTAGTGGCGGTCTGACTAGCTGGGAGGGGAGTCCTAAAAAAGACGTTGTTGCGTATGTGAAATCAAGAACAGATGTGGCCAGGTCTATGTTGGGGTTTGTGAACCCCTGAGTTGTGTTATGGTCCTCTGGTGGACTGCGGAAGTGGTCCTCAGGTGAAGTTGGATTAGTGAAATAAGGAGTGTTATGTACCGATAATTGGAGTAGGGATGAGAGATTGTTGCCGTCGTCCTCATCTATGTCGTCTATGGAGTCATTGGTCAAGGATAGGGGGGAATGGATGGTGGAGGGTGGGGGAGCTTCCATTGGTTCAGAAGTGGAGGGTAACCTAGATAAATGGATAGCTAGGTCGGAGGATTTAAAGGCATTCATTGGTACCTTAGGGCTGAAAAGTCTATGTGAGGAAGGGTGAGAGGGTAGTGGGGTGGGGTTAAGGGTAGGAATTGGAGCTGTGTGGTGACAACCGGACTTGGGGACTTGGGGAGTCTCTGAAAGGTTTCCTTGTTTTCTTTGTGGTGCTGTCTCGTTTGTTTGGTTGGTGGGTCTGGATTTGGAGCTGTTCCTGAAGGACCTGCTATAGGTCATGACTCTATTCTGTGGGGTTGCAGGATTGGATTTGCCCAAATAGTTCCTATTTTGGGTATGGGTATGGTCAGATACAATGGTATCTTTGTGAGGGATAGGTATGGTGCTGGATTTCCAGTCACCTGCAGGATTGAGGGCATAATCTGCCTGATCTCTTTTTAATTTTTTTACTTTTTTTGAAATGAGATCTCTTTCATAAGTGATGAGTCTCCTGCTGGTGGATTCCTCTAATTTAGAGAAATCACAGTGATCACTGAATTGTAATAGTTGCTCCTTGATCATGAGGATATCAGAAAGGAGGGCATTACTAAGCATTGTGCGTTTAGTGTGCAATCTTTCTAGGAAACCTAGATGGCATTTATCTATAAAAGACTTCCAGTCAGTGCTGAAAGTGAGGTCTGTGGGGTATGGGTTAGTGATTAATAACCTTAGACCTCTAGGGGTGATGTTACCAGAAATATACAGTGATAGAAATTGACAATCGATGTTCTGCAGGGCCTCCTTTTTTAAGAGGTCTTCCAAAGATAGGTATAAGTCAGTCATCCTTTGAGTTTCTGCAAGTGATGAGTTGTTACTCACTTTGTGAGAGTGTCCTGGCAGGGTGTCAATTCCAATGGTTTCAAGGATGAGCCGTTCGCGGAGTAAGTTCCTTTCGTTGGTAAAATCCAGCATCGTGGTTGTAGATTCCAGATGCTTGTATGGTGTTACAAGGAGTTGATTGAGATGTGGTAGATCCAAAGTAGCGGCTGCCAGTGCAGGAGTCGACTTTCCAACCAAAGGCACTCCGGTGGGGACCACCGGGGATTGGTGGTAGGATGCTCCTGGTATCGGAGTATGGGCTTTGCAGAGCAGATATGATCCGATCTGAAGTAGAGAAAGGGCAAGAAACCACGGCGCCACTTGGTGTGGATCAAAGAAGGTGGAGGTGAGAAATAAAAATAATATATGCTCACCGTGAGGTTATGAAAGTTGAATGAAGGAGTCCACGAAATAGCTGCTGCCAGATCCGGGCCGGTTACCGAGGTGACCGCTTGGGTATGATGAGTGCACGTAGAGAAAATATGGATCTATATTGGCGCTGCTGCGTGGTGAGGACAGGATAAATCCAGAAGCCGGGTGAACGTAAAAGTATTTATTGCTATGCAACGCGTTTCAACGCCGAACTGGCGTTTTCGTCAGGCATGGTGAACACAGAAAAAAGAGACATGTATATATACACACAGAAGAGGTCATCTGATTGGAGCCAGTTCAGACTGGGCAATTAGGCAAAAAAACCGCCAAAAACTCAAGCAAGTCAGAGTTCAAGCGGTACAGTCCATTGCAATGACATTTCATAGTGTTTAAACAATAAAACACAATAAAAACCATAAGAAAGGTAAAAGGCGAGTTGTCACTGTAGGGAACTCTTATTTTGTTCATAAATAAAAAATGTCGGGGGATTGGATAAAAACATTGTGTGTGAGGGACGGCAATATTTTGTTATTGAATGGTTACCTGATGACATCAGAAGGGAACAAGTGGTGAACAAGTAGTGGATGATTTGTTTTTAGTTGGTTTATTTATTTCAAGCGTGGGACGTTTGTGTAACTGAGATATGAGAGGTTACGTGTGCAGGTTGGATTTGTTACTGGTTGTCAAGGAGACCACCTACGCTACGGTGGCCGACGTGGTCCAAAGCAAGATGGAACGCACGGTGAACCGCAAAACGCCAGAGGACGCCGGTCTATGCAGCAGGAACAGTGGGAGAGGAAAAGGAGAATGTGTTGCCGAGAAGGAATAGGTAGATATAAAATTGAATGTGAGTAATGGAACTAAAATTTAAATTTAATGTTTTCATTGATGCAGTGTTACATACGGTAGTTTGTTTCTATGTTTGTTTTTTATTTTTTATTATTTTTTATTTAAATTGGTTTACGTCTCTTAGAGCAAATGGAGTGTTAGGGGGGTGACGGTGGCATCGATGAATGTTGCTGGGGCAATGCCTGATTAAAAAGGTTGGTTTATTGTCTTAGATGAAGAGTGCATAACCTTTGTATTAACTCTTAGAGTTACTGCGAGGGGAAGGAGCCCTAACAGAGATAGTTGGTGCATTAGGGTTCGGACATGAAACCGCAGATGCACAAAAGGGGGGGTGGTTGTTGATGGGAAATACGGCAGCGATTGTGTCAACCGGGTCCCGTGGTTACATATTTGGGCTGTTACACTGTACTGTATTTTTGGAGAGGGGCTGGTGGGATCCATAGGTTTTCCGATGTTTGTCTAGGGATGTTTGATAGTTAGTCTAGAGATGACTCTGTGATGTCGTTTAGACCAAATGGGTATAGTGTGTTCATTTTAAAAATCCAGAAGTTTTCTCTTTGTTTTAATTTGTTAAATCTGTTTGGGACGTCGGGGTGAATGTATTCAATGGGTGTTATTGTAATTTTATTGGATTGGCATTCGTGTGTCTGAGAGAAATGACGGGATACACTGTGTTTGAGATACCCAGTGTTGATATTGAAACGGTGATTATTGACTCGGGTTCTTAAGCATTGGGTGGTTCTACCAATGTACTGTAGTTGGCACGGGCATTCTAAAAGGTAAATGACATATGAGCTGCCACAGTTAAGGAGTGTTTGAATTGTGAATGTCTTTATGGTGGCAGATGCCTGCCGGGGTTCATCCATACATGGATGTAAAAGCAACAAGCAATGGCTTTTCACAAGCCCTGCAAAAATGTACCCTTTTTATTGGCAGATGCCTGCCGGGGTTCATCCATACATGGATGTAAAAGCAACAAGCAATGGCTTTTCACAAGCCCTCCAAAAATGTACCCTTTTTATTGGCAGATGCCTGCTGAGGTTCATCCATACATGGATGTAATGTAAAAGCAACAAGCAATGGCTTTTGACAAGCCCTCTAAAAATGTATCCTTTTTATTGGCAGATGCCTGCCAGGGTTCATCCATACATGGATGTAAAAGCAACAAGCAATGGCTTTCACAAGCCCTCCAAAAATTTACCCTTTTTATTGTCAGATGCCTGCCGGGGTTCATCCATACATGGATGTAAAAGCAAAAAGCAATGGCTTTTCACAAGCTCTCCAGGTCTGCTTGTAGCAGACGGCAGTGGAGGTGTATTGGTGGTACTAGAGGTAGCCAACAGACAGCAAGGGTGGTGGTAGTAGTAGTAGTAGCAGCACAATAAAAGACACGGTGTTAGGGATCTGCCAGGTACTTCATCTAGCTACACTCCTGGGATTAATCAATCCACACCTGAGGCCAGACCTGTTCGACTGACACCTTCTCCCACCAACCAGGGTGGCAGGCTCAGGAGTGGGAGAGCCTATCGCGGCCTGGTCTCTCGGAGTTAGCTCCGCCCCCTGCCCTTTATTACCTGCCCTGTGCTCTCCCTCAGTGCTTGTAATTCTTTTGGATTCCTGGCCCCACTGCTGCTTGCTCCAGCCTGCTTCTGCCGTGCTTCTGCCTTGCTGCAGTTCTGCTTGACCTGCTTTGCTTGCCCTGGCTTGCGTCTGTCTCCGTGCCCGCTCGGGTGTACTCACTTCGTCCTGGTCCTGACTGTTCGTTCGCCGCCCCGTTTCCTCGTGGCGTTCCGTGGCTACTGCCCCTTCCCTTGCGTGTTCCCTGTTCTTCCTGTGCACTTAGCCAGCATAGGGACCGCCGCCCAGTTGTACCTCGTCGCCTAGGGCGGGTCGTTGCAAGTAGGCAGGGACAGGGCGGTGGGTAGATTAGGGCTCACTTTCCCTTCACCTCCTTCCTGCCATTACACACGGACAGTCACAGGACAAAGCCCTGTGGTGGGGCAGGCCTCAGGCCTGCTTGTAGCAGACGGCAGTGGAGGTGTATTGGTGGTAGTAGAGGTAGCCAACAGACAGCAAGGGTGGTAGTAGTAGTAGCAGCACATTAAAAGACACTGGACAGTCACAGGACAAAGCCCTGTGGTGGGGCAGGCCTGCTTGAAGCAGACGGCAGTGGAGGTGTATTGGTGGTAGTAGAGGTAGCCAACAGACAGCAAGGGTGGTAGTAGTAGTAGCAGCACATTAAAAGACACTGGACAGTCACAGGACAAAGCCCTGTGGTGGGGCAGGCCTCAGGCCTGCTTGTAGCAGACGGCAGTGGAGGTGTATTGGTGGTAGTAGAGGTAGCCAACGGACAGCAAGGGTGGTGGTAGTAGTAGTAGTAGTAGTAGTAGTAGCAGTACATTAAAAGACACTGGACAGTCACAGGACAAAGCCCTGTGGTGGGGCTGGCCTCAGGCCTGCTTGTAGCAGACGGCAGTGGAGGTGTATTAGTGGTAGTAGAGGTAGCCAACAGACAGCAAGGGTGGTAGTAGTAGTAGCAAAACATTAAAAGAGACTGGACAGTCACAGGACAAAGCCCTGTGGTGGGGCAGGCCTGCTTGTAGCAGACGGCAGTGGAGGTGTATTGGTGGTAGTAGAGGTATCCAACAGACAGCAAGGGTGGTAGTAGTAGTAGCACATTAAAAGACACTGGACAGTCACAGGACAAAGCCCTGTGGTGGGGCAGGCCTCAGGCCTGCTTGTAGCAGACGGCAGTGGAGGTGTATTGGTGGTAGTAGAGGTAGCCAACAGACAGCAAGGGTGGTAGTAGTAGTAGCAGCACATTAAAAGAGACTGGACAGTCACAGGACAAAGCCCTGTGGTAGGGCAGGCCTCAGGCCTGCTTGTAGCAGACGGCAGTGGAGGTGGTGTATTGGTGGTAGTAGAGGTAGCCAACAGACAGCAAGGGTGGTAGTATTAGTAGTAGCAGCACATTAAAAGAGACTGGACAGTCACAGGACAAAGCCCTGTGGTGGGGCAGGCCTCAGGCCTGCTTGTAGCAGACGGCAGTGGAGGTGTATTGGTGGTAGTAGAGGTAGCCAACAGTGAGCAAGGGTGGTAGTAGTAGTAGCAGCACATTAAAAGACACTGGACAGTCACAGGACAAAGCTTTGTGGTGGGGCAGGCCTGCTTGTAGCAGACGGCACTGGGGGTGGATTGGTGGTAGAAGTAGTAGCAGCACCAACAGCGGCACATTAAAAAAAGAGTGGACAGGACAGAATCCCGTAGTAGCAGGCAGCAGTAGCAGGCGGCAGCGGCAGCAGCAATGTCAGATCTAATCAGTGGCATCAGGCACAGGGGTTTTAAAATCCTCACCGATCCACGCTTGATTCATTTTAAGAAACGTGAGATTTTCCAAGTTGTTGGCGGACAATCTTGTTCGCTTAGGGGTGACGAAGCCCCTTGCCGCGCTGAATACCATCTCTGACGCTACACTGAAGGGTGGACAAGACAGTACACCCATGGCAAACTGGGCCAGTTCTTGCCAATGATCCAATCTGCTGACCCAGAAGTCCATGGGGTCTGGGATCAGGATTTCTGATGGAGAAAGGGCACAGTCCAGGTACGAGTGAACCTGGGTGTTTAGGTGCTGGACCTGGTGATGGTGAACATCCCTTTGGTGACTACGATATGTGTCAGGTCGAGGTATTGGATGTAAAAATGTTGTCATCATATTTTCCAAACTGAATTGGCTGCTGCTGCTGCCGCCTATTGCAGAGGTAGCTCTGCCAGAGGCGGTGGAACGATGAGACAGTGGGGAGCGGAGAGTGGCCCCCCGATCAGACATGCTTGCAGCAGGTGTTTGCTATTTGAAAGCCGTGACAAGCTGGCTGCATAGCTTCTCTCGATAATAAGCAAATTTTGCCTCCCTGTCGAAAAACTCCCCCATTCTGGCTTTAAACCGAGGGTCTAAAAGTGTGGCTATCCAGTACTCATCTCTTTGCTTCATGCTAACAATACGACAGTCAGCGCGCAAGTAACGAAGCATACAGCTCGCCATCCTGGCCAGCGTTTCAGAGGGCCCGGTTGGTTCCATCTCCGCCCCATACTGCCATGGTTGTCCATCATCAAGGTCGTCGTCAGACTCGTCATCACCATCACTGTCATGTTGTGCGGCTGCCTCGTCCCCTATCCCTTCCTGTGATTCCATCTCCAAATCCAGCTCCTCTTCAGGTCCTGCTTCCTCATCCTCATCCTCCTCCTCCTCAACATCCATAGCCAGATGTGATCCTTCCTCCATCATTTGCTGAATCATCGCTGTGAGCGTTTGCTCCATAATGAATATCAGCGGCATAACATCGTTCATTCCGCTAGCGTCACGGCTCACAAATCGTGTGGCCTCTTCAAAGGGCTTCAAAACGCGACATGCGTCTCTAACCAGCTGCCAGTGCCTGAGCTCGAAATTACACTGGCTCCAAACGCTGCCCTTCTGCTGCATCAGGAAATCATTCACGGCTTTCTGCTGTTCATACAGACGGTCCAACATGTGCAGGGTGGAATTCCAGCGTGTTGGAACGTCGCAAATCAGGCTGTGTTCTGGGAGATTGTTTTGACGCTGCAAGTCCAGGAGGGCGTGCTTAAATGCATACGAACGTCTAAAGTGGACGCAAACCCTCCTGGACATGGCCAGCACACCTTTCAAACCAACATATGACTTTAAGAAGCGTGTTATGACCAGATTGATCACATGTGCCATGCAAGGAGCGTGTGTCAGGTGACCTAGACGCAGTGCAACCACAACGTTCTTCCCGTTATCAGAGACAACATTGCCCAGTGTGAGTTTCAGAAGAGACAGCCAGCGTGCGATTTCCTCCTTGATGCACAGCAGCAGCTCCTGCCCTGTGTGGCTTTTCTCGCCCAGGCTCAGCAGGTGTAAGACAGCGTTGTGGTGCTTCACCTTGCACCTATGAAAAGAGGAGGGAGGAGGAGTGGAAGATACGCTGTGTCCTGTCGGGGACGGGAAGACCTCCATTGAGGAGGGCAAGGAGGAGGAGGAGTAGGAGGAGGAGGAGGATGGTAGGCGCCTGGTGTCCGGAGTTGAACCAGAAAGATACAAGCGTGGAGGTGGTAATGCCTGGCATTGCTGCGGTGGTGCATCGGACTGAAAATATTGACCCAGTGGGCCGTGAAAGACATGTACTGTCCCTGCCCATAGTTGCTGCTCCACGTGTCGACGGTGGCATGTACCCTGCTGCACACGGATAATTGCAAGGACTGGCCCACCTTTTCCTCCACGTGCTTGTGCAAGGCAGGGACAGCTGTTTTAGAGAAGTAATGTCGGCTAGGTATTCGCCACCTAGGCTGAGCGCACGCCATCAATTGCTTGAAGCCGGCGGAGTCGACCAGGTGGTACGGCAGCGACTGCACCACCAACAACTTAGCCAGGTGTGAATTAAGCCGCACGACAAGTGGATGACTGGGTATATATTGTTGCTTATTGGACAACGATTCCGTAATGAATAACTGACGGGACGTAGGAGGAGCAGTAGATGACAGTGATGATGATGATGACAACGACATGGTGGATAAGTGTAAAGGATCTGCCAGGCACAGCTTCGGGGTTAACTCCCTTAATTAATCAGTCAGCACCTGAATCTACATCCCTGAGACTGACTCCAGCTTCCACCACTCAGGCTGGCAGGCTTAGCAGTGGGAGAGCCTATCGCAGCCTGGCCAGACTCAGCTAGCTTCCGCCCTCTGTCTATTTATACCTGCAGTTCCTGTTCCTCCTTGCTTGTTATTCTTTTCGTGTGGTTTCCTGGCCCAGCTACAGCTCCTTCTATTTTGTTCCTGCTCCATACAGACCCTGGCTTACTGACTACTCTTCTGCTCTTCGTTTGGTACCTCGCACACTCCTGGCTTGACTCGGCTCGTTCACCACTCTGGTTGCTCACGGTGTTGGGCAACTGCCCCTTTCCCTTGCTTGTATTCCCTTGTATGTTTGTCGTGTTTGTCGTGCACTTACTGAGTGCAGGGACCGCCGCCCAGTTGTACCCCGTCGCCTAGGGCGGGTCGTTGCAAGTAGGCAGGGACAGAGTGGCGGGTAGATTAGGGCTCACTTGTCCGTTTCCCTACCCTCCGGTCATTACATAATAACAAGCCCATACCTAGTCTACCCTGGTCCCTGACACCACTATGGACCCCCGTGAGACCCTGGCTCAGCAAATGCAGGGTCTCTCCCTACAGGTCCAGGCCCTGGCTCAGAGGGTCAACCAGCCTGATGCTACCTTGGTAGTTCCCCTCACCGCACCTCTTGAACCCCACCTCAAGTTGCCCGACCGGTTCTCAGGGGACCGGAGGGCTTTTCTCTCCTTTCGGGAGAGTTGTAGGCTTTACTTTCGTTTAAAGCCTCATTCCTCAGGTTCTGAGAGCCAGCGGGTGGGTATAATTATGTCCCGGCTCCAGGAAGGGCCCCAAGAGTGGGCCTTCTCCTTGGCTCCTGACGCCCCTGAACTTTCCTCCGCTGATTGTTTCTTTTCTGCTCTCTGACTTATTTATGACGAGACTGACAGGACTGCCTTTGCCGAGAGTCAGCTGGTGACCTTACGTCAGGGTAAGAGACCTGTTGAGGAGTATTGCTCTGACTTTAGGAAGTGGTGCGTAGCTTCTCGGTGGAATGACCCTGCCTTAAGGTGCCAGTTTAGGTTGGGTCTGTCGAATGCCCTGAAAGACCTGCTAGTTAGCTATCCCTCTTCTGACTCCCTAGACCAGGCTATGGCTTTAGCGGTACGACTTGACCGACGTCTCAGGGAACGACAACATGAACGTTTATGTGTTTTCTCCTCCGACTCCCCCATGATGCCTCCCGAAATTCCGTTGCTTCGTTCCTCCACGAAAGACTCAGAGATACCTATGCAACTCGGGGCCTCCGTGTCCCCCCAACAACGTAGAGAATTCCGCAGGAAGAATGGTCTCTGCTTCTACTGTGGGGATGAAAAGCATCAAGTGAACAACTGTCCTAAGCGTAAGAATGCAGCCAGAGAACTTCCGCGCCTAAGTGATCATCGGGGAGGTCACTTGGGCGCACAGGTATTTCCAGTAAATAGGAAACGTACTAAGATCTTGCTTCCCTTTCAGGTTTCTTTTGGTGGTAGGTCTGCTACCGGCAGTGCCTTCGTGGATTCAGGGTCCTCTACTAATATTATGTCTGTGGAATTTGCTATGTCTCTTGCTATGCCTCTGATTGATTTGTCTAAACTTGTCGCGGTAGTGGGTATCAACTCCACTCCTCTTGCTAATGGTTATTTTACACAGCATACCCCTGTTTTTGAACTCCTTGTTGGCTCCATGCATTTGGAGCAATGCTCTGTACTGTTGATGCAGGGATTATCGTACGATTTGGTTCTAGGCCTTCCCTGGTTGCAGTTGCATAATCCCACGTTTGACTGGAATACTGGGGAGCTAACCAAATGGGGTAATGAATGTTGTACGTCATGTTTTTCTGTTAATTCTATTTCTCCCCCTGAGGAGGCGAATACGCTACCCGAGTTTGTGCAGGACTTTGCTGATGTTTTCTCTAGGGAGGCCTCCGAAGTGTTACCTCCTCATAGAGAATACGATTGCGCTATCGAATTGGTACCAGGAGCTAAGCTTCCTAAGGGTAGGATATTTAATCTTTCTTGTCCCGAACGTGAAGCCATGAGAGAGTATATCCAGGAATCCCTGGCCAAGGGTTACATTCGTCCCTCTTCTTCTCCGGTAGGTGCTGGCTTCTTCTTCGTGGGGAAGAAGGATGGTGGTCTTAGGCCATGCATTGACTACCGTAGCCTGAATAAGGTCACAGTAAGGAACCAGTATCCCCTTCCTTTGATTCCTGATCTCTTTAATCATGTTCAGGGGGCCCAATGGTTCTCTAAATTGGATCTACGGGGGGCGTATAACCTTATTCGCATCAAAGAGGGGGATGAGTGGAAGACTGCGTTTAACACGCCCGAAGGCCATTTCGAATACCTCGTCATGCCCTTTGGGTTGTGTAATGCCCCTGCGCTCTTCCAGAATTTCATAAATGAGATTTTGAGAAATTACCTGGGGTTATTTCTTGTAGTGTACCTTGATGACATACTGGTGTTTTCCAAGGACTGATCCTCCCACATTGAGCATGTCAGGAAGGTGCTCCAGGTCCTTCGGGAAAACAAACTGTTTGCCAAAACCGAAAAATGTGTGTTTGGGGTACAGGAGATACCATTTTTGGGTCAAATCCTCACTCCTCATGAATTCCGCATGGACCCCGCCAAGGTTCAGGATGTGGCGGAATGGGTCCAACCTGCCTCCCTGAAGGCGTTACAGTGTTTTTTGGGGTTCGCTAATTATTACAGGAAATTTATTGCTAACTTCTCGGTCATCGCTAAGCCTCTTACGGACCTCACTCGCAAAGGTGCTGATCTCCTCCACTGGCCTCCTGAGGCTGTCCAGGCTTTTGAGGTCCCTAAGAAGTGCTTTATCTCGGCCCTGGTGCTGGTTCAGCCCAACCAAATGGAGCCATTTATCGTGGAAGTTGACGCACCTGAGGTGGGAGTGGGGGCTGTCTTGTCCCAGGGTACCAGGTCCCTCACCCATCTCCGCCCCTGTGCCTACTTCTCCAGGAAGTTTTCGCCAACTGAGAGTAACTATGATATTGGCAACCGCGAACTCTTAGCCATTAAATGGGCATTTGAAGAGTGGCACCACTTCCTGGAGGGGGCTAGACACCAGGTAACGGTCCTTACCGACCACAAGAATCTGGTTTTCCTAGAATCTGCCCGGAGGCTAAACCCTAGACAAGCCCGATGGGCGTTATTTTTTACCAGATTCAATTTTTTGGTTACCTATAGGGCTGGGTCTAAAAATATTAAGGCTGATGCACTGTCGCGTAGCTTCATGGCGAGCCCTCCTTCGGAGGAAGATCCTGCTTGTATTTTGCCTCCAGGTATAATCATTTACTCGATCGATTCTGATTTAGTCTCTGAAATTGCTGCTGATCAAGGTTCAGCTCCCGGGAACCTTCCTGAGAACAAGCTGTTTGTTCCCCTGCAATTCCGGCTAAGGGTACTTAGGGAAAATCATGACTCCGCACTATCTGGTCATCCAGGCATCCTGGGTACCAAACACCTCATTACCAGAAATTATTGGTGGCCTGGGTTGCCTAAAGACGTTAAGGCCTACGTCGCCGCTTGTGAGGTTTGTGCTAGGTCCAAGACTCCCAGGTCCCGACCAGCGGGCTTACTGCGTTCGTTGCCCATTCCCCAGAGACCTTGGACACATATCTCCATGGATTTTATCACCGATTTGCCTCCATCCCAAGGCAAGTCGGTGGTGTGGGTGGTGGTAGACCGTTTCAGTAAGATGTGCCACTTTGTGCCCCTCAAGAAACTACCCAACGCCAAGACGTTGGCTACCTTGTTTGTCAAACACATCCTGCGTCTCCATGGGGTCCCTGTCAATATTGTTTCGGACAGAGGGGTACAATTTGTTTCATTGTTTTGGAGAGCCTTCTGTATGAAGTTGGGGATTGATCTGTCCTTCTCCTCTGCCTTCCATCCTGAAACCAATGGTCAAACGGAGAGGACTAATCAATCTCTAGAACAATATTTAAGGTGTTTTGTCTCTGACTGTCAATATGATTGGGTCTCATTCAACCTGGTAGTTCCAACAATCCCGAGGTAGAGGTCGTTCATCGGGAACTGTGCACAGTCTGGGCCCAGGTTCAGAAGAACCTAGAGGCGTCCCAGAGCGTACAAAAAACTCAGGCTGATAGAAAACGTTCTGCTAACCCCCTGTTTATGGTCGGGGATCTGGTGTGGTTGTCGTCTAGGAACTTGCGTCTCAAGGTTCCGTCCAAGAAGTTTGCTCCCCGGTTTATTGGGCCGTATAAGGTCATTGAGATCCTCAATCCTGTCTCCTTCCGGCTGGAGTTACACCCGTCTTTTCGTATACACGACGTGTTTCATGCCTCCCTCCTTAAACGCTGCTCCCCGTCCTTGGCTCCCTCGAGGAGACCTCCTGTTCCCGTCCTCACCCCTGAGGGGGTGGAATTCGAGGTGGCCAGGATTGTGGACAGCAAGATGGTCCAAAGCTCCCTCCAGTACCTGGTCCATTGGAGAGGTTACGGGCCCGAGGAGAGGACTTGGGTACCCGCCCGGGATGTTCACGCTGGGTTCCACCTGCGTTTCCCCAGTAAGCCAGGTCCACTTAGAAAGGGTCCGGTGGCCCCTCATAAAAGGGGGGGTACTGTAAAGGATCTGCCAGGCACAGCTTCGGGGTTAACTCCCTTAATTAATCAGTCAGCACCTGAATCTACATCCCTGAGACTGACTCCAGCTTCCACCACTCAGGCTGGCAGGCTTAGGAGTGGGAGAGCCTATCGCAGACTGGCCAGACTCAGCTAGCTTCCGCCCTCTGTCTATTTATACCTGCAGTTCCTGTTCCTCCTTGCTTGTTATTCTTTTTCGTGTGGTTTCCTGGCCCAGCTACAGCTCCTTCTATTTTGTTCCTGCTCCATACAGACCCTGGCTTACTGACTACTCTTCTGCTCTTCGTTTGGTACCTCGCACACTCCTGGCTTGACTCGGCTCGTTCACCACTCTGGTTGCTCACGGTGTTGCCGTGGGCAACTGCCCCTTTCCCTTGCTTGTATTCCCTTGTATGTTTGTCGTGTTTGTCGTGCACTTACTGAGTGCAGGGACCGCCGCCCAGTTGTACCCCGTCGCCTAGGGCGGGTCGTTGCAAGTAGGCAGGGACAGAGTGGTGGGTAGATTAGGGCTCACTTGTCCGTTTCCCTACCCCCCGGTCATTACAATAAGGCCTGGCTACTACTTAGATGACAGGGACTCGGAGCAGCAGCAGCAGCGGCAGAGGGGTCTTCATTAGATGTACATGATGGTGGGGCATGTCGATTGTCCCACATGGCCTTGTGATGCCGCTCCATGTGTTTACGTAGAGCGGTAGTTCCTACATATCAGCCCTGCCCACGCCTTACTTTCTGCTTGCAGATACGGCACTGTGCCATGTTTTCGTCCTCCGGGAAGGTACAGAAAAATTGCCACACGGCAGAGTACCGTAAAGAGGTAGTACCTCGTCCACCACCACCCGAGCTTGCCCCTTGTCTGGCAGGCTTTTTTCCGGAGCCTACACCAGTAGCATCATTGTCGCCATCACCGGCTCCTGAGCTGACCCTACCGCTGCAACATTTTGCAGATTGACTTCTGCCCCTACCTCGGCTTGGCTGTTTATCACTGCCAGTGCCGCCACTATTACCCTCCTCCTCTGACGCCGTCATCACCTCGTCATCTGGTTCCCACGTCCTGTCTAAAACAACATCATTATAGCCCTCCTCATCATCCCCGCCACTTCTGGCACTGTGTTGTGAATGTGATGTGACATCATGGCGGGCTCCATGCCCCCCTCTAAACTGCGTCTGCCACCACGGCTACCACCAACACCCCCACTACCACAGCTATGTGTCTCGGACACCGCTTCCACCTCCACCACCGCCGCAACACACTCCGTTGGCTGACTCGCGGAAAACAAATCATCATGACTATGTTGTTCAGTATCTTCCTTCGCACCCGAGGAGATGTCTTTTAGGACTTTCAGGAATGATGGCTTCCCACTAGGAAGGGGGAGTGAAGACATAGATGATGGAATGGAAACGCTAGAAATACCCATATTACTACTGTCACTGTGCCAAGGAACTGTAGAGGATCTGGAATCCAACAAAACCTGGCTTGAAGCCAGATCGTCAGAGTCTTCCTGCTGAAATGACCGCGAGCCAGCCAACCAGTCCACAATGGCCGTATTGTCTAAAGTAACCCGCCCACCGGAGGAGATGGACAAGTCTGGCTTGCTGATACTGCTACTACTACCAGCAGGCACATGGCTGCTGCTACTAGTGGAAATGGGCACGTCTTGTGCCACAAATGCTGGTACTGGGTCTGGCACCAACAGATCCAACATTTGGACTGGAAGAGGACACGGCATGGGTGTTTTTTCCTCTACCCCGTCCTTTCACAACCTTTTTTTTACCAGAGATTTCACTGCTGGAGCGCAGCAAGTTGAATCAAAACCCCGGGGATGAGCCCCTTCTAAAAGCGTATTCACACACTGGCTTGGCAAATGGCAATGAATGAGAATTTCTATCAGCCACTGCACTGACTCAGGGAATGCTGGGCGTTGTAGTACTACAAAGGCTGCCTCAGCTGTCTGTATTGCAAGTTGGATGCAACGGCCCGGGATGAGCCCCTTCTAAAAGCGTATTCACACACTGGCTTGGCAAATGGCAATGAATGAGAATTTCTATCAGCCACGACGCGGTGCACTCAGGGAATGCTGGGCGTTGTAGTACTACAAAGGCTGCCTCAGCTGCCTGTATTGCAAGTTGGATGCAACGGCCGGGGATGAGCCCCTTCTAAAAGCGTATTCACACACTGGCTTGGCAAATGGCAATGAATGAGAATTTCTATCAGCCACGCCGCGGTGCACTCAGGGAATGCTGGGCGTTGTAGTACTACAAAGGCTGCCTGTATTGCAAGTTGGATTGTTATGTTAACGGTAATGGGGATGAGCCCCTTCTAAAAGCGTATTCACACACTGGCTTGGCAAATGGCAATGAATGAGAATTTCTATCAGCCACTGCACTGACTCAGGGAATGCTGGGCGTTGTAGTATTACAAAGGCTGCCTCAGCTGCCTGTATTGCAAGTTGGATGCAACGGCCGGGGATGAGCCCCTTCTAAAAGCGTATTCAGACACTGGCTTGGCAAATGGCAATGAATGAGAATTTCTATCAGCCACGCCACGGTGCACTCAGGGAATGCTGGGCGTTGTAGTACTACAAAGGCTGCCTCAGCTGCCTGTATTGCAAGTTGGATGCAACGGCCGGGGATGAGCCCCTTCTAAAAGCGTATTCACACACTGGCTTGGCAAATGGCAATGAATGAGAATTTCTATCAGCCACGCCGCGGTGCACTCAGGGAATGCTGGGCGTTGTAGTACTGCAAAGGCTGCCTCTATTGCAAATTGAATTGTTATGTTAACGGTAACGGGGATGAGCCCCTTCTAAAAGCGTATTCACACACTGGCTTGGCAAATGGCAATGAATGAGAATTTCTATCAGCCACTGCACTGACTCAGGGAATGCTGGGCGTTGTAGTACTACAAAGGCTGCCTCAGCTGCCTGTATTGCAAGTTGGATGCAACGGCCGGGGATGAGCCCCTTCTAAAAGCGTATTCACATGCTGGATTGGCAAATGGCAATGAATGAGAATTTCTATCAGCCACGCCGTGGTGCACTCAGGGAATGCTGGGCGTTGTAGTACTACAAAGGCTGCCTCAGCTGCCTGTATTGCAAGTTGGATGCAACGGCCGGGGATGAGCCCCTTCTAAAAGCGTATTCACACACTGGCTTGGCAAATGGCAATGAATGAGAATTTCTATCAGCCACGCCGCGGTGCACTCAGGGAATGCTGGGCGTTGTAGTACTACAAAGGCTGCCTCAGCTGCCTGTATTGCAAGTTGGATGCAACGGCCGGGGATGAGCCCCTTCTAAAAGCGTATTCACACACTGGCTTGGCAAATGGCAATGAATGAGAATTTCTATCAGCCACGCCGCGGTGCACTCAGGGAATGCTGGGCGTTGTAGTACTGCAAAGGCTGCCTCTATTGCAAATTGAATTGTTATGTTAACGGTAACGGGGATGAGCCCCTTCTAAAAGCGTATTCACACACTGGCTTGGCAAATGGCAATGAATGAGAATTTCTATCAGCCACTGCACTGACTCAGGGAATGCTGGGCGTTGTAGTACTACAAAGGCTGCCTCAGCTGCCTGTATTGCAAGTTGGATGCAACGGCCGGGGATGAGCCCCTTCTAAAAGCGTATTCACACACTGGATTGGCAAATGGCAATGAATGAGAATTTCTATCAGCCACGCCGTGGTGCACTCAGGGAATGCTGGGCGTTGTAGTACTACAAAGGCTGCCTCAGCTGCCTGTATTGCAAGTTGGATGCAACGGCCGGGGATGAGCCCCTTCTAAAAGCGTATTCACACACTGGCTTGGCAAATGGCAATGAATGAGAATTTCTATCAGCCACGCCGCGGTGCACTCAGGGAATGCTGGGCGTTGTAGTACTACAAAGGCTGCCTCAGCTGCCTGTATTGCAAGTTGGATGCAACGGCCGGGGATGAGCCCCTTCTAAAAGCGTATTCACACACTGGCTTGGCAAATGGCAATGAATGAGAATTTCTATCAGCCACGCCGCGGTGCACTCAGGGAATGCTGGGCGTTGTAGTACTACAAAGGCTGCCTGTATTGCAAGTTGGATTGTTATGTTAACGGTAATGGGGATGAGCCCCTTCTAAAAGCGTATTCACACACTGGCTTGGCAAATGGCAATGAATGAGAATTTCTATCAGCCACTGCACTGACTCAGGGAATGCTGGGCATTGTAGTACTACAAAGGCTGCCTCAGCTGCCTGTATTGCAAATTGGATGCAACGGCCGGGGATGAGCCCCTTCTAAAAGCGTATTCACACACTGGCTTGGCAAATGGCAATGAATGAGAATTTCTATCAGCCACTGCACTGACTCAGGGAATGCTGGGCGTTGTAGTATTACAAAGGCTGCCTCAGCTGCCTGTATTGCAAGTTGGATGCAACGGCCGGGGATGAGCCCCTTCTAAAAGCGTATTCAGACACTGGCTTGGCAAATGGCAATGAATGAGAATTTCTATCAGCCACGCCGCGGTGCACTCAGGGAATGCTGGGCGTTGTAGTACTACAAAGGCTGCCTCAGCTGCCTGTATTGCAAGTTGGATGCAACGGCCGGGGATGAGCCCCTTCTAAAAGCGTATTCACACACTGGCTTGGCAAATGGCAATGAATGAGAATTTCTATCAGCCACGCCGCGGTGCACTCAGGGAATGCTGGGCGTTGTAGTACTGCAAAGGCTGCCTCTATTGCAAATTGAATTGTTATGTTAACGGTAACGGGGATGAGCCCCTTCTAAAAGCGTATTCACACACTGGCTTGGCAAATGGCAATGAATGAGAATTTCTATCAGCCACGCCGTGGTGCACTCAGGGAATGCTGGGCGTTGTAGTACTACAAAGGCTGCCTCAGCTGCCTGTATTGCAAGTTGGATGCAACGGCCGGGGATGAGCCCCTTCTAAAAGCGTATTCACACACTGGCTTGGCAAATGGCAATGAATGAGAATTTCTATCAGCCACGCCGCGGTGCACTCAGGGAATGCTGGGCGTTGTAGTACTACAAAGGCTGCCTCAGCTGCCTGTATTGCAAGTTGGATGCAACGGCCGGGGATGAGCCCCTTCTAAAAGCGTATTCACACACTGGCTTGGCAAATGGCAATGAATGAGAATTTCTATCAGCCACGCCGCGGTGCACTCAGGGAATGCTGGGCGTTGTAGTACTGCAAAGGCTGCCTCTATTGCAAATTGAATTGTTATGTTAACGGTAACGGGGATGAGCCCCTTCTAAAAGCGTATTCACACACTGGCTTGGCAAATGGCAATGAATGAGAATTTCTATCAGCCACTGCACTGACTCAGGGAATGCTGGGCGTTGTAGTACTACAAAGGCTGCCTCAGCTGCCTGTATTGCAAGTTGGATGCAACGGCCGGGGATGAGCCCCTTCTAAAAGCGTATTCACACACTGGATTGGCAAATGGCAATGAATGAGAATTTCTATCAGCCACGCCGTGGTGCACTCAGGGAATGCTGGGCGTTGTAGTACTACAAAGGCTGCCTCAGCTGCCTGTATTGCAAGTTGGATGCAACGGCCGGGGATGAGCCCCTTCTAAAAGCGTATTCACACACTGGCTTGGCAAATGGCAATGAATGAGAATTTCTATCAGCCACGCCGCGGTGCACTCAGGGAATGCTGGGCGTTGTAGTACTACAAAGGCTGCCTCAGCTGCCTGTATTGCAAGTTGGATGCAACGGCCGGGGATGAGCCCCTTCTAAAAGCGTATTCACACACTGGCTTGGCAAATGGCAATGAATGAGAATTTCTATCAGCCACGCCGCGGTGCACTCAGGGAATGCTGGGCGTTGTAGTACTACAAAGGCTGCCTGTATTGCAAGTTGGATTGTTATGTTAACGGTAATGGGGATGAGCCCCTTCTAAAAGCGTATTCACACACTGGCTTGGCAAATGGCAATGAATGAGAATTTCTATCAGCCACTGCACTGACTCAGGGAATGCTGGGCATTGTAGTACTACAAAGGCTGCCTCAGCTGCCTGTATTGCAAATTGGATGCAACGGCCGGGGATGAGCCCCTTCTAAAAGCGTATTCACACACTGGCTTGGCAAATGGCAATGAATGAGAATTTCTATCAGCCACTGCACTGACTCAGGGAATGCTGGGCGTTGTAGTATTACAAAGGCTGCCTCAGCTGCCTGTATTGCAAGTTGGATGCAACGGCCGGGGATGAGCCCCTTCTAAAAGCGTATTCAGACACTGGCTTGGCAAATGGCAATGAATGAGAATTTCTATCAGCCACGCCGCGGTGCACTCAGGGAATGCTGGGCGTTGTAGTACTACAAAGGCTGCCTCAGCTGCCTGTATTGCAAGTTGGATGCAACGGCCGGGGATGAGCCCCTTCTAAAAGCGTATTCACACACTGGCTTGGCAAATGGCAATGAATGAGAATTTCTATCAGCCACGCCGCGGTGCACTCAGGGAATGCTGGGCGTTGTAGTACTGCAAAGGCTGCCTCTATTGCAAATTGAATTGTTATGTTAACGGTAACGGGGATGAGCCCCTTCTAAAAGCGTATTCACACACTGGCTTGGCAAATGGCAATGAATGAGAATTTCTATCAGCCACGCCGTGGTGCACTCAGGGAATGCTGGGCGTTGTAGTACTACAAAGGCTGCCTCAGCTGCCTGTATTGCAAGTTGGATGCAACGGCCGGGGATGAGCCCCTTCTAAAAGCGTATTCACACACTGGCTTGGCAAATGGCAATGAATGAGAATTTCTATCAGCCACGCCGCGGTGCACTCAGGGAATGCTGGGCGTTGTAGTACTACAAAGGCTGCCTCAGCTGCCTGTATTGCAAGTTGGATGCAACGGCCGGGGATGAGCCCCTTCTAAAAGCGTATTCACACACTGGCTTGGCAAATGGCAATGAATGAGAATTTCTATCAGCCACGCCGCGGTGCACTCAGGGAATGCTGGGCGTTGTAGTACTGCAAAGGCTGCCTCTATTGCAAATTGAATTGTTATGTTAACGGTAACGGGGATGAGCCCCTTCTAAAAGCGTATTCACACACTGGCTTGGCAAATGGCAATGAATGAGAATTTCTATCAGCCACTGCACTGACTCAGGGAATGCTGGGCGTTGTAGTACTACAAAGGCTGCCTCAGCTGCCTGTATTGCAAGTTGGATGCAACGGCCGGGGATGAGCCCCTTCTAAAAGCGTATTCACACACTGGATTGGCAAATGGCAATGAATGAGAATTTCTATCAGCCACGCCGTGGTGCACTCAGGGAATGCTGGGCGTTGTAGTACTACAAAGGCTGCCTCAGCTGCCTGTATTGCAAGTTGGATGCAACGGCCGGGGATGAGCCCCTTCTAAAAGCGTATTCACACACTGGCTTGGCAAATGGCAATGAATGAGAATTTCTATCAGCCACGCCGCGGTGCACTCAGGGAATGCTGGGCGTTGTAGTACTACAAAGGCTGCCTCAGCTGCATGTATTGCAAGTTGGATGCAACGGCCGGGGATGAGCCCCTTCTTAAAGCGTATTCACACACTGGCTTGGCAAATGGCAATGAATGAGAATTTCTATCAGCCACGCTGCGGTGCACTCAGGGAATGCTGGGCGTTGTAGTACTACAAAGGCTGCCTGTATTGCAAGTTGGATTGTTATGTTAACGGTAATGGGGATGAGCCCCTTCTAAAAGCGTATTCACACACTGGCTTGGCAAATGGCAATGAATGAGAATTTCTATCAGCCACTGCACTGACTCAGGGAATGCTGGGCATTGTAGTACTACAAAGGCTGCCTCAGCTGCCTGTATTGCAAATTGGATGCAACGGCCGGGGATGAGCCCCTTCTAAAAGCGTATTCACACACTGGCTTGGCAAATGGCAATGAATGAGAATTTCTATCAGCCACTGCACTGACTCAGGGAATGCTGGGCGTTGTAGTATTACAAAGGCTGCCTCAGCTGCCTGTATTGCAAGTTGGATGCAACGGCCGGGGATGAGCCCCTTCTAAAAGCGTATTCAGACACTGGCTTGGCAAATGGCAATGAATGAGAATTTCTATCAGCCACGCCGCGGTGCACTCAGGGAATGCTGGGCGTTGTAGTACTACAAAGGCTGCCTCAGCTGCCTGTATTGCAAGTTGGATGCAACGGCCGGGGATGAGCCCCTTCTAAAAGCGTATTCACACACTGGCTTGGCAAATGGCAATAAATGAGAATTTCTATCAGCCACGCCGCGGTGCACTCAGGGAATGCTGGGCGTTGTAGTACTGCAAAGGCTGCCTCTATTGCAAATTGAATTGTTATGTTAACGGTAACGGGGATGAGCCCCTTCTAAAAGCGTATTCACACACTGGCTTGGCAAATGGCAATGAATGAGAATTTCTATCAGCCACTGCACTGACTCAGGGAATGCTGGGCGTTGTAGTACTACAAAGGCTGCCTCAGCTGCCTGTATTGCAAGTTGGATGCAACGGCCGGGGATGAGCCCCTTC
Organism: Rhinoderma darwinii; assembly: GCF_050947455.1. Classification (NCBI taxonomy): domain Eukaryota; kingdom Metazoa; phylum Chordata; class Amphibia; order Anura; family Rhinodermatidae; genus Rhinoderma; species Rhinoderma darwinii. Next base: position 238,273,534 of record NC_134689.1, on the reverse strand, counting down.
TAAAAGCGTATTCACACACTGGATTGGCAAATGGCAATGAATGAGAATTTCTATCAGCCATGCCGTGGTGCACTCAGGGAATGCTGGGCGTTGTAGTACTACAAAGGCTGCCTGTATTGCAAGTTGTATTGTTATGTTAACGGTAATGGGGATGAGCCCCTTCTAAAAGCGTATTCACACACTGGCTTGGCAAATGGCAATGAATGAGAATTTCTATCAGCCACTGCACTGACTCAGGGAATGCTGGGTGTTGTAGTACTACAAAGGCTGCCTCAGCTGCCTGTATTGCAAATTGGATGCAACGGCCGGGGATGAGCCCCTTCTAAAAGCGTATTCACACACTGGCTTGGCAAATGGCAAGGAATGAGAATTTCTATCAGCCACTGTACTGACTCAGGGAATGCTGGGCATTGTAGTACTACAAAGGCTGCCTCTGCTTCCTGTATTGCAAGTTGGATGCAATGGCCCGGGATGAGCCCCTTCTAAAAGCTTATTCACACACTGGCTTGGCAAATGGAGAATTTGTATTGCAATTTGGATGTTGAGAGTAGACTCCCGCTGTAGTGGATGAGCCCCTTCGATTGCTGGATTCCTAAAGCTTTCCCTTACTGCACAGAGATGCTATCCCTACAGCTCCTGTCTGTAAAATGGCCGCTGAGCTCCGTGCATAGACTTTTATTGCAGGCTTGAGCCCGCCCCTATGCTGCCTCCCGATTGGCTGGGAGAGCCGTTTGCAAGGCATTATGGGGTAGCCTGATGTCAGGTGATCTTGTGAAATCCTCCATTTTACATCTAACATGTGGCAGGCGCCAAAATGTAGCTTTTCACGATGTTCGGTCCGAAACCGGGTTCGGTTGTCCCGGTTCGCTCATCTCTAATTACAAACATTACACACTACAATATACACAGTACACATGCACTATACACTACACTACAATATACACATTACACATGAACTATACACTACAATACGTACATTACACACTACATATACACTATAACCTACAATACATACATTACACACTACAATATACACATTACACACTACACATGCACTATACACTACACACATTACACACTACACATGTACTATACACTGCAATACATACATTACATACTACACATGCACTATACATTACAATACATACATTACACACTACACATGCACTATACAATGCACACATTACACACTACACATGCACTATACACTACAATACATACATTAGTGACAAAACATGCACTATACACAACAATACATACATTACACACTCTACATGCACTATACACACATTACACACTACACATGCACTATACACTACAATACATACATACATTACACACTACACATGCACTATACACTACAATCCATACATTACACATGCACTATACACTACACACATTACACACTACACATGCACTATACACTACAATACACACTACACATGCACTACACACATACATTACACACTCCATATGCACTATACACTACAATACATACATACATTGCATACTACACATGCACTATACACTACAATACATACATACATTAAACACTACACATGCACTATACACTACAATACATACATTACACACTACACAACATACATTACACACTACACATGCTCTGTACACATTACACACTACACACGCACTATACACTACACTACATACATGACACACTAGACATACACTACATACATTACACACTACAATATACACACTACACATGCACTATACACTACAATACATACATTACATGCTAGACATACAGTACATACATTACACACTACAATATACACCCTACACATGCACTATACACTACAATACACACATTACACATGCACTACACACATTACATACTACGCATGCACTATACACTACAATACACACTAAACATGCACTACACACATACATTACACACCACACATGCACTATACACTACAATACATACATACTGTAAAGGATCTGCCAGGCACAGCTTCGGGGTTAACTCCATAATTAATCAGTCAGCACCTGAATCTACATCCCTGAAACTGACTCCAGCTTCCACCACTCAGGCTGGCAGGCTTAGGAGTGGGAGAGCCTATCGCAACCTGGCCAGACTCAGCTAGCTCCCGCCCTCGGTCTATTTAAGCCTGCCCTTCCTGTCCCTCGGTGCTTGTGATTCTTTTCGTGTGGTTTCCTGGCCCAGCTACAGCTCCTTCTATTTTGATCCTGCTCCATACAGACCCTGGCTTACTGACTACTCTTCTGCTCTTCGTTTGGTACCTCGCACACTCCTGGCTTGACTTGGCTCGTTCACCACTCTGGTTGCTCACGGTGCCCCTTTCCCTTGCTTGTATTCCCTTGTATGTTTGTCGTGCACTTACTGAACGCAGGGACCGCCGCCCAGTTGTACCCCGTCGCCTAGGGCGGGTCGTTGCAAGTAGGCAGGGACAGAGTGGCGGGTAGACTAGGGCTCACTTGTCCGTTTCCCTACCCCCCATCATTACACATACATTACACACTACACATGCACTATACACTACAATACATACATACATTACACACTACACGACATACATTACACACTACACATGCTCTGTACACATTACACACTACACACGCACTATACACTACACTACATACATGACACACTAGACATACACTACATACATTACACACTACACATGCTCTGTACACATTACACACTACACACGCACTATACACTACAATACATACATTACACACTAGACATACAGCACATTCATTACACACTACAATATACACACTACACATGCACTATACACTACCATACATACATTTTACACTAGACATACAGTACATACATTACACACTACAATATACACACTACACATGCACTATACACTTCAATACATACATTACGCACTAGACATACACTATACACATACAGTACATACATAACGCACACTTACCTTTTCACACACTGGCACCCCATTATTCATTTATTTTTATTTATGCACTTTACTCATCACTGCCCCCTATATTTCACCCCTATTATTATCACTTGCACATACACTATTAATTTATTAATTTTTACTACACATCCCATGCACCACACGCCCCTCCCCTCAAGGCTAGTGGGAGTGGCTATTATTATTTAATGTACCTGCTCACTCTCCTTCATCAGCGTTTCTGACCTGGCTGTGTCCATTTGTAAGTATGGCCTTTTTTCGGTGCTTTTGTGCAGGCAGCTGCCTATATGGATCTTTTCTTGCTGGGCAGGGAGGCTCCGGAGGAAACCACTAGCGAGTGATGGTGAGTCCATCATGTAGGGATTTCCCTTCAGTTGCAGAACAGACACTCTGAGCGCCTCCCTCGCCGTCCGGACACTGAGCAGGATCGCATAACAATGGCGACGGGAGAGTGGAGAGCAGGGGAGGGGGGTCAGGGAGGGGTAATTAAGGGGGCACAGCAGAGATATGCTGTTCTTAAGGAGGCAGCACATCCTGCAGCTGCTAAATGGAGGGAACCTCAGCCATCGTCTCTGTAATGCCGCCCCCTCTTAGACACTGCAGGGTGCCGCCTGAAGCCAGAGGCTCAACTCGCCTAATGGTAGATGCGGGCCTGTCAGGAACTTGACGGACATAGTATCGCACTACGAAATTCATTTAAGGAGTTATGACCTATTAGAAATGTGTCTGGCAACTTTCCCTGTTTTGCATGTAATTAGCCATCCTCCTTCCACCTGACCAGAAGGAGGGGTGAGGGGTCTTGTTTGGACCCGTTATAATGGCATACCAAGAAATACACAGTGTCAGACCACAGGAGATGCGACCACATTGCAGTTCTGTCTACCTTCAAGCTGTTCTCCCCAGCGGGATCTCTAACCTATCAAATACGTAAGAGGTCTGTTATTCTTTGCTTTATTCCCTTTTATTTTGTAACTGTTTTGCTTATATGTATGTCATTTTTATTACATCATTTTTGTAACCTTTTTTGTAAGCACTGCACTTTTGTATATTAAACCTTAAAATTAATATTTTTCATCCTTCCTGCTCTAAACCTACCCACAACCTCGAAGAGGAAAAGCATAACCTGTTGAATGCTATTTAAATTCAGTGTGTGCCTGTGTGAACGTGTGCGTTACCAGGAGGAGGCTCTTTTTGGCCTAATACGGCAAATGGTGGCAGCGTTTCTTGTCGATGTGTGAACTGGTTTTGGGGTGCGCTTAAACTTATTGTTAGCCTGTTGCGATAGGCATGTGTAAGAGTGAGACTGGACAAGCGGAGTTCCCCTTTACAGTAGCAACCAAGTCACGTGTGTCGGGAGTGGTGTTCGTGACAGTGCCCATTCGGTCAGAAGAGCATTTGTGAGGTCAGGCACTGGACATGAAAGTGAAATGTGATTCATCACTCTTTTTTCACCACTCCAGCTGACGCTTGGCATTGGGCACGGTGATCTTAGGCTTGTATTTTCAGTATTGTGGGAAGCTGCTCAATCATGGAAACCCATGACGACAATGTTCATCAACTAAAAAAGGGAATTTCAGCTGCAAGCATAAGGAATGCAAATACAGAGTTTCTTTTAGTGTAAAGGTAACTTGCTCCCATTCTGCTTTTCCTGAAAGGTTTCTGGTGTCTAGGCAATCTGTTTTTAAGGGAACTAATTTCGTGGAAGGATTTGCCACTATCCTTATACGGTAGGAAGAACCTAATTAATATGGTGATCTTTCCTAAACTGTTGTATCAGCTCCAAATGATCCCACTCCTACTGAAGCACAACGATATAAACAAAATTAATAAAGCTTTCCAGAAATTTATGTGGAGAGATAAAAAATCTTGTATGTCAATGAAAAATCTACAAAAAGATATTAGAGTTGGAGGGATATCTTTCCCGGATATTAGGGCATATAATATTGCATGTATCGCAAGATATGCTATAGAGTGGATAAATTATAAAAATAAATGTGCTAACTCTAAAATTGAACTAACAACATCAAATTCTTTGCGGGCATACCTCCATCAATCTTCTAGGGTGGGCCCTTTGAGGACATGATCTTCGGTTTTGCCGAGAGATTCTAGAATAGTATGGAGACTGTTGAGAAAAAGCTTTGACTTACCCTATAGCTTGTTAGGGTTTCTGACCATAAGGGAATATTTACAATCTAAAGGTTATCTGAATAACATAGGTTGGACAAAAAAGTATATGCAGAATCTCGGATTTGAGAGATGAACAAAATAGAGTACTTAAGACCTTTTGCCAAATAAAAGAAAAATTTGGTATTGACAAAAGGTTTTTTTTTTTTTGCAATATATTCAAATATGCTATATAATAAAAAAAAGCCAAGGTATCAAACAAAAATAATTTAGAGATATGATGAGAGGCATGCAGGGATGTCCATCAATCGCATTTATTCTAAAAAAGATGCCGGTTAAGGAGAATAGGAAAAGGTAATAAAAAAGGTATAAAAGGTATAAAAAAATAACAAAAAAATGGAAAAGGGATTTAGATACATAGATTTCGGAGGAAGAAATAGAAGAACTTTTGATAAATGGGCTCGGGTTAGGAGTGCAACATCATCTGAAAATTTAAGAGAGATGCAGTGGAAGGTAGGGGCAAGGCTTTATAAAGCATTCAATCTACCTTATGAAAATTATCTACCTAACTACACACGACAATGCCCTAAATGTGGGGAGATCAATGCAGCATGGGTCCATTGTTTCTGGCTATGTCCTGTAATTAGAAGGCTGTGGGTCTCAGCAGAAAAATACATGAGCTTTGTACTAAGTAAGGCCTCATGAACACGAACGTATTTTTTTCCTCCCGTAAATGCTGGCGTAAATATGGGTCCTTTGTCACACGTATTAGACCGTATTCCACCAGTATTTACGGACCCGTGCCCGTAAATACGGGTCCGGTATCACCAGTATTCCACCCGTACTTACAGACCCGTTTTCTCTGCACTAATCGGCAGCCCCTTCTCTCTATCAGAGAGAAGGGGCAGCCCTTTCGGGCAGAGTTTCTGCAGCGATTGAAAGTAAAAGAAGTTCATACATACCGTTGTCTTGGTGACGCGTCCCTCTTGACATCCAGTCCAACCTCCCTGGATGATGCGGCAGTCCATGTGACCGCTGCAGCTTGTGATTGGCCTGTGATTGGCTGCAGCGGTCACATGGCATGAAATGTCATCCCAGGAGCCCGGACTGGAGGAAGAAGCAGGTAAGTAAACTTTTAATACTGTTAACTCCAGTGGAAGTCACTATCCTGGGTGCTGAAACAGTTACTGCTGATCAGTTAACTATTTGAGCATCCTGGATAGTGACTATCCCCTGACGTCGAATAGCAACGCTCCCGTAATTACGGGTGCACACACGTAGCCAACCGTAATTACGGGAGCCCCATACACTTCTATGGGCCTTCCCGTGCCGTTATTACGGCCTGAATTAGGACATGTTCCATATTTTTCAACGGCACAGGCACCTTCCCGTAAGCATACGGGAAAGTACCCATAGCCAATAGAAGTCTATGGGCCCGTAATTACGGGCCGTAATTACGGCTCGTAATTACGGGCGTTTTTACGTTCGTGTCCATGAGGCCTAAAGAGATAAAATCTGACGAATGGATGGTTTGATAAAATTTAATTCGGGTGAAAAAGACAGCCATCTTTTTGACCTGATACACTTAATGATACTTTCAACTAAAAAAGTTATTCTATCAGAATGGGTATGAATGCATATTTAATCGTTTTTACAGGTTAAGGCCCCATGCACACGACCGTAAAAAACCTCAATTTTTGCGGACCGCAACTGCGGGCCGCAAAAATGGACCCATTCACTTTCATTGAACGTGGACATCTTTCCGTAGTGCTACGGATGGGTGGCTGTGCCGTAGCACCGTGCCGGGAATTATGGAGCATGTCCTATTTCTTGTATTTTACGGGCCGTTCTCCTATACTTTGTATGGGAGCACGGCCCGAAAATGCGGATCGCAGTCGGCGGCAGGCCGTGCCCGCAATTGGGGGCCGTGGTTGCAGGCACAGTCGTGTGCATGGGGCCTAAGGCCCCATGCAAACGACAGTATTTTTCATCAGTAATTATGGACAGTAATTACTAACAGTAATTACGGACCCATTCATTTCTATTGGCCATGGACACCTTTCAGTACTTTGACTGATAGGTGTCCGTGCTGAAAAAATTATAGAACCTGTCCTATTCTTGTAAGTAATTACGACAAGGACTTTCCCATCGAAGTCTATGGGAGCTTCAGTAAATACGGACGGCTAATGATATGCAGCCGTAAACCGTCCGTATTTACGTAAGCATTGCTAGGCAACATGTTGACATCATTTGCAAAATCCCTCATTTTGTAAGTATCCGTATATACGGATGAAATACGGATGCAATACGGACCGTATTTACGGACATATGTATGCTTACTGGTCCCTTTTTTTTGGACAGTATTTCAGGATAGATGAAAATACTGTCGTGTGTATGAGGCCTAAGAGTTTATGGAAGAAAATATTATATTGGCAATGGACTGATAAAAATAAATTCAAAAGAGAGAATAATCCAGGTGGATGGAAAAAATTGGAGCCAATTGTTAATAGAATACTATCTAGAGCAGAGTTTAAAGAGATGTATATAAATTAAAGGGTATATGGTTAAAGTATACTAGAACCAATTTTTTGTTAATGTAAATGTAGGTATATATAAAATTCCACCTGTGAGTAGATAATGTTGTTATATAGATGTAAAATCAAATAAAGCATATTTTAAAAAAATAAAATAAAAAAAAGGACTTCTCTTTTTTTCACATATTTAAATTCATTCATTACTGATCATAGCAGATCAAGTCATTACATGAGAAGATCTTATGCAGTGTCAACGGTTCCCGCAGGTTTGCACACATACCTGATGTTTGTATACTTTCTCCTAGCAACAGTCCGAGGTTGCTTTGAACAGTTCCCAAATGGAGTATTTTTAATTCTTATATATATTTTAATTAAATAAATTTTCTAATGTAGTAATGCACAGAGTTATTTATTAGTCATCTATTTTTTTTTATGTAATTGTTACATGTAGTAATTATAACACACTTGAAGTTTAAGATCAGGGGATTGCCCTGCCCATTGGCTGGGTCACCCTTTTTATTGCAGTTACCAGTAGCCTATTCCTTTATATAGTGCTGTGAAAAGAATTTTGCCACTTCCCAATTTCTTCTATTTTTGTATATTTGACACACTTGAATGTTTCAGATCACCAAACTACTTTTAATATTGGACAAAGATAACCCAAATAAACACAAAATGATTTAATTTATTAAAGGCAAAATGCTGTTTAGCCCTACCAGGCCCTATGTGAAAAAGTAATTGCCCCCTTAGGTACTCAATCAACCAGTTAAACAAATTCAATTGACAATTATGTTCAATTTAACTAGCCATGCCATGCATGATTACTGCCAGACCTGTTCAATCTAAACATCACTTAAATAGAACCTATCTGGCAATGTGAAGAAAGTCTCAAAAAGCAGCACATGTTGCCATGTTCTAAAGAGATTTAAATACAGATGCAAAGCAAAGTCATGGAACTCCAACGAACCAAAGTGAAAGCCATTATCCACAAATGGAGAGCATTTGGAACAGTGGTGAACCTTCCCAGGAGTGGCCGACCCACCAAAATTTCACCAGGAGCAACACATTCAGGAGGTCACAATAGAACGCAGATGAACATCTATAAAACTGCAGGCCTCACTTGCCTCGGTTAAAGAGGCTCTGTCACCAGATTTTGCAACCCCTATCTGCTATTGCAGCAGATAGGCGCTGCAATGTAGATTACAGTAACGTTTTTATTTTTAAAAAACGAGCATTTTTGGCCAAGTTATGACCATTTTTGTAATTATGCAAATGAGGCTTGCAAAAGTCCAAGTGGGTGTGTTTAAAAGTAAAAGTCCAAGTGGGCGTGTATTATGTGCGTACATCGGGGCGTTTTTAATACTTTTACTAGCTGGGCGCTGTGAAGAGAAGTAACATCCTCTTCTCTTCAGAACGCCCAGCTTGTGACAGTGCAGATCTGTGACGTCACTCACAGGTCCTGCATCGTGACGGCCACATCGGCAGCAGAGGCTACAGTTGATTCTGCAGCAGCATCAGCGTTTGCAGGTAAGATCGACTTACCTGCAAACGCTGATGCTGCTGCAGAATCAACTGTAGCCTCTGGTGCCGATGTGGCCGTCACAATGCAGGACCTGTGAGTGACGTCACAGATCTGCACTGTCACAAGCTGGGCGTTCTGAAGAGAAGAGGATGTTACTTCTCATCAGAGCGCCCAGCTAGTGAAAGTATTAAAAACGCCCCGATGTACGCACATAATACACACCCACTTGGACTTTTACTTTTAAACACACCCACTTGGACTTTTGCAAGCCTCATTTGCATAACTACAAAAATGGTCATAACTTGGCCAAAAATGCTCGTTTTTTTAAAATAAAAACGTTACTGTAATCTACATTGCAGCGCCTATCTGCTGCAATAGCAGATAGGGGTTGCAAAATCTGGTGACAGAGCCTCTTTAAGGTCAATGCACACGATTCCACAATTAAAAAGATACAGGCCAAAAATGACATCCATGGGAGAGTTTCAAGGCGCAAACCACTGCTGACCAAATATAACACAAAGGCTTGTCTCGCATTTGCTACAAAACATCTAGATTAACCCCCAGGACTTTAAGAATAATATTCTGTGGACTGATGGGTCAAAGGTGGAACTTTTTGGAAGACATGGGTCTCATTAAATCTGGCGACAAGCTAACACAGCATTTCGCCTTATGAACATCATACCAACAGTCGAACATGGCGATGGTAGTGAGATTGTCTGGGGCTGCTTTGCTTCTGCAGGGCATGGACAACTTGTCATAATTGATAGAACCAAAAAATTCTGCTCTCTATCAGAAAATGGTGAAGGAGAATGTGCCCGTCAGTTTGTAATCTAAAGCTCAAGAGCAGTTGGGTTATGCAGCAGGACAATAATCCGAAGCACACAAGCAAGTCCACCTCTGAGTGGCTTAAAAAAATAAAATTAAGGTTTGGAGTGGCCAAGCCAAAGTCCTAAATCAAATCCCATTGATATGCCATGCAAGGCCTGTATGCTGCAGCCCCTCCCCCTCCCTGTCATAGCTTGTATATACAGATCATTCTGTTTCACTGTCTCTGCCTCCCATCCAGGAGAAACTTTACAAATGCCCCCCATTACATGTCTTTTTAGAGGGAGAGTCCAGCTTTATATAACTGAAGAAGCCAAGCTGTGTTTCTGAATAGGCATAGAACTAGGGGGCTGGACCCCTCTTATAGTCCAGGGTACTCACGTGTCAAAGTTAATCAACGAGATCCGGTGCGCGCGCTGCCCCTTTTAGAGCGGGTACGAGCGTGCGCACGCACCCTACGGGATCCGGCTGAGGTGAGTGGACGCGAGCGCTGGTTGTCTCCTGAGGAGGAGGCTTGGGCCAGCATTTGCCGACTCGTGGCTGCGGCTGTCAGGGGGAGGTTGGAGCTGACAGCCCGCAGCCACGGACATTACAGAAGGACAAACGCGGAATCGGCAACAGGGTCATGAGCACCCAAGACTCAGTGATGCACATGTTGAACGAAGTCTAGCCCGTCTGGTCCAATCCCACAGAATAGCTACTGTAGCAAAAATTGGTGAAAAATGTAATGTTGGCTATGATAGAAAGGTGTCCAGAACTAAACCATGGTGCAATGGAAGAAGATATCCTGTTCTGATTAATCACTTTTTAAAAAAATATATAATGTGGACGATCGGGTGCGTCACTTACTTGGGGAAGAGATGGCACCAGGGTGCATTATGGGAAAAAGGCAAGCCAACAGAGGCAATGTGATGCTGGGAAATTGTGGGTCCTGACATTCATGTGGATATAACCTTAAGGGTATGTGCACACGGTAGCAGGCTTTTACGGCTGAAATGACAGACTGTTTTCAGGAGAAAACAGCTGCCTCGTTTCAGCCGTAATTGCTCCTCCTCGCATTTTGCGAGGCTTCTCTAACAGCCGTAAATTTTGAGCTGTGCTTCATTGAGTTCAATGAAGAACGGCTCAAATTACGTCTGAAAGAAGTGTCCTGCACTTCTTTTGACGAGGCTGTATTTTTACGCGTCGTCGTTTGACAGCTGTCAAAAGACGACGCGTAAATGACAGGTTGTCTGCACAGTACGTCGGCAAACCCATTCAAATGAATGGGCAGATGTTTGCCGGCATATTGTAGCCCTATTTTCAGGCGTAAAACGAGGCATAATACGCCTCGTTTACGCCTGAAAATAGGTCGTGTGAACCAAGCCTAACACATACCACCTACCTAAACATTGTTGCAGACCAATCACACACCTTCATGGCAATGCTATTCCATAATGTGGTCTCTTTTAGCAGGAAAATTAACCCTGCCACACTGCAAAAATTACTCAGGAATAATTTAAAGGAACATGGCAAAGAATTAAAGGTCTTGGTCTCCAAATTCCCCAGATCTCAAACCGATCGAGTATTTTTGGTATGTGCTGGAAAAATAAGTGCAATCCAGGAAGGTCCCTCGCAAATTGCAGGACTTAAAAAATCTGCTGCTAATGTCTTGGTGTCAGATACCACAAGACACCTTCAGAGGTATTTTAGAATCCATGCCTCCATGCTTAAGGCCTCATTTACACGAACGTAATATACGCGCGTGCGACGCGCGTGCTTTGCACGCATGTCGCACGCACCTATATTAGTCAATGGGGCAGTTTACACGATGCGTGAATTGCACTCAGCGCGTGTGCGCAGAAAAAAACTCACGACATGTTCTATAATCGTGCGTTTTTCGCACACTCACGCACCTATTGAAGTCAATGGGTGCGTGAAAACCACGCATGCCGCACGGAAGCACTGTCAAACTCCTGAATGTAAACAGAAGAGCACCACGTGCTTTTCTGTTTACAAACATCCAAACGGAGTGTCAAATTCGAGATGAGCGCACCGAACTTCACCGGGTTCGGCCAAACTCGTTTTGACCGAAACCGGTAAAAAATGTTCGGGTACGCGACGTCAGGAGACAGTCACTGTCCACGGTGCTGAAAGCGTTAAACTGGTTCAGCACCATGGACAGTGACTTCCGCTCCGAAAATCCATGAACCTGTAAAAAAAAAAAAGACGTTCTGACTTACCGATAACTCCGGTCCGACCTCCCGGGATGACAGTTCAGTCCAAATGACAGCTGCAGCCAATCACAGGCCAAGCACAGGCTGCAGCCAATCACAGGCTGCAGCGGTCTCATGGACTGCGGCGTCATCCTGGGAGGTGGGGCCGGATGACAAGAGAGGGACGCGTCACCAAGGCAACGGCCGGGAGCCCGGACTCGGGGAAGCAGGAAGTTCTTGGTAAGTATGAAAGTCTTTTTTTATTCACAGGTTGGTGTATATATTGTGTTCGGCATTCACTGTCGAGGGTGCTGAAAGAGTTACTGCAGATCAGTTAGCTCTTTCAGCACCTTGGACAGTGACGGGCGTCGACTAGTCTCATCTCTATGATGGCGGCTGCGCGAAAATCACGCAGCCGCGCATCATACACGGATGACACACGGAGCTGCCAAGTGCCTTTTGCGCGCGCAAAACGCAAACGCTCGTGTAAATGAGGCCTTAAGCTGTTTTGGCTGCACAATGGGAATCTACAGAATATTAGGCAGGTGATTGTAATGTTATGGCTGATTGGTGGATATTCTCTTGCTCTTTATAACATTCTACCTGTCACTCCACATTTCATTTGCTTTTTCCTAGTCTCATATACAACCATTGTGCATGTATTCGCACCATTTTAAAAAGGCTTGGCAACTAAGGCTGGAAAAATACAGTTTCTTAGCACAGGCACTTGTACTGATTCCTTTGTGCAGTTTATAATAATCAGTAAGCCTAACAGAAGAGGACTTATCTTTAATATTGGCCATATTTACTGCAAATTCTATTTGTAATGCATTTATCTACAAAAATGCAAATATGTTAGAAAATATCTAAGTTGACTCTTCTCTTCAAATTATGTATTTTCCCCCATCTCCCCTGTTTTTCCTTCAAATGGCCGTTACATTTACTTTTCATTCCCTAATCTTTTACTGAAGTATTTTTCTCTGCTTGCAATCTTTAGCATTCAGCACAAGCAGTAGAAGCATGATTCAAAGAATCATTTTTTTCCCAGCAGTCTTATTTGCAGCTGGAAATGACAGAAAAGTATAGATAAAAGAAGGATGTCACATATCTGGTTTTTAATAACTTACAATGTTTCCGTGCTTTAATGTTATCAGACTAAGCATCCTGAAAAAGCATACAGTGATGGACATGGTGAATAAATATTTTTTTCTTTTTGCTAACTAATAGAGCACAAGTGTTGAAATTTGCCTTAAATCAACAACTAGCTGCCCAACTTCGAATAAACTAATAGAATATATTGTATCATTCCTGACCCTATTTTTTCCTTTCACTCTAATTGTACTAATAATTGTACTCCTTTTCTAGTTTCTATTTTGTCATAAATATATATTATATAAAATGTACATATTGTATACCATTTTTATGTTGTTACTTTGAGCTTTTTTTATTCACATCTGTGCACAATGCTCTGCGGGATCTATTGTATGAAGGATACCAATGTTACCTGACTGACCCCATTGACTTGTAATGGGGTCAGTCAGGGTTCCGTTGTGGTGTCCATCTTTTGATGGGAAGAATGGCACTGCATGCAGTACTATTCCTCCCGTAAAATCTGACAGAGTTTGCAACGGAGTCTCCAATGCAAATGTGAACAGAGTCTTAGGGTTCTCTTACATAGCCCGACATGGGCCGTGTGAACAAGCGCCGATCAACGAGACAGCTCATTGATCGGTGCTTGCTTGCTCCTTTCACAAGATGCTATGTATGGGGATGAGCAATCGTTGCTACGATCGCTCGTCCCCATACATTTCTATTATGTCGACAGCATGTCTCCCTGTGTGATCGTTCATCGGCTGATCAGGGCAATGATCACGAACGAGCATTCTGTGACTGCTCGTTTACGCGATAATTGGCCCGTGTAAAAGGTCCTCCAGTTAGAAATATTCAGGTACTGGTATTTTGTTATATAACCCCTGAGTTGTAAACAGCTACTGTACTTCGGTATGCCACCAAGTTTTTTCTGTTGGATTACGTATTTACCTGACAGGAAAAAACAAGCCCAGTTTAATTGGATGCTGTATAATGGGTCAATTGACCCCTAGCCATTGCTTCCAGAGGAGAATATCTACTTAATATGGTGCTGTAAGGAGGTTCAATACAGTGGCACACAGAGTGGCTGCGCCGCACTTAGGGCCTGTTCACATCAGCATTGGGCTTCTGTTTAGCTTTCCATTCATCAATCCGTCAGAGGAATAGACAAATGGAAAGCCAAAAGGAAGCCCAATTCTGATGTGAACAGGCCCTAATCCACAAGGATTCCGTGTGCCAAAGTACGCACTGCTCATGTGCATGAGCCCATAATACCATCTAGATGTGTATACTTCCTCTTTATTTGCTATTCTCCATATTGATCTTATTTGTCATACTTACAGTATAAGGGTATGTTCACACGGCCTATTTACGCCCGAAAATAGCGCCTCAATAGCGCTGACAAACATCTGCCCATTGAAAGCAATGGGCAGACGTTTGTCTGTTCACACGAGGCGTATATTTACGCGCCGCTGTCAAATGACGGCGCGTAAATAGACGCCCGCGTATAAGAAGTGACCTGTCACTTCTTTGGCCGTAATTAGAGCCGTTATTCATTGACTCCAATGAATAGCAGCGCTAATTACGGCCGTAATTGACGCGGCGTTCAAGCGCCTGCACATGCCGGTACGGCTGAAATTACGGGGATGTTTTCAGGCTGAAACATCCCCGTAATTTCAGCCGTTACGGACCCCCGCCGTGTGAACATACCCTAATAGTAATATTATAGAAATCCATGATGCAATCTATGATGCATAGTCAACACCCTAAAATATTGTATCGTTTTGGGATTAGCACCACAATCTTTTTGAGACATAACTTTCAATCTTTGTATTTATATAAAAAAATACAAAGAAAAAAAATATTTTTATATAGGTCCACTCATTGTATAGCAGAATTCATTATCAATAGAGATTTTATTTTTATGAAAGTAGTTCACACTATTTCATCTCTTACAAATTTATTAATCCCATAGTATCACATCTTTAACATTTTTCTTTCCCCTAGTGATGACATTACAGGAAACTACAACTAGCAAACAAGCAATGTATCAGTTCAGAAGAGACTCTCAAGGGTCTTCCTGGAAAAGCTTTATTAACTTCACCAAAAGACAGATTTGCAAAGTATAATACTAAGAAAAAGCAATTAGGTAATGAAGAAAAGCAATATTGTTGGTCATCATCACAAGACAGCCATGAGTGAAGTATAAAAAGGTAGCAATATGTAATGTAAGCTAACATTTCTTCCTAGAACTCATGGATGCATGTAAAAATACATTGGCAGTGATTTAAAATTAAAAAGGAAGAAAAATGCCTGTTAATGTATTGTTATAGTCCCATATTTTTGGACCTTTAAAAATGGGCTTCAAGGTGCCAATTTCTCCAAGTTCAGGCTAAGAGACGTATTTACTGCCAGGTTTTCTTTATCAGCCCACCTAGCTATTACCTCAAACAAATAATTCATACATGCATTACATGAACCACCTTAAGAAATCTGCAGCATGTTTTAATTTCCGTGCAGAAAATACTCTGCAGCATGTGGGTGAGATTTGTTCAAATGTCATCCACATGGCTAGTACTATAATCCACTGGGGATTTTCCATGCGACAATCCACACGGAAAATCCGCTACATTTCCGTTCCATGGTCAAGGAGCCTTAGCAAGTCTTTCAACTGTTCCAAACTTTATGGGACTGTTTGATTTTGCAAGATCAAAAAGGGACAGGCACTCTAACAGGAAGAACTACAAAACTGTATAAATCCTGCCAAGTAATTCACCAATGGTCAACAAAAATCTGAAAAACTTACTAAATCATTTATGATAATTTAGAGACTAGTACATTTTAAGAAGATATGCTAATAAGCCTCAGAAATACAGTATGGCAAGATTGTAGAACAAAACAGAAGGAAAGGAGACTACAATATTTAAAATTAGTGGTTTTATGTATTAATGGTAGTATCTGTTGCGTCATAAAAACCATCAATGAATAATAGTCATAATTTCTCACACGGTGGAATCAGTGTTGGGTTAGATAAATTGTTTCAGCACAATAATAGGTGAATTGTGATATCGGTACTATTGTCTCCATCACTATTGATGTCTTGGTTGCTGAGAGGCTGTATGCTGGTAAATATTGCTCTGCCATGGAAAATCTGAGTTACTGATTTAAGGAATTAAATGAAAAAAAATAAAAATCAAAAAAAGGCAGGAAATGTAGCTTATATTGTGACGAGCAGACCTTGTGATATCTGAAAAAATTAAGTATGAAAGCATTGTATGCAAATGAGATACAATTAGTTTTTGTGCCTATGGTTCACCTGTGCTGCAATTTTTGGTATACTATTTTACATTTTTACATTTGGTCTTCTACTGAGAAACTGCAACCCTGTTGTAAACAACTTATTAGAGAAGGTATCAGTTTATTCTCAGTTGTTCAGGACCCGCTATCAAAATGGTAAATCTTAGTGGAGGTGGATTTACAGTTTAAATTACATATGGCGATTGAATCAGGATTAACAAAAGATATGCTGTTGAGCAAAAGCATTTTATTTTTTAAATTAAGATATTCCATTTGAAATAAACAGGAATTGACCATTAACCCCTATCCGCACCAGGACGTAACTGTCCGTCGTTGCGGGAGGTTACTTCCCGCACGAGGACGTACAGTTACTGAGTTAATCCCGGTGCACACTGTCGGCGACAGTGTGCACCGGGAATCGGGAGGTCAGCTGTCGCCGACAGCTGACACTCCCCTCTTGCCGGCCAGCGGTCCTTTGCCGCTGATTTCGGCGCATTAACCCCTTAAATTCGGCGATCGGGTGCAATCGCCGAATTTTAGGGGTTTCTAACATATCGGCAGACCCCCGTACGAAATCGCGGGGTCTGCCGATAGTTAGTATGGCAAACGGAAGCCAAACAATGGCTTCCGGGTCTGCCATGGACGGAAGCCCATCAGGACCAACCTTCGGCTGGTCCTGATAGGCTTCCTGTCAGAGTGACAGAAAGTCACTGTGCCGTTCCCGATGCACACTGTCGGCGACAGTGTGCATCGGGAACTTGGAGATCAGTTGTCCCCGACAGCTGACACTCTCCAGTGTTGCCGATCAGTGGCTCATCGCCGCTGATTTTGGCAATTAACCCGTTACATGCGGGGCTCGATTGCGATCTCCGCATGTAGCGGGTTTGTAGCACATCAGCAGCCCCCATGCAATCATGGGGGCTTCTGATGCTTGTGATGGCACCCGGGGGCCAGACAACGGCCCCCAAGTCTGCCATGTATGTCAGCCTATGAGGATCAGCCTCTGCTGATCCTCGTAGACCAACTGTCAGAGTGACTGTGACGTCACACTGACAGTTGGAATACATTACACTACCTAGGTAGTGTAATGTATTCTAGCAGCGATCAAAGCTGCAGGTAAAAAAAATAAAGTGTAAAAAGTAAAAAAAAAGTTAATAAACAAAAATATAAAGTGTAAAAAGTAAAAAAAAGTTAATAAAAATGTTTTATAAAAGTGTAAAAATAAAAGGTTTTGTTTTCCTATAATAAGTCATTTATTATAGGGAAAAAATGAAAACGTTAAATAAAAGTACACATATTTGGTATCGCCGCGTTCGTAACGACCCAATCTATGAAACTATAATGTTAATTTTTCCGCACGGTGAACGCCGCAAACAAAATAAACGGAAAACTGTTAAGATCGCTATTTTTTGGTCACCACCCCTCCCAAGATAGAGAATAAAAAGTGATCAAAAAGTCGCATTTACCCCAAAATGGTACCAATAAAAACTACAACCCGTCCCGCAAAAAACAAGACCTCCCACAGCTTTTTTGACGAAAAAAAAAAAACGTTACGGCTCAAAATAGCGTGTCCCAGAAAATAAATTATTTTATAGAAACTTAATTTTATAGTGCAAACGCTGCAAAACTTAAAAAAATCTATACACATATGGTATCGCCATAAACGTACCGACCGGCAGAATAAATTAAAACGTAATTTATTGCGCACGGTGAACGCTGTAATAAATAAAGAATTTAAAGCGCCAAAATCGCTGTTTTTTGGTCACCTTAGCTCTAAAAAAGATCCTGAGGGGCCAAAATGCTCACTATACCCCTAGAAAAATACCTTGAAGGGTGTAGATTCCAAAATGGGGTCACTTTTGGGGGGTTTCCACTGTTTTGGTCCCTCCGGGGCGTTGCAAACCCGACATGGCACTGAAAACCAATCCAGCAAAATCTGCGCTCCAAAATCCAAAAGGCGCTCCCTCCTTTCTGAGCCCTGCTGTGGGTCCAAACATCAGTTTACGACCACATATGGGGTATTGCCGTAATCGGGAGAAATTACATTTTGAGGTGCTTTTTCTCCTTTATTCCTTGTAAAAATGAAAAAATTCTATGTTTCCACAGAAAAATAGGTGATTTTCATCTTCACAGACTAATTCCACTAAATTCTGCAAAAAAACTGTGGGGTCAATATGCTAACTATACCCCTAGAAAAATGCCTTGAGGGGTGTAGTTTCCAAAATGGGGTCACTTTGGGGGGGTTTCGACTGTTTAGGTACCACAAGACCTCCTCAAACCTGACATGGTGCCTAAAATATATTCCTAAAAAAAGGAGGCCCCAAAATCCACTAGTTGCTCCTTTGCTTCTGAGGCCGGTATTTCAGTCCATTACCGCACTAGGGCCACATGTTGGATATTTTTAAAATCTGCAGAATCTGGGCAATAAATATTGAGTTGCGTTTCTCTGGTAAAACCTTCTGTGTTACAGATTTTTTTTTATTACAAATGAATTTCGGCAAAAAAAATGAAATTCGTAAATTTCACCTCTACTTTGCCTTAATTCCTGTGAAACGCCTAAAGGGTTAAAATATTTTCTGAATGTGGTTTTGAATACCTTGAGGGGTACAGTTTTCAAAATGTGGTGATTTATGGGGACTTTCTAATATATAAGGCCCTCAAAGCCACTTCAGAACTGAACTGGTCCCTGAAAAAATAGCCTTTTGAAATTTTATTGAAAATATGAGAAATTGCTGCTAAAGTTCTAAGCCTCGTAACGTCCTAGAAAAATAAAAGTACGTGAAAAAAAATGATGCAAACATAAAGTAGACATATGGGGGATGTTAACTAGTAACTATTTTGTGTGGTAGCAAATACATTTAAATTTAGAAAAATGCACATTTTTGCACATTTTTGCTAAAATTTGAAGTTTTTCACAAATAAATATTTAATTTATCGACCAAATTTGTTCACTAACATAAAGTACAATATGTCACGAGAAAACAATCTCAGAATCGCTTGGATAGGTAAAAGCATTCCGGAGTTATTACTACATAAAGTGACACATGTCAGATTTGAAAAAATCATCTGTATCCACAAGGCCAAAACAGGCTGTGTCCTAAAGGGGTTAAGGAACTTTGTAACTTCACCATGGATGCAAATCTAACCAGACCATAAATTATCAAATCCCTCTATCATTATTAAAATCTGGACAAAGGACCTAGGATCATGCAGTTGGCCAAAAGAGATGAGGATCTGTATACATCTAGAAAACTCTTGAACAAAGCCCTTACATGTTTTTTTTTTTTTTATGGATGACGTTTATGGTATATCCTTTCTATTTCCCATAGATTATTATGTAGAGTGACAATGCATGCATAGTCACTTCTCCACAAGGAACAGGTATTGGACACTGCATTTTCGAGATTATGGGTTTTAAAAAAAATACTTAAAGAAGCACTCCACTTAATTTTTTTATTTCCCCCTCCATTTGTAAATTGGTGTTTCAGTGGGGTGCAATAAAAAATAAAGTGGAGTGCTTCTTTAACCCCTTCCCGACATTTGACGCATCCATTCGCCAAAGTCGGGTAGGGGAAGTATGGAGCGGGCTCACGGAGTGAACCCGCTTCATACGATGCCGGTGTCAGCTGTTTGTTACACCCGACACTTCAGAGTGCGATCCCGCTAGTTTAACTCGTTAAATGCTGCGGTCAACAGAGACCGTAACATTTAAATTGTTAGAGGGGGGGCGTCCCACTCTAACAGCTCATCGCGCCCCCCGCAACGCAATCTCGGGGGGGGGGGGAGATGGTTGCTAAGGCTGCCTGGGGACCTAATGAAGGCTCCAGGTCCGCCATCTTTGTACACCTATTAAGCCCTGCCTCCAGCAGGGCTTAATAGTTGCCTGTCAGAATCACGATATACTGCAACACATTAGTATTGCAGTATATCGTGCAAGCGATCTAACGATCGCTGGTTGAAGTCCCCTATGGGGACTAATAAAAATTAAAAATGAGTTAAATAAAGTTTTTTTTGTGTAAACAAAATAAAAATATATTAAAAGGTAAAAAAAAACCTTTCCCATTTTCCCCCTAGAGCATAGTAAAAAATAAATAAAAAATAAACATAATTAGTATCGCCGCATCCGTAAAAGTCTGAACTATTACAATATATCATTATTTAAACCGCACGGTGAACGCCGTAAAAAATAAATTGTAAACGCCAGAATCTCTATTTTTTGTTCACCTAATCTCCCACAAAAAATGAAATAAAAAGTGATCAAACAGTCGCATTTACACCAAAATGGTATTATTAAAAACTACAGCTTATTCCGCCAAAAATAAGCCCTCATACCACTTAATCGACGGAAAAATAAAAAAGTTGTGGCTCTCGGAATTTGGCGACACAAAATAAATTTTCTTAGGTTTTTACTTGTAAAAGTAGTAAAATATAGAAAAAAACTATATATATTTGGTATCGCCATAGTTGTATTGACCCAGAGAATAAAGTTAACGTGTTGTTTTAATCGCACAGTGAATTCCGTAAAAACGACGCGCAAAAAAACATGGAGGAATCGCTGTTTTTTTAATTTTCTACCCCACAAATAATTTTTTCCCGTTTCCTAGTACATTATATGGCAAAATAAATTGTGCTACGAAAAACTACAACTCGTCTCGCAAAAATCAAGCCCTCTTAGTACTATATTGACCGAAAAATAAAGACGTTATAGCTTTTGGAAGGTGGGGAGGAAAAATCTAAAATGAAAATCTGAAAAAGGGCTGCGGCGGGAAGGGGTTAATTATACCTTCGTATAAATTGGATTTCTGATTTTATTTCTTTTAATAGTTCCTATTTAAGCCATACATTTTTTTCAAATACATAAATTCTGAAGTCAAAAAACAAATTGTCCAGGTACTGTATATATTGATTTGGGATCATGCTTATTAAAGAGGCTCTGTCACCACATTACAAGTGCCCTATCTCCTACATAAGGAGATGGGCGCTGTAATGTAGGTGACAGTAATGCTTTTTATTTAAAAAAACGACCTTTTTTCACAAAGTTAGGAGCGATTTAAGTTTATGCTAATGAGCTTTCTTAATGCCCAAGTGGGCGTACTTTTACTTTCGACCAAGTGGGCGTTGTACAGAGGAGTGTATGACGCTGACCAATCGGCATCATGCACTCCTCTCAATTCATTTACACTGCACTAGCAATATAGATATATCACTATGTGCAGCCTCATACACAAGCCCTAACATTACTACAGTGTCCTGATAATGAATACACATGACCATCCAGCCTGGACGTCATGTGTACTCAGAATCCTGACACTTCTGAATCTTTTTTTGTGAGATTCCAGCAACGGATACGAAATCTCGCGAGATCTCGGATGCCGATTGGTCAGCATCATGCACTCCTCTGTACAACGCCCACTTGGTCGAAAGTAAAAGTACGCCCACTTGGGCATTAAGAAAGCTCATTAGCATAAACTTAAATCGCTCCTAACGTTGTGAAAAAAAGATCGTTTTTTTAAATAAAAAGCATTACTGTCACCTACATTATAGCGCCTATCTCCTTATGTAGGAGATAGGGCACTTATAATGTGGTGACAGAGTCTCTTTAACGTTGGGAAAATCCTCTAGTAAGACATCTGCAGTCTAGACTGGAATACTTGTGCTTCATCTCATTGCCTCCAGAGACTTTATCCTTCACCCAGCTAGTCTGCTAAATGGACTCTTATTTTATTACAGGCAATATGATGACTAATATGACATAGAACATTACACAAATATCACACTCCATCAACTCCTAACTATTTCAGTAGATGCAACACAAAACAGGATAAAGTAAAAGTAGCCTGTCAATGACTTCAGACGTGAAAACATGTCTCAGAAGAAAATACCTTTTGCAGAAACCGATAAAAGTGGCAAGAATTTATTATATTCAGCTCTTTAGTCTTTCTCTCAAAATGTATTTTAATTAAGACCAGTGACCGTAAGTATTGTAAATGTTAAATTATTGAAGGAATTATTTCATGACCTCAACCCGTAATACTTAGGGGAAGAAAGACAAGAAATGATAAAATAGATATTTTAAAATATACAAATTTAATACCGAACATTAAATCTTCAGCTGGGCATGTTGTCCACACGACCCCAGAGATAGCGGACTGTTTTCATAAATTCTACTCTAACCTTTCTAACCTTCGTCCCCCCAGCCACTCACCCTCCGCAAGCCAGGGCTCTTTTTCCTCTCCTTTCACCCCTTTGTTCAGGGAGATATCCGAAGAGATGGATTCGGATTTCACCTCTCAGGAGATCCTTGCAGTCATAAGGGACCTCCCGGGGGGAAAGAGTCCTGGACCAGATGGATACACTGCGAAATTTTACAAATCATTAATTGACTGTCTGTTGCCTCTTATGCTCCAAGCCTTTAACTCCATTTCACCTGATGTCCAACTCCCACCTGGCTCCAGTTTGGCTCATGTCACTGTTCTCCCTAAACCGGGAAGGGATCCTCAATTATAGTCCAGTTATCGTCCCATTTCATTGCTCAATGTGGACCTCAAAATTTACGCCAAATTGCTAGCTAACAGATTGAATAAACACCTACCCACCCTGATTCACCCAGACCAGGTGGGATTCGTGCCCAGTCGGGAGGCACGCGACAATACTCTTAAAACTATGGATATTATTCATCATGCCCAAACTCAAGGCACACCTCTCATGATCCTGTCCTAGATGCCGAGAAGGCGTTTGACAGAATATCATGGCCCGCCCTTCATCACACACTTCAACACATAGGGCTTGGACCTTCCCTCATTAATAAAATTATGGCCCTCAACCACTCTCCCTCCTCCCCAGATAAAAATGAATGGCTCCTTCTCTGCTCCCTTTATTATTCATAATGGCACAAGGCAGGTCTGCCCCCTATCCTCATTGTTGTACGTTCTCGTTATGGAGCATTTCATGGCCTCCATTCGGGACAGTCCGGATATTAGGGGTGTTCTTATCGGCTGGACGGAATATAAGTGCTCTGCATTTGCGGATGATTTACTGGTTTATCTCACAAACCCGCATGTGTCCCTTCCCTCGTTAATGTCCGAGCTGTCCCGGTTTGGGTCATGGTCCAATTTTATGATCAACCTCTCTAAGTCAGAGGCTCTAAATGTATCCCTTTCGTCCTCAACAGTATCACTTCTCAAGAGTAATTTCCCCTTTTCCTGGCCCTCTAGGGGCATAACGTATCTGGGCACGTGTATAAGTAATGACCTTTCACAACTGTTTGTCAATAATTTCATTCCCCTACTGGTCAAATTTCGTACGGATCTCGATTGCTGGAATAAAAAAAGAATTCTCTTAGTTTGGCCGTATAATTATTATTATAAAAATGTCACTCCTCCCCAGATTGTTGTACCTCCTGCAGACAATCCCCATCTCCATCCCATCCTCTTTTTGGTTACGTATCCAGCAATGCTTTGGATCATTCATCTGGCCATCGGGTCATCCCCGAATGGGCAGGACAATTCTTAGTCAGCCCAGAGATGCAGGTGGGGTTGGTCTGCCGGACTGTCATCTCTATTACCTGGCGTCAACTCACGCTCGTGTTCTTGACTTTTTTCACAACCATGACTCAAAAGTTTGGGTTCATTTAGCCCAACAACTATGCACCCGTACCCTGTCCACCCTACCGTGGACCCTGTCTGGGAGCAGATCGACTCAAGCCTCATTTGTTGTTTCCCAGACTCTCCTGGCATTACGTTCTTCTGGGGTGAGCGGTTCACTCATAGACCTACTGGGTCCATTAACCCCCGTTACGGAAAACTCAGCATTTCCTGCAGGGGAGGCTCGACTCTCATTCTTAGGCAGGACATCCACTAATCCCATGTTCTTTACTCAACTCCTTTCAAATTCCTCTCTACTCACGTTACACACAATCTCTCCAACTGATGCACCCTCAACACGCTACATGTTTCAATATGCCCAACTACAAAAATTTTATAGTGCAACAAACTGTCATGCCCACCTCCAACGCACGCTAACTCCATTTGAACGCCTATGTGTCTCCACCCTGCCCCCTACACACACGATCTCTGCATTATACAAAGTACTGCTCTCCCAAAGATGTGAACACCTTCCACCTTTCTGCAAGGCTTGGGAAAGGGACGGACAAAACGTTCACTGGCGTACAATGTAAACTGTGTTTTCTCTCCCAAAAAGCTTCACTAGCCACATGGGCTCAGGAAACTAGTTATAAAATAGTATCAAGGTGGTATCGGGTCCCTACTGCCCTTCATAACTGGTACCCGTCGGTGCCAGAAAATTGTTGGCGCTGTGGAGCTGCATGTGGTTCCATGTCTCACATTTGGTGGAGTTGCCCCTCCTTGCAGAGCTTCTGGGACACGGTACTTAGTATCATATCAGAAGTCACTGGGGTCTTGGTCCCCAATTCTCCTGAGGCGGCTCTACTATTCATGTTCCCTATGCCGCTACCCACTTATAAACTATCCCTAACTAGACACCACCTTCAGGCAGCAAAATCGGTTATCCCACGCATGTGGAAAATGGTGGTCCCCCCAACGCTGGACGAGTGGTTCCAGGAGGTTGCTCTGATACAGAGAATGGAACAGCTGCTGGCACATTCTCCAGCCGCTTCTACATTATACCCATCTACATGGTCTCATTGGATTACATTCCTCTCTTCTCCCACATATTTGAACGTTGTGACCTGAAACCTAATTCCCCCTTCCCTGCCTATGTGCTTTCACCTGTGGTGGTAGCACTTAAGGTTCAGTGTGGTTTTTGTGCTCTCCAACCATTTCTCTACCAGGTGCATAGCTTCTCTCGCTGCTTCTTTCTCATAATAGTCCAGAGATTGAGTCCAGGCTCGCCATGACTTGAGCCTTACCATATCCCTACTTTGCCCCTGTTTGTCTCCCTTCTATCTCTCCCTTCTCTTGTCTAAGTGTGTGGGGTGCCTCGCTCCCTATGATAACGCTTATAGGATGCAGTTATACTTTATGTTATGTTGGTGACCGAAATGTTCTGTCTCCTATTTATGCAATGCTCCTGTTCACTACGTTTACACTTGCTGCTAATGTCTACCGTTAATCATGGGATGTGATGTCCACCCTCTTGTTTGGGCTTTGTCCTGGTTGTTATTTTATTTTAATTTTCACTGTGTGGATGCCCTCCCTCCAAATGTGTTTTCTACTTGTTTGTTTCAAAACCAGTAAAAACTTTGAAAATTAAAAAAATATATATATAGCAATTTAATTACGATTTAAGAAACCAAAATATTTTTTAAAGATTCATAGACCTAGAATTTGATATACATATGCAATCTCAAATCTCAAAGGAGATAAACAATAAATACTTTTTGCAGCTGATGCAAATTTATTGTACCAGCACCACAGATACAAAGGACGAAAAAAGTAAAATGTTTCAGCAGGGAGGCAGGTGGGTTCTTTTTTCGCGGCGGTATATGTCTCATCTGAACTTTCAGAATCATTAAAAAATACAGTGTATGGTATCTTAGCCCTGGTTCACATCTGTGTTTGAGGCTACGTTAGGAGCCTCTGTCACAGATCCAGCCAAAAATACCAGAAACCGTAGCGCAGAATGCTGTGCTATTGTTTCCAGTAAAGCCATGGACATCCCAAAGGAAACTTGATGAAACACATTAAACTCAATGGCTGCTGGTGGTGTCCATCATGCAACGGAAATGGGGCTTCTGGTTTGTCCGTTGTTCTGCTCCTTTGATGGAGCAAAGCAACGAAAAGATGAACACAGGTGTGAACCCAGGCTTACAGTAAGAAGATGCTGGCGAACATTTGGAAGTGAAGCAGGTGAAACATTGTATCAGTCCCAAACTAAGTGGACAGGTTAGAGAATCTGTTACTATCAAAATTATTCTTGCTTCGCACTAGTTAGTTTAGACTTTTTTTTTCTTTTTTTTATAACTGATCAAAAAATGGTTAGACCGTTGATACATAAAATAAATTCAGCTAATATTATTCTGTCAATCATGGTTTGGAATCTCAAGGGTTTGCAGGAGCCAAAGAAGTAACTTTCTGCGTATTTATTATAAAAATGTATCTTGACTGATTTAGTATATTCTAGTATTAGTTTGAATCCCATAGGTTGTAATGGGATCTGGCAATGGATACATTATTTTGTTATTTGACAAAAACAGGTCAAAACAACATAAAGACAAAAAATAGAGTGAACCTAAATGGTCACTAACTTTCAGCATACCTTGCATAAATCAATAGTGCAAGCGAATATAAGAAACTTTGTAATATACCGTATATGTCGGCGTATAAGACGACTGGGCGTATAAGACGACCCCCAACTTTTACCCTTAAAATATAGAATTTAAGATATACTCACCATTTCGTGCAGGAGCGCTTCACTATGGCCATCGGCGACAGGACCCAGGACTCTCTGTCTCTTTGAACTCGCGCATGCGCAGATAGGCTGCTTCATCGCGCGAGATCTGAGAGGCAGGGAATGAGAGGAAAGGGCGGGCCAGAGGATCTTACAGAGATGTTCCCTGGCGGCTAATACCGGCTTCCCTCAGATCCGTGGCGGATTCCGTGCATCCCGGGAGCCTGTGTACCGGACTGCAGGCTCACAAGGTAACACACAACCTGTGTGTAGACAATATGTAGACTAGGGATGTCACGATACCAGAATTTGGACTTCGATACCGATACTTCGTTTAGTATTGCGATTTCGATACCAATTTCGATACTTTTGCCAACAGTAATAAAAAAAAAATTCTTCCGTTTTCTGATGTGAGGCGCGACGTGTGATGAATTTTGAACGCGCCTCACATTAATAGTAATTAATCCCATCATGTTTCTCAGTCATATTGGGTTAATGTGCGAGGTACATGATGGGGTTAATTACTATTAATGTGAGGAACATGGAGGGTAAATTCATCGCACCTCGCGCCTCACATTAATAAGTGAATGAAAGCCGTGTTTATTTCATTTTTTTACAGCGTACACATCATAAATGATGCAAAAACATTGTTGTCCGCGCCATTACTGAATGTGTGTATTTTATGTATTGAGACTTATTTTAATGTTTATTGTAAAAAAGGTGAAGGTGTATTTTTTTAAAAATTTAACAATACTTTGTTTTTACTTTATTTTTAAACTTTAATGTACTGACATATATCAGATATGTGCCAGTACATTAACATGTGGACGGATAATACACAGGCAGTTGTTAGGACATACTTGGGTATGTCCTAACAACATGAAATATGGTAAGACAGCCCTGGGGTCCGTCAATAGACCCTGTGCTGTCTGCCCATATATGGTATGGCCCTCGATCGCGTCACAGGAATTCCCTGTGACGCGATCCAGGGGCATCCCCCCTTCTCACTTTCCCCTGAATGCTGCAGTCAGCTGTGATCGCAGCATTCAGGGGAATAACGGCGGAGATGAGCGGTTTCTCTGATCTCCGCCGTTATAGAGCGGGGCTGCGGCTGTGTAATACAGCCATTGCCCCGCTCCTGACAGGAAGTGCGCAAGCGGTCAGCATGAGGTGATGCGGCCGGCGCTGCACTAATGAGCGGCAGTTCAGGCACTGAAGACAGAACATGGGGGTGTTTTGTAGCGCGCCCGCCATGTTCTGTCTCCAGTGCCGCCGCTCATTAGTGCAGCGCTGGCCGCATTGCATCATCCTGACCCCGCAAACTTATCATGACTCAGGAGCGGGGCTGTGGCTGAATTACACAGCCGCAGCCGCGCTCCCATACATTCATGTGTTACTATACTGAGCTGTGCGGCTGCAACGTGCATCCCTAATGTAGACAATATCCGGCATATAAGACGACCCCACACTTTTGACATTTTTTTAAGGGTGTAAAAAGTCGTCTTGTACGCCGATATATACGGTATCTTATTAGAGATGTACTCATGTACTAATTGTCTTTGTGTAACATCTAAATGTTGTGCTTTTTTCGAAGTCATTCATTTGTAAACTGCCTGAAGAAGGAGCCTCTGTGCTCTGAAAGCCGCATATAGAACTTTTATGGTTAGCCAATAAAGGTATCATACCTTCTATACTTTTGTCTTTTTTGACACAAAGTATTTAACATTGCATCTTATTAGAGAAAATGCCTCTTTCTCCACATATCAGGCTCCTTTCCCGTGCTAACTGTTCACTCACTCTTAATTTACTGCTTTTTCCCTCTCCTCAAGAGGACACAAACTATTAGGTCACTGAGGGATCAAGTAACAGCCATAGATGTATTTGAAGATGGTAGGGGCAGGAGGAAGCAGGAGCAGAGTGAAAGAGAGGAAGAAAGACACAGACAAAGGCGCTGTAGCTGCTTCCTAATAAGTGTTATATCTCCCAGTTCTGAATTCACAGATACACTGCTCATTACTGCTGTTTAATCTTCTCCATTCTGCTGCTGCTTCAATATATGTGACATACGAGAGGTAGGAGAGAAATACATTCTCTTCTCTATGTGTTCAGTGCATAGGAGACATGATAGCAGCTAGGCTCCACCCAGTATGTCAGAGAAAACTGAGAATTGGAAAGAGGATCTGCAGAGAGGAAACAAATTTAGAATACCAGTCATATAATAGCCAGAAATAGTGTTATTTCTCATGTACACATATATGAAAGCTCATTCTAAAAAGTCAACTGTAAGGTTAGGTAAATGTTATGGAATCACTGGTTGTGCAATTCCCAAAAGGCTGCTAGAGACTGTCAGGAGTAAGTGTGCAAATAAAACCACAAGAATCTAAGGCTACTCTGAGTTATTCGCCAGAGCCCACCGCAAGGCGGGATGGTTTTTGCTGCACAGAACCCAGGTTGTTCTAACAGAGTTCAGTGTTGGATAAGGGGTGCAATGCAGGCAATACCAGAACAGGATAACCAGACAGCCAGACAGTAAACAAAGTCCAAAACAGAGCTAGTTGAAATCAGGTACAGCAGAGGTCAAAACCAGCCGGGAGGAGATAATCAAAATTGGTAAACAAGGGATTAATGAGAGACAAGCCGAGGTCAGTTTCCAAGAAGTCCAGGAGTCTAGGGCACAGGGTAGGTGAGAGCTTGATCACAACACCTAGGTAAGGAGAAAATTCACAAGCAAAGAAAGAATAAGGAGGCCAGGTATAAATACCCCACCCAACACCTGACAGGAAGAAGACAGAGAAGGGGGATAAGCTCAGGAAGTAAACAGAACCGCCCAGATCTGTAGTCATGGTGATCTTAAAAACACAGACACTTCCTAACAGTAAGCTTTAAGTTTAGAGCTCATACACATTCTCCATACAATAGCAGTCTATGAGATCCTACTGTTCCCCCATATGCCGCTGATTTCATACGGAGATATGCAGAAATTTGTTTCTGTTCCATTCTGTATGAATCTGGCCGAAACCAACTGTGGCATGCTTCATTAGATAGCGTATTGCAGAGTTATTCTCCCCTAGAGGCAATGCTACTGGAGGAGAAAATCCCTGTGATACGGTTTTGTATGGAGGCACCATATGACAGCACACTGGGTGTCTACAGCTCCATAGTACGGAGGCTTAGTGACTGCTGCTCAGGCTCTGTGCACATGTTTCTGCTGTGGGAATGGATCCTTACTGTGACATTACTTCATATGTAATTCCAAAATCTACAACTGTTAATCAGATATGTTTTCTTAATGATCAGATATAGGTAATGCAACTACTGCAGGCCAGTGAGTTGATTACATTGAATAAAATGGCAACTATTTAATAGCCATGTAAATGACTTACTGTGGTAAAACATTAAGAAATCATATCTTTGTACTGAATTTAATCTATATTTGTAATATTAACACAGGAGTAGAATTTCTTTTTAATCAGCAATTTTAAAATGAGCTACATGGTTCGTTAGCCGATGCCGGACAGGCTCCCACGCATGAACATTATGAAATAAAGAAAGATGTTAACTATGTTTTCTTTGCATTAACAGCGCATTAAAAGTTAATGGCGTCTGTAAAAAAACAAGGAACCATCAAGCGTCTTCAAAGATATGACATGACGGAAGCAATATAATTCAGAAAAAAATATGAACTTTTCTTGAATCTACCACAGCGCTAGTGTATTTATTCCTTTATTAAACTATTTATTTTTTGGATAAAACTCTGATCCTAGTTAAAATATCTGAACTCATTTCATATAAACTGGATTACTATGTTTGTGACGTGTGCATAACTAAGGCTCTGCTGTTATCCAGGCTTGTTTTCATTAATAAAATTCAATTTATGCTAATAGCGAGCCTAGTAACACACCATCATTTTGAGGTCCCTTAAGAAGCATTAAAATGGGACATAACCCTAATAAAATCCACACACAGTCCTACTACTCAATGCATTTCCCATGCAATTGTGAATTTGCAAGCTACTGAAAGCGCATCATTTAACAACCTGATGTAAGGGGCACATGGTTACAGCCTACAACATTTGCTAGATAAAGCCAATGAACTGGAAAACCTTTTCAAGTTTATAGTTAGGGAATTCTCTAATATGCAGATCACTCTGATTCAATGCAAATTTCAAATGTGGCGAATCATTTCTGCCAACTATAATCAACATGTGTAAGCTATGTGCGTAATTGTCCATTTTACCATAATTACCATTGTATTCCCTGGCCCAGAAGAGTACCAGAAGATCCGCCAGTGGGCCCAGGGTGTGACACAATGATAGTGCGTGCACACATTCTGTGTAGATGGAGGGCGGACCCAAGAATCCCTAGTCCGAAACTAAGCAACACTCCCCTTTACTCTTTCACTTTAGCATGTTTTTTTTCTTAAGTCATGTTCACATCTGCGTCAGGGCATTCCGTTGTTCTGCTCTGTCAGAGGAGCAGAACAAGGGAATGCCAGATGTAACGGTTCACTTGCAACATGGACACCAGAGGCGGCCAACAGAACCTATTGACTATAATGGGTTCTGTCGGCCTTCGCTATTGTTTCTGGTAATCTCTGCCGGATCTGTGACGGAGGCCGCTAACGGAGCATCCAATGGAGATGTGTACAGGCCCTCAACCTCTTCCTGCGCCACGACGAACTATTGCGTTGTGGTGGGGGAGGTAATGTTCGGAGCAGGCCCATCCACTGAGCCAGCTCCGCAAGTGGTGGGTGTCAGCTGTGTTTTACAGCTGACAACTGGGAATAACAGCCAGGGACAACGATCCTGTGTTAAACAGTGTTCCTGGCTGTTTAACCCCTTAGATGCTAAGACGTTACAAGCGGGGGCGTCCCCCTCTGACAGGTCATCACCCCCCTGCCAAGTGATTGGGGGGCGCGAATGGTTGTCATGGCAGGCCAGGGGCCTAATGAAGGCCCCCAGGGCTGCCTTTCTTCATCTCCTATTAAGCCGTGCCTCTGGCAGGGCTTAACAGGAGCCTGTAAAAATTACATTAGTATTGCAGTGTATTGTACAGCGATCTAACGATCGCTGGTTCAAGTCCCCTAGAGTGTCTAATAAAATATGTAAAAAAAAATATTAAAAGTTAAAAAAAAAAACTTTTCCCATTTTTCCTTTGAAGTAATACAAAAGAAGAAATACAAAATTGGTATCGCTGTGTCCGTAAAAGTCCAAACTATTACACTATAGCATCATTTAATTCCCACGGTGAATGCCGTAAAAATAAAAAAATATATAAACCGCCAGAATCACTGCTTTTTGGCCACATATACCCCAAAATGGTACCAATAGAAACTACAGCTCGCCCTGCAAAAAATAATCCCTTATACCGCTCAATCGATGGAAAAATAAAAAGGTTATGGTATTAGTTTCTTCCTTGTAAAAGTAGTAAAATATTAAAAAAACTATATAAGTTTGGTATCACCGTAATCCTGTTGACCTGTAGAATAAAGTTAACATGCCATTTTTACCGTATGGTGAAAGCCGTAAAAAAACTAAACCCCTCAAAAGATTGAAGAACCCTGTTTTTTTCTAATTCCACAATTATATGGTACAACAAATGGTACCGTTAAAAACGACAACTCATCACGCAAAAAAACAAGCCCTCATATGGCTATAATGACGGAAAAATAAAAAAAGTTATAGCTTTTTAACCCCTTAATGACCAGCCTATTTTAGACCCTAATGACCAAGCCATTTTTTAAGTTTTTCCATCGTCTCATCTAAGAGCTATAACTTTTTTTATTATTGCGTCGACATAGCTGTATAAGGTCTTAATTTTTGTGGGACAAGATGTAATTTTTAATAGCATCATTTTGGGGTACATATAATTTATTGATTAACTTTTATGAACTTTTTTTTGGGGGGAATAGAAAAAAAACGTGCAATTTTGCCACACTTTTTTGCGTACTAATTTGCGCCGTTTAACAAGTGGTATGAATAACACAATAACTTTATTCAGTGGGTTGTTGCAATTGCAACGATACCAAATTTGTATAGATTTTGTATGTTTTACTACTTTTACACAGTGAAAACACTTTTTTTTTTTAATTATTTGATTTTGCGTCTCCATATTTCAAAAGCCATAACGTTTTTATTTTTTCGCCGATGCAATTGTATGAGGGCTTTTTTTTTGCGGGACGACTTGTAGTTTTTATCGCTACCATTTTGGAGTAGATGCAACTTTTTGATCACTTTATATCACATTTTTTTTAAAGCTGGATTCAAAGAAAATGTTTTTTTATTTTATTTTTTACGACGTTCACCATGGGGGTTAAATTATGTAATAAGGTTATAGTTGTGCCCGTTTTGGATGCGGCGATACCAAATATGTGTAGCTTTTTTACTTTATTTTGTTTTTTAATAATAAAGCAGTTTGTAAGGCAGACCTGGGTGCCTTTATTAGGCCCCCGGCTGCCATCGGAGACACAGACACTCGGCGATCTTATCGCCGGGTGTCAGTGGGATGAGAGGGAGCTCCCTCCCTCTCTCCAAAATAACTCAGATGCGGCGCTCGCTATTGAGCGCCGCATCTGAGCGGGTTAAACGGGTGAGATCGATACTAATATCGATCTCACCCGTTCGAGCAGGGATGCCCCCAGCTCTCAGCTACCTCTGGTAGCTGAGAGCTGGGACATTTAACGGCTCCCTGTTCTGTTTATTTATTCCGATGCAGCGTCATAAAAAGGCTATTGCGTCGGAATAAAGCCCGGAATAAAAACACTATGGGGCAGTCACTAACGGGTTAAAGGTGGGGAGGAAAAAAATGAAACCAAAAATCCAAATAATGGCTGGGTCCTGAAGGGGTTCAAGGACCACTAAACAGCTAATATAAGTTAAACTTATAAAAACATCTGCTTCTATCATTCACACACTCATATACATTTTAATGTTTCAGCAGGTTCTCAAAACTGGACTTATGAGTAATCCCATTGAGAAATACTATAGTCAACATGTAACATCTGTGGTCGCTGACCACGAACTCTTTCCATCTGGTCGACGCCCTTCTCTCCAGAGATGTCTAGATGTCTGCACATGTGGCCGTCCTGTTCCACAGTGACCACCAGGGTGCGCTCACAAACTCAGTCCAGCCTTTGAGCTCAACAAGGTGTGAGATTGAGCTGATTGCTCCCAGAGCACCCTGGACTATAAGAAGGGTTCTGCCCCTTCCTGCCTTGCCTGAGCCTTGTTGTCGTTATCCTAGTATGTCTATGCAAATGATCTCCTAAGTGTTTTCCAGTTCCTAGTGTTCCCTGTTCCTGCTACCTGTAACCTGTATCCAGTGCTATCCTGGTCAAGTGCCATGTTGAGCTGAAGTCGTGCTGTGCTGTGTACCATGCCTGTCCTGCTACGCCACGCCTGGCGCCTGCCTGCTACCTAGTCCCAGCCGAGCCTGTCTTGCTACTGTCTGAGCAACCACAGGTACACTATACGAACTATAAACTGTGACCTGTGTCCTGTTGGCCAGCTGCCATACTGTCAAGGTGGTACGACCCAGTGGGTCCACATACCCAGCGTTAAACAACATTTAGCTGCAGAATAAATAAAGATAGATTGATAGAGATAAATAGGTAGAACGAAAGTTGATTGTTCCACACATGTACATAAAGCATATTTCAGGAACAGGGTTGGATTGGCCTGCCAGACAGAGGACCCAGGCTCTGACATAATAATGGGCCCCAAGGGTCCAGCAGAAGAATCACTAGGGTCTATTTCTTATAAGTTGATCCACAAATGCTCTATCAGTCCTTATTGATAATATGTCCTATGTGTGCAATGGCAACAACAAAGTTTATGATGCAATTGGATGTGCACAATCTAAGGAAGAAGGGTAGGCCATCAGAATTAATTCCTATGGTGGGCCGACGGAACCCCAGTCCGGCAATGATTTAGAAGTTCAATCATGGTAACACAAACCCCAACATATAAACATACAAATAAATGACAACCTCAACTTTATAAATGGAAATATAGGCCGCGATGTTTATTAAGTTTTACCCAAGAATAAATAATTCAAACCAACATAACCATAAAATTATTGAAAATTCATTAATCAATCATCATCAAATTATTGAACCAAGTCCCCCCAGCATTAGCTGGGAGACTAAACCCCACTAGTAAACATCGCGACAGGGAAGCCCTTTTAAAAAAGAGGAGGGCTGGGCGGGGCTTGTCTTGAATCTTCTTCAAACGGCCCGGAACACTGCCGGACACCAGAATTTAAACAGGAAATCTTCCCGCCGTTGCTGCTCATTATCCAATCAGTAAAAAGAGCGGGCTTTACGAGCGCAAGGTGGAAAATTCCAGAACCTGCTCGTACATTCCTGTACAGCTGACCTGAACCTGACCCATGCAGGTAAATACCAACTGTAATAATAAAAGAGGGGTGGGGAGGAAGAAGCCAAACCAGAAACCACCAACCTTTAAATCATAAAAATTATGTGGGGCTGTGATACCATGTGTCCCCCAAGCGATTGCTATGGGGGGCCCTGGCATTAATATTGAAGCAAGCTGCCCAGATGCCCAACAAGATGGTGGCCACATTTTAAACACTTGTCACTAGTTGTGTTTATGTTAAACTAAAGAATGAGCATGAAAAAAACTATTTGATGTTTGAGGAATACTGATTCATCTTATAAAGTGAAACTCCTTTCGAAATGAGTGAAAATACTTAAGTTCATCTGTTTTGTTTTCATTCATCAATCAACTGATTGCACAAGGGACTGATCCGTTAACCTATTCAACTTGTCACTGTCATTAAATGACTTTGTTCGAATATAAAACTGAGTCTTTTTCCAATTAAACATGCCACTTCCATTAGGTCAAACTGATATTAACTAATCCAGACAAGACTGCAGCACAGCTTTATTCCATGGTTATGAGAAAAAATCAGCTAGTGATAAAATGCTGCATTGAGTTGCTTAAAAAATATTTTCTTCTACAATTTATATGGAGTCCATTTAGGGTACGTGCACACGCAGAGTCCAAAAAGTTTTTTGAGCAACTCGCGTAGTTCGCGGCGTTTTTCACTGCGTTTTTGCGGCGTTTTTATGGCCGTTTTTGGAGCTGTTTTCATTGGAGTCTTTAAAAAATCGGCTCCAAAAACGTCCCAAGAAGTGTCCTGCACTTCTTTTGACGAGCCGTCATTTTACGTGCCGTATTTTGACAGTGACGCGTAAAATGACAGCTCGTCTGCACAGGACATCGTAAGACCCATTGCAAGCAATGGGCAGATGTTTGCCGACGTATTGGAGCCGTCGTTTCAGGCGTAATTCAAGGCGTAATACGCCTCCATTACGCCTGAAAATTGGTCGTGTGCACATACCATTATAAATACAGCACGGAAGTCAGGTTCACACACTATATTTTAGTTGCATTTTTGTTACAGGATCAGATTTTTTTTTTAGTTGAGAAAATGCTATATCCCGATATCAGAGTGAGTGGAAATATGAATTTTTATTCACACATTTTTGTTTGAGTGGGTTTTTTTTAGGCATTATGTTTTGTTTTTTTAAATGCATGCTATTTTTTGGGTCCTTTTCCACCCATAGACCTCAGAAATGCACCAAAAAATTCTAATATGTTTTTTATTTTTAGAATCTCTACTAGTTTTCACAAAGTTAAGACCTCTGCTTCCGGTTTCATATGAGGGAAATTAAATGACAGCCCCTCTGGGTGCCATGTTGAAGTGCTGATGAGGCTGACACTTTTTATCCCCTGAGGAGACTGAGATGGCAGTGAAGAATTGCATTGTCAAATTACATATTCTATTGATCTTCTAACCTCTGCAATAAGAAAATGTTACAAATTATTAAATGTACCCTGTGACAATTTTCCTGATTTGTTTCCAGTGCCTAATGTACTCCAGGTTCTGGTGTCCAATGGTTTATTATCTTGTATTTTATTGTCCAAGTTCATTGCATTCAATAGTTTAGTGTCCCATTCTCTTGTGTATAGTGGATTGATTTCCCTTTGTCCAGTGATTTTGCATCATAATGATATATTGAGGCCATTATGGAAGCAAAAGATGGTCCAACTCTCTGAGAGATTCAAATAAAATGATATCTGAGGTTTTTTTTTTTAAAACAAAAGCATTTATTAATAGATTTATTTTGCAAATAAATGTACTACCCTAAATCTCATAAAATGATTGCACCATCAATTTATTGCAATCAAAATAAGACCTTGCAATCAAAATGAGATCTTTTACATTAAGGCGACCCTCCGGTCTCGGGATAAAATGATAAATGTGATGGGGTATATGGAGTAATATTACCTGGTGCCGTCCAGTTGCTCCCCTATGCCAGGGGCGTATCTAGGGGGGGCAGGCGGGGCATGTGCCCCCTCCTCCTGCACTATAATTGTACCTGTGTCGCAAGGACACAGGTACAATTAGAAGCAATGAATGACCGGGCACGTTCCGTGCCCGGCCATTCAGCGCCTTTCCACGAATGAAGCAACTGGTACCTTTTGTACCAGTGAAGCTTCCGTCGATGAAAGGCGCTGACTGACTGACAGGGAAAGTCATCCTGCCCAGCCAATCAGCGCCTTTCATAGACGCTGCGTTCAACCCCCTGGAGACCTGCGCAGAAGAGAGCAGGTCTCCATGGCGTGGGAGCGGGAATAAGGTGAGTTTGAATATTTTTATTTTTTATTTTTTTTAATTGTAATAGAAGTGTGTGGCTGTATATGCGGGGGGGGGAACTTTGTCTACATGGGGGGCCTTTATCTACAAGGGGGACTTTATCTACGGGGGGGGTCTATCTACAGGGGGACTATATCTACAGGGCTGGGCTATATACAGGGGGACTATATCTACAGGGGGGCTATATACTGGAGTGGGCTGTCTATAGAGCACCATATACAGGGGTGGGCTATATACAGGGCGACTATATCTACAGGGGGCTATATACTGGAGTGGGCTGTCTATAGAGCACCATATACAGGGGTGGGCTATAGCTACAGGGGGGCTATATAGTATATAGCCCCCTGTAGATATAGCCCACCCCTGTATATGGTGCTCCATAGATAGCCCACCCCAGTATATAGCCCCCCCTGTAGATATAGTCGCCCTGTATATAGCCCAGCCCTGTAGATATAGCCCACCCCTGTATATGGTGCTCTATAGACAGCCCACTCCAGTATATAGCCCCCCTGTAGATATAGTCCCCCTGTAGATATAGCTCACCCCTGTAGATATAGCCCCCCTGTAGATATAGCCCCCCTGTAGATATATGCCCTCTGTAGATATAGCCCCCCTGTGTATAGCCCACCCCTGTAGATATAGCCCCCCTGTGTATATCCCAGCCCTGTGTATATCCCAGCCCTGTAGATATGGTCCCCCTGTAGATATGGTACCCCTGTAGATATGGTCCCCCTGTAGATATAGCCCACCCCTATATATAGTCCACCCCTGTAGATATAGTCCCCCTGTAGATATAGTCCCCCTGTAGATATAGCCCACCCCTGTATATAGTATCCCACAAATAGCTCCCCCTATAGTGCTCCACAGAAAGCCCACCCCTGTATATAGCCGCCTTGTACATATAGTCCACCCCTGTATATAATGCTCCACAGATAGCCCACCCTTGTATATAGTATATACAGGGGTGGGCTATCTGTGGAGCACTATATACAAGTGTGGACTATCTAGTGGAGCACTATATACAGGGGTGGACTATATGTACAAGGGGGGGCTATATACAGGGGTGGGCTATCTGTGAAACACTATATACAGGGGTGGACTATATGTGGAGCACTATATACAGGGGTGGGCTATATCTACAGGGGGGGCTATATACATGGTTGGGCTATCTGTAGAGCTCTATATACAGGAGTGGGCTATATCTACACGGGGCTATATACAGGGGTGGGCTATCTGTAGAGCACTATAGGGGGAGTTATTTGTGGGACACTATATACAGGGGTGGTCTATATGGGGGCACTATCTACAGGGGGCCCTATGGCAGGCACTATCTACAGGGGGCTCTATGGCAAGCACTATCTAGGGGGGGCACAGTGTGTGTGTGGGACACGGTGTATGGTGCTATTATAATTAGAGGTGCAGTGTATAGCGCTATTATATTTAGGGGTGTAGTGTGTGGTATAATGATAACTTTATATTTATTTATAGGTGCAGAAATGTTGGAAAAGTGAGAAGTTGAAGACATGTCAGCGGCAAACTGCAGAAATGGTCTGTGACCGGGAGAAGTCATCATAGAGGTCTGGACCTGACGGAGAGAAAGAACTAGAATCTGAGACATCACCGGTGAGTCACTTAATGTAAATGTTTATTCTGCCTCTAATCAGTAATGTAGTCACTGTATGATCTGCAGCGAGATGATGGGTGGTATGATTATGATAGGATTTCTTTTTTGTGAAACGGCATCTCCCAGCATATCCTCACCATTGTTCGGGCCATGCTGGGAGCAGTAGTTTTACGCCGTACACACCTATACAACAGGGGTTGCACTAAATTGAGCTGTATTTGTGCTGGTGTTGTATATATGTAGTGAGCTTGCTTCTGGGGCTGTATATATGTATTGAGCTTGGTTCTGGTGTTGTGTATAGAACCATATTGCTTGTGAAATGTACAAATATTTTTATGCTCGCATTACATAAAAAGAAATGACACGTCGATTGGTAGAGAAAACAAACACGGCGAGGGGAAAGGAGATGTCGGGAAAGAGGTTGGGGGGGCGCCAAACTGAATATTTGCCCCGGGTGCTGGAGAACCTAGCTACGCCTCTGCCTATGCCATGGAATCGCCGTTTTAGGGTTCCCTCTGTGTTGTCTGAAAATGGCCACAGCGCTTCTCAGGCTGAGTCTAAGACACTCCTGCTGTTCTAGGATTGGACAGAACTGCTCACGTTCGCAGCTCTGGCCAATCCGAGAACAGTGGGAGCGTTTCAGATCATACTAGCACCCAAGCTGCCGCACTTTTCTAAAAATATCAACATCTCCTCTCTTCCTCAATATTTCTTGTTATATTTTTTATTTATTTACAGTCTCTAACCCAAGAATGGTATCTAAAACTGCTAGTGCACACAATGCGTATTACGTGCGGATTTGTCACGCATATTTTTTGGCGTGACAAATCTGCAGCGTAATAGAGTACCAGCAAAGTAAATGAGGTTTGAAGAAATCTCATCTATTCGTTGCGGTTTTTTTCTGCATCTAAAGTGACCTGCGGTGCATATTTTAAAATCCACGGCATGTCAATTTATCTTGTGTTTCCGCTTGCAAATTGTATCTGACTAGTTTTAAAAAAGAAACGCACCAAAATCTGGAGTATTAAAACACCTATTTCCGCATCAAAATGTATAAAACGTTCCTAAGAAAGCATCAAATTACTCACTATTAGGTGCTAATTTTACCTGCGAAACTACCTGCGTTTGCCTGCGGTTTTGTTGCGTATTTTCTGCACCAAATTCCGCAATGTGCGCATTTAGCCTTAGGGCTTATTCAGACGAACGTATAATACGTCCGTGCAAAGCGCGTGATTTTCACGCGCCTCGCACGGACCTGTGTTAGTCTATGGGGCCGTGCAGACTGTCCGAGAATTTCACGCAGCGTGAGTCCGCTGCGTAAAACTCACGACATGTCCTATATTTGTGCGTTTTTAGCGCATCAGGCACCTATTGAAGTCAATGGGTGCGTGAAAATCACGCGCAGAACACGGAAGCTCTTCCGTGTGACGTGCGTGATTCGCGCAACAGCAGTAAAAACTATGAATGAAAACAGAAAAGCACCACGTGCTTTTCTGTTTACAAACATAAAAACAGTGTCATAATGATGGCGGCTGCACGAAAATCACGCAGCCACGCATCATATGGTGATGACACACGGAGCTGTTATGGACCTTTTGCGCGCGCAAAGCGCCGTGTTTTTTTGCGCGTGCAAAACGCACACGCTTGTGTGAATCCGGCATTAGAAGAATATCTCCATACATACTGTGCCCGATGGAGCCTATATGCCAATGCACATGGCTCTGTCGTGTACATGAGCCCTTATAAGCATTTGTACAATACAATTCATTATATAACAAACTAGTAGAATATTTTTTTAAACAAAATTTTCCTATTATTGTACTATATTAAATATTTAATGTAATACCTCCTTCATCTATGTCAGTGTCCAGGTCTTTATCAACTTGAACAAATAATTAGTTATGGCACAAATGCTCTAATGACCAGCAGAAACAAGCACTAGATCATTTAAAGAGCTACGTAACGTCATAGGAGTTAAACGTATGAGTTTGAGTATGCAGTTATATTTTTAGTAAAGTAAATGACAACGTCACCCTTATGTAAGGTGGATCTGTTCCAGTAAATTCTGGATAGTTGGCAATCGTATGAACCTACATTTTCTAAAGATAATTGATGCTCACCTTGGACAAGGACTGTCTATTCTTTTTGCAGTGGAGAAATATACATCTACTCAGCATGCAGTAGACAGTTCAGTTGCAAGGAAAGGGTTAATTTTTTTGTACTCTTCACACCTGCTCAGCATCAATTTCATGCAATCTCAGTAATGTTCTGAAGAAAGCCCAAAGGTTTACAATAAAGCATTTAACTGGGAAATTGAAAATCTGACTAACACTTATTGAAAGACAGAGAAAGTAAAACAATACAGAAAGACTGAGACAATAGAGGGGTGTGGCAAACTGAGACCGAGAGAGAATCAAAGACATAGAAGCAGTCTGAAGGATTTGACTACGGATACTGCTGCACAAGCAATGTATCTAAATGTTACAGAGAAACGCATGTTCAGAATGTGTACATGAATGCAGATAGAAATATTAGCTATAAAAAGACACAGCGTGAGGTTAGAGTTGACATATTTGAAACATTTAGGATGCCAAGAAGCAGGGGCGTCGCTAGCACCGGGTTTTCGGGGCCCAAGCCCCGGATCGGTGCCCTGGATCCCAGGCGACTGCCACATTTGGGTTGACTGTGTCTCAGCGGGCGCAATTGCGACCAGGCCGTGGCAGCCCACATCTATAAAAGTTACTACAGTAACTGGGGCCTATGTAATAAAATACACGGGCCCCTGTTACTATAGTACTGACACATACTTACCCATCTTCCTTCCAGAGCGCAGCGGAAGTCCTGACGTCTTCTCGCGTCATGCCGTCATGACGCTGTGGGCCGCGGATGACGTCACGACGCTAGATGGTGTTGGAATATCCTCTTCACCTGGAGCCGATGAGGAGGGAAAGTGCAACGTTACGGTCTGCTGTGGTCCTGTATCTAAGCATGCCTTGTGGTAGGCTTAGATACAGGGTCTAACAAACAGTATCACACATGGACCCTGTATCCAAGACTTCCATGCTAGACTTAGATACAGGGCCCTAGCAGACAGTAATCTTATACAGTATAAGATTACTCTCTGCTGGGGTCCTGTATCTAAGCCTACCTTGTTGTAAGCTTAGATACAGGGTCTAACAGACCGTGTCGCACATGGACTCTGTATATAAGCCTACCACATGGTATTCTTAGATACATGGACCATGACTGATCCTGTCTGATGGGCCCTGTAGCTAAGCTTACCACATACACCATGTTCCAAATTATTATGCACATTGGATTTAAGTGTCATAAACATTTAATTATTAGTTTTTCAATTAAACTCATGGATGGTATTGTGTCTTAGGGCTCTTTGGATCATTGTAATCAATCTCTGACACCTGTGATAATTAGTTTTCCAGGTGTGCCCAATCAAAGGAAAACTACTTAAGAAGGACGTTCCACATTATTAAGCAGGCCACAGGTTTCAAGCAATATGAGAAAGAAATAGGATTTCTCTGCTGCCGAAAAGCGTGAAATAGTGCAATACCTTGGACAAGGCATGAAAACATTGGATATTTCAAGAAAACTTAGGCGTGATCATCGTACTGTGAAAAGATTTGAAGCTGATTCAGAGCACAGACGGGTTCGTTTAGATAAAAGCATAATGAGGAAGGTTTCTGCCAGACAAATCAATAGGATTAGGAGAGTAGCTGCTAAAATGCCATTGCAAAGCAGCAAACAGGTATTTGAAGCCGCTGGTGCCTCTGGAGTCCCGCGAACTTCAAGGTGTAGGATCCTCCAGAGGTTTGCAAGTGTGCATAAAGCTATTATTCGGCCACCCCTAAACAATGCTCACAAGCAGAAACGATTGCAGTGGGCTCAGAAATACATGAAGACTAATTTTCAAACCGTGTTGTTTACTGATGAGTGCCGTGCAACCCTGCATGGTCCAGATGGATGGAGTAGTGGATGGTTCGTGAATGGCCACCATGTCCCAACAAGGCTGCGACGTCAGCAAGGAGGCGGCGGAGTCATGTTTTGGGCTGGAATCATGGGGAGAGAGCTGGTAGCCCCTTTAGGGTCCCTGAGGGTGTGAAAATGACCTCTGAAAAGTACGTAGAGTTTATAACTGACCACTTTCTTCCGTGGTACAAAAAGAAAAAACCGTGCCTTCCGTAGCAAAATTATCTTCATTCATGACAATGCACCATCTCATGCTGCAAAGAATACCTCTGTGTCATTGGCTGCTATGGGCATAAAAGGAGAGAAACTCATGGTGTGGCCCCCATGTTCCCCTGACCTCAACCCTATTGAGAACCTTTGGAGCATCCTCAAACAAAATATCTATGAGGGTGGGAGGCAGTTCACATCAAAACAGAAGCTCTGGGAGGCTATTCTTACATTCTGCAAAGATATTCAAGCAGAAACTGTCCAAATACTCACAAATTCAATGGATGCAAGAATTGTGGAGGTGATATCAAAGAAGGGTTCCTATGTTAACATGTAACTTGGCCTGCTAAGTTTTTTTGGATTGAAAGAGCTTTTGATTTCTGTATTTATGACCTCCTGATGCTGCAAATTTAACAAATTACCATTTTGATCTCTGTTGTGCATAATAATTTGAAACAGTGCATTTTGAGTTTTTTACTTCTAAAAAAAAAATCTGTTATCATTAGGAGATTTGTTCAATAAAATTTGCATTATACTCCAACGGTTGATGGCTTGAAGATTATAATGACTGTCATTTGCATCGACTATTTAGGAAAATCAGCGAAAAATAACATTTGCATAATAATTTGGAACGCTGTGTGGTAGGCTTAGATACAGGGCCCCAGCAGACCATAATCTTATGCATTATAAGATTACTGTCTACTGGGGCCCTGTATCTAAGCCAACCATGTGGTAGGCTTAGATACATGGTCTAACTGTCAGTATTACACATGAGCCCTGTATCTAAGCTTACCACATGTGTTACTAATGTTTTTTTTTTTTGTGTTTGTGTTTTTTACAGGTTCGGTAGTTGGACTACTTCGTATTCGAGAACTACTTTGATTTTCAATAAAATGGTTAACGACGGTTGTGTGGGGGGTTTATTTCAATAAAATATTTTTTCTATGTCTTTGTATTTTCTTTTAAACTTTATTACTACTGCTGTAGTATTGGCCGCTGGCTGATTGACAGCGTCCATTACTAAGGCGTGGCTTAGTGTTATCTG
Source organism: Rhinoderma darwinii (assembly GCF_050947455.1). Taxonomy (NCBI): domain Eukaryota; kingdom Metazoa; phylum Chordata; class Amphibia; order Anura; family Rhinodermatidae; genus Rhinoderma; species Rhinoderma darwinii. The sequence goes on along the minus strand of NC_134689.1, from coordinate 238,229,102 downwards.
GTGCAGAGGCTAACACTAACCCCCATTATTACCCATCTATAGCGATTGTCGGTACTGGAGCTGCCACAGGCTGATATTATTAGGCTGGGAAAGGTCAAAAACAGTGGCCCTTCTCCCCCTGGTAATGCTAGGCTGCTGCTGCTGCTGTGTTGTATCTGTCTGGTTATGAAAATTGGGGGGGGGGGGGGGGTGGCATGTAATTTTTTTACATTATTTATTTATTCTCTAAATAAATAGAAACAACATGCTGCCCCCATTTTTCATAAGCAGCCAGATACAACACAGCAGCAGCCTAGCATTACCGGTGGGGGGGGGGGTGGAGGGCCACTGTTTTTAACCTTTCCCAACCTAATAATATCAGCCTGTGGCAGCTCCAGTACCGACAATCGCTATAGATGGTCAGGTACTGGATCGTACCCAGCTCTTCCCGGCTCTTCCCAGGTGGAGGTGGGTACAATGGTGGGATGGGCCACTGTTTTTGGCCTTTCCCAGCCTAGTAATACTAGCCTGCGGCCGCCCCAGTGCCCAGCAATCGCTACAGATGGTCAGGTACTGGATCGTACTTTCACGGTTTGTGGGTATGTGGACCCACTAGGCTGCACCGCCGTAGCGGGGAGGCAGCTGGCCAAACAACAGAGCACCCCAGTAATACAAAGTCCAGAACTAGGGTAGCTGGATAGTCTAGACAGCGGCTGCAGCGCTGGCAAGGATGGCGGTGGGTGCAGCAGGTTACACCAAATGTGGCGGATGACAGCAGGTGCCGCAGGTTCCGCCAGATGTGGTGAATCAAACTGGACGTAGAAGATGACACTAGACGTGGCGGATGACATGGGACATGGCGGATGACACAAGACATGGCAAACGACAGCAGGTGCAGTAGACACGACTCCAACACTAGTAGGCACAGGAACAAGAAAACAGCACGGGATACAGGAACAGGTAACAGGGCATGATTAACAACTGGGACGGGAAAACACTAAGGGACCATTTGCAAGACAGACTTGGGAAACACTAACAATGCTCAGGCAAGGATCAGAAGGGCAGGAACCTTCCTATAGTCCAGGAAATCATGTGAGTTGGTGATGATGATTATTTTCATGTGCGCGTACTGGCCCTTTAAGACCGGGCACAGCGGACCGGAGCGGAAGTGAGCGCTGGTGTCTCTTAGGAAGGAGATGGGGACCAGCGCTCACTGATCCATGGCTGCGGGCGTCGGGACGTAAGTAAACCCGACGGCCCATGGCCATGGACTCTACACATACCCAGCTCTTCCCAGCACCGCTGGTGGCGGTGGGGACCGGGATAAAAATGGGGCTTAGTGTTAGCCTCTGAACTGGCTAACACTAAGCCCCGCCTTCGGAATGGACACAGTGAATCAGCCAGCAACCATTACTAGAAGGGTAGTAATAAAGTTTAAAAAAGTACAAGGACATAGAAAAAATATTTTATTAAAATAAAAAAAAACACACAACTCCCATTAACCATTTTATTGGGAATAAAAAAAAGCCATAATCTAAGTAGTCCTCGAATCTGATGTAGTCCAACAACCGAACCTGTAAAAAAACACAAACACAAATTTTTCTTGTAACACATAAAAAAAGCAAAACAATTATTATACTTACCTTTCCTGTGTCAGCGAGCTGGGTCGTATATCTAATCATATATCTAATCCTATATCTAATCCTATCATGTGTGATACTGTCTGCTGAGCCACTGCATCTAATCCTATCCATAGCTATAGGGTCAGAGTGCTACAGATATGCTGTCTCATATATATATATATATATATATATATATATAGAGAGAGAGAGAAGCGTAGAACACAGCAACGGCACCAGGACTTCAGAGTAGATGAAAGCAAAAAGTGGATTTATTCACCTCAGTAAAGCAACGTTTCAGTTCAACAGGAACCTTTCTCAAGCCATAAAAAACTAAACAAAGTGCCAAGTATTTATAGGAGGAGTATACATACATCAGTAATAAAGCAATAAAATGCATAATTCCATCAAAACATGTACAAAAGTGTATATTAATGTTATAGAAAAACATTCACAAAATGCACATAATCCTTCCATTGTAAAACCTATTAGAACCATTCAATATATATGCATGGTATGGTGACAATAATAAAGAACACTGTAAGTGGGAGCAATAAGGGATAATTGGAAGCAGGCAGAAGCTCATTATGTTTAAGTGGTAGTGTACTTACTGTAAGCCGTTCAGTCATGCACAAAATAGAGAAATGCGCCTGACACACTCGTGTGTGTCTACTGCGCATGTCCCAAGATGGCGTCCGCACCGGATATTAAGTCCGGTGGAACGCATCCAACATCAGAGACCCCACTGCGCATGCGCCATGACGGAACATGCGTTCCACCTCTTCTGCGCACGCGCCAGCCGGGATTTTGAACAGCATATAGAGCGGGGAATGCTAGTGAAAGCACTAGATCTATAATTGAATGAAGTTCGTATCCTGGTTTATATTGTCCATCCCCCAGAACATTACCTGGGTTTTGGACCATAATCTCCATAGATACGAACCAATGTAGGCAGTGTGGTTTGCCGCCCCCTAGCGGTAAAGACCTGGATATACATGTCCTATTTACTTAATGTAATTTTGACTATAATCACTAATGGGGCAAAATACAGATTTTATATTAGAGAAAAATCCTCCAACAGGGATAAAATATTCCCAATCTATCTAGATAAGGGAGGGAAAGGAACAGAACGCATCTGTCAAAATAAGGCAGTATGCGTCAAATATTTAATGATAGGCCCACATTAGAACAGACATGAATATAGATACCAAAAGAGGAAATACAGACAACCACAGCATGAGAACTATAACGTCCACCTAGACAATTATTTTGGATCCATGCTATTTCTAAATGGACTAACACATATACGCTCAATAAATGTCCATTCCAAACATGACATAAACGTTTTTTTTAAAAAAACAGGAAGACTTCTGCCGCTTTCCAATGTCTCTCAAAGATTGCTTGACATATAATGGTGTATCTAAAGCATACAAAAAAGAAAAGATGTGAAAAGAAGAAATTCATTATATATAACAATATACAATATAAATAGAATATAAAAACAAATACATAATATCAAATATAAAATATGCATATTCGAAAAAGGTCAAAATAAGACCTCAAATCAAACATACATCAAAAACACCAATTACACCTTAGAGAACGCCAACCTATCATATCTCTACAAGTCCTGGAGAGACGAGAAGAAATTATCCATCCCTATCTCAAATATGTGGACCACAAGGATATTCTATATTCAGTCCCTTAGGAGACATGGTCTCCAATTTAAAAATCCACTCGAGCTCTTTTCTTTTAAGCATCCGACCCCTATCACCGCCACGTCTCAGCTGAGGCACAGAGTCAATGACTCTGAATCTCAACTGTGACAGGCTATGTCCCCTCTCAACAAAGTGTCTCGACACTGGTATATCCTGCCTTTTGGTCTTGATGTTTGATTTATGGTTTCTCAATCTGAGACGTACCTCTGTAGTGGTCTCACCCACATAGTGGAGCCCACATGGGCAGCTCAGCAAATAAATGACATATGAAGACTGACACGTAAAGAAACCCTTTATGGTAATTGGCCGACCAGTTTGTGGGTGATTGAACACACCCCCCTTAATCATATTGTCACAGATGTTACAACTAAGACATGGAAAACATCCATGTTTCGGAGGTGCTAAGAACATCTGATTTTTCCGACGTGACCCAATATCGGCCTTGACTATACTATTTTTGATGGTTTTGCCTCTCCTATACGCCATCATAGGCCCTTCCTGGAATTCAGTAACCTTCGGAAAGGCTCTCTCTAACATCTTCCAATCTCTCCTCAGAATCCCACCAATTTGTGGGCTTAATGAGGAGAAAGTGGAGATGAAGGGTAAACGGACATTCTTGTGCACAGCCACCTGACCAGCGAGGAGATCCTGTCTATCCAATAGTTCAACCTTCCGTCTATTAAAATCCAACACATAATCTGGATAGCCCCGCTCAGAAAATTTTTTGCACATTAGGTCTAGTCTTGGCGATAATTCTTTCTCCTGACTAACCACTCTCTTGACTCTAATTAGCTGACTGTATGGCAATGATTTCAGCAACATGCTTGGATGACTGCTGGTGAAGTGCAAGAGATTGTTTCTGTCCGTTTTCTTCGAGAACAGATCAGAAACCAATCTATTATTCACAATGGAAATGCGTGTATCCAAAAATTCAATAGAACATGTGGAAAATGACATCGTAAATTGAATAGTGGAATTCAAACCGTTAAGAAATATGACAAATTCCTGTAGTTGATTTATTGAACCAGTCCAGATGAGGAAGACATCGTCTATGTATCTCCACCACCGCAGTACATGACTGAAGTGGTGGGACACATAGACAAGGTCCTCCTCAATCCGCCGCATGAAAATATTGGCATATGTGGGGGCCATATTGGACCCCATTGCCGTTCCTCTCTTCTGTAGGTAAAATGTATCACCCACCAAGAAATAATTTTTTTCCAAAATAAATTTCAGTAAAGATCGTACAAACCCAATTTTGTCCTCAGAAAAGCCAGACTTTTCAAAATAGAAAAGTGAGGCATCAATGCCCTCCTGATGAGCAATTGAAGTATATAGACTTCCCACATCAAGGGTAACCAGAACCGACCGGTCAAGCAATCTTTGAGAGACATTGGAAAGCGGCAGAAGTCTTCCTGTTTTTTAAAAAAAAACGTTTATGTCATGTTTGGAATGGACATTTATTGAGCGTATATGTGTTAGTCCATTTAGAAATAGCATGGATCCAAAATAATTGTCTAGGTGGACGTTATAGTTCTCATGCTGTGGTTGTCTGTATTTCCTCTTTTGGTATCTATATTCATGTCTGTTCTAATGTGGGCCTATCATTAAATATTTGACGCATACTGCCTTATTTTGACAGATGCGTTCTGTTCCTTTCCCTCCCTTATCTAGATAGATTGGGAATATTTTATCCCTGTTGGAGGATTTTTCTCTAATATAAAATATGTATTTTGCCCCATTAGTGATTATAGTCAAAATTACATTAAGTAAATAGGACATGTATATCCAGGTCTTTACCGCTAGGGGGCGGCAAACCACACTGCCTACATTGGTTCGTATCTATGGAGATTATGGTCCAAAACCCAGGTAATGTTCTGGGGGATGGACAATATAAACCAGGATACGAACTTCATTCAATTATAGATCTAGTGCTTTCACTAGCATTCCCCGCTCTATATGCTGTTCAAAATCCCGGCTGGCGCGTGCGCAGAAGAGGTGGAACGCATGTTCCGTCATGGCGCATGCGCAGTGGGGTCTCTGATGTTGGATGCGTTCCACCGGACTTAATATCCGGTGCGGACGCCATCTTGGGACATGCGCAGTAGACACACACGAGTGTGTCAGGCGCATTTCTCTATTTTGTGCATGACTGAACGGCTTACAGTAAGTACACTACCACTTAAACATAATGAGCTTCTGCCTGCTTCCAATTATCCCTTATTGCTCCCACTTACAGTGTTCTTTATTATTGTCACCATACCATGCATATATATTGAATGGTTCTAATAGGTTTTACAATGGAAGGATTATGTGCACTTTGTGAATGTTTTTCTATAACATTAATATACACTTTTGTACATGTTTTGATGGAATTATGCATTTTATTGCTTTATTACTGATGTATGTATACTCCTCCTATAAATACTTGGCACTTTGTTTAGTTTTTTATGGCTTGAGAAAGGTTCCTGTTGAACCGAAACGTTGCTTTACTGAGGTGAATAAATCCACTTTTTGCTTTCATCTACTCTGAAGTCCTGGTGCCGTTGCTGTGTTCTACGCTTCTCTCTATTCTTTTGGGGAATTGATTCACCCCCAGGTAACGAGCACATGGCCTGATTTTTTGGTAACCACTGGAGTGCTGTGTTCATCTACCATTGGACTGTATATATATATATATATATATATATATATATATATATATATTTATATATATACACTACCGTTCAAAAGTTTGGGGTCACCCAGACAATTTTGTGTTTTCCATGAAAACTCACACTTATATTTATCAAATGAGTTGCAAAATGACTAGAAAATATAGTCAAGACATTGACAAGGTTAGAAATAATGATTTTTATTTGAAATAATAACTTTCTCCTTCAAACTTTGCTTTCGTCAAAGAATGCTCAATTTGCAGCAATTACAGCATTGCAGACCTTTGGCATTCTAGCTGTTAATTTGCTGAGGTAATCGGGAGAAATTTCACCCCATGCTTCCAGAAGCCCCTCCCACAAGTTGGATTGGCTTAATGGGCACTTCTTGCGTACCATACGGTCAAGCTGCTCCCACAACAGCTCTATGGGGTTGAGATCTGGTGACTGCGCTGGCCACTCCATTACAGATAGAATACCAGCTGCCTGCTTCTTCCCTAAATAGTTCTTGCATAATTTGGAGGTGTGCTTTGGGTCATTGACTGTTGTAGGATGAAATTGGCTCCAATCAAGCGCTGTCCACAGGGTATGGCATGGCGTTGCAAAATGGAGTGATAGCCTTCCATATTCAAAATCCCTTTTACCTTGTACAAATCTCCCACTTTACCAGCACCAAAGCAACCCCAGACCATCACATTACCTCCACCATGCTTGACAGATGGCGTCAGGCACTCTTCCAGCATCTTTTCAGTTGTTCTGCGTCTCACAAATGTTCTTCTGTGTGATCCAAACACCTCAAACTTCGATTCGTCTGTCCATAACACTTTTTTCCAATCTTCCTCTGTCCAACGTCTGTGTGCTTTTGCCCATATTAATCTTTTCCTTTTATTAGCCAGTCTCAGATATGGCTTTTTCTTTGCCACTCTGCCCTGAAGGCCAGCATCCCGGAGTCACCTCTTCACTGTAGACGATGACACTGGCGTTTTGCGGGTACTATTTAATGAAGCTGCCAGTTGAGGACCAGTGAGGCATCTATTTCTCAAACTAGAGACTCTAATGTACTTGTCTTGTTGCTCAGATGTGCAGTGGGGCCTCTCACTTCTCTTTCTACTCTGGTTAGAGCCTGTTTGTGCTGTCCTCTGAAGGGAGCAGTATACACCGTTGTAGGAAATCTTCAGTTTCTTGGCAATTTCTCGCATGGAATAGCCTTAATTTCTAAGAACAAGAATAGACTGTCGAGTTTCACATGAAAGCTCTCTTTTTCTAGCCATTTTGAGAGTTTAATCGAACCCACAAATGTAATGCTCCAGATTCTCAACTAGCTCAAAGGAAGGTCAGTTTTATAGCTCCTCTAAGGGTATGTGCACACGAGGGCGTCCGTTACGGCTGAAATTACGGGGATGTTTCAGCCTGAAAACATCCCCGTAATTTCAGCCGTACCGGCATGTGCAGGCGCTTGAACGCCGCATCAATTACGGCCGTAATTAGCGCTGCTATTCATTGGAGTCAATGAATAACAGCTCCAATTACGGCCAAAGAAGTGACAGGTCACTTCTTTGACGCGGGCGTCTATTTACGCGCCGTCATTTGACAGCAGCGCGTAAATATACGCCTCGTGTGAACAGACAAACGTCTGCCCATTGCTTTCAATGGGCAGATGTTTGTCAGCGCTATTGAGGCGCTATTTTCAGACGTAATTCGGGGCAAAAACGCCCGAATTACGTCCGTAAATAGGCCGTGTGAACATACCCTAAACAGCAAAACTGTTTACTGCGGTGCTAACATAATTGCACAAGTGTTTTCTAATCATCCATTAGCCTTCTAACACAGTTAGCAAACACAATGTACCATTAGAACACTGGAGTGATGGTTGCTGGAAATGGGCCTCTATACACCTATGTAGATATTGCATTAAAAACCAGACGTTTGCAGCTAGAATAGTCATTTAGCACATTAACAATGTATAGAGTGTATTTCTGATTAATTGAATGTTATCTTCATTGAAAAAAACTGTGCTTTTCTTGCAAGAATAAGGAAATTTCTAAGTGACCCCAAACTTTAATGAAGTTGGTTGTCTTTTTTTTTTCCTTTATAAAAAAAGTGTCTTTCTCTGTTTCCCACATTTATACAGGTCAGGTTATCAAGTTGTCCGCTTCTATGGCATGCTGTTGTGCTGCTTGTAAGTTGTCCGCCCCTATGCGATGCTGTTGTGCTGCTTATCGGCCTAGGTATTGATATTAAAATCTGCTTACTTGGGAATCTGTACATTGCAAATTTGGTATACTGAAGAACAGTCCCTTGTAATTGGCTACTGAAAAAGTGGTTTGTAGTAACATGGCCTATGTAATGCAAATAAAACCGATCTGTTTGGGACTTTGTACACTTCAAATTTGGTATCCTGAAAAACTAGTCTGCCGTAATGGGCCTAGGTACTATAATGAAAACCTGCATGTGCGGGACTTGGTACATTGTAAACTTGGTATACTGAAAAACTGGTGTGTTGTAACTGGACTTGTAACTGTCCTATGTATTTCATCTAAAACCTGAGTGCTCAGGACTTGTCGCACTGGAAACATGGTATTCTGAAAAACCGATCTGGGTTAATCAGCCAATGTACTGCAATTAAAATCTATGTGTCCGGGACTTGGTACACTGTAAATTCGGTATAATGAAAAACGAGTGTGCAGTAATTGACCAAAATACTGCAATTAAAACCTCTGTATAAACTTGGTATACTGATAAAGTGGTCTGTGGTAACCGGCCTATGTACTGGAAACAAAACTGTGTATTCAAAACTAGGTATACCTGAACTAAACAGAGTGATGCCACAGATAAAAAAAAACTGGAGGAAGCAACAGGTAGAGGAGCTAGTTAGGGTATGTCTTCTGCTTCAACTAAGCTGGACACATTTTTATGCTCATCCTCGCAATCTCCTTTGGGGATCATAAGTGGGCGGACTAAAGAAAGTGCAACTAAAAATTATTTAAGTCCAAGTGATGCAGCATTGTCAGTGGTCTCGCAGGAGACAGAGGGGGTAGTGGGAGCAGAACATCCTAAAGCAGGGACACCAGTTCTGGCTGCGATATTGTCGACTTTGAAAAAATTCTAGGAGGCAGTGGCAGGGCAGGCTCAGCAAATGGGAGCTTTTAGGACAGACGTCTCCTTAATAAAAGAAGACCTGTCTAAGATTGATGTCAGAGTTGAGACAGCTGAAAACAGGGTATCAGTTGTTGAAGACACTGTAGTTACAGAAGGAAATGCAAAACCTGAAACACTCGAATAAAGAAATGGCGAGCAATTGATAGACATGGAAGGCAGATCCCGTAGGGCTAATGTATATAAGGTTGGATTTCCGGAAAATGCAGGGGGGGGAAGAATGTGTCTCCTTTATTAAAAAGTGGCTAGTGGATAATTTTGGAGAACAATCTGTGTCAAAGGTTTTTGAAGTGGAAAGAGCGCAAAGGGTGCTCATGAAAGCAAGGCCCCCAGTGGCCACACCTAGCCTGATCCTTGTTAAGTTGCTTAACCCCTTCCCGCTCCTGGACGTACCATTAGGTCATGGTAGCTGTATCGTTCGCGCTCCATGACCTAATAGTACGTCACAGGAGGAACGACCATTTCGGCCGTCCTCCCAACACATACAGGAGCTGTGACAGCTGCTGTCTCGTACAGCAGTTTCCGCAGCTCCTACAACGGGGACCGATCGCTGTGTCCCCGCTGATTAACCCCTTAAAAGCTGCGTTCAATAGGGATCGTAGCTTTTTAGGGGTTAAGCTACAATCGCCGGCCTGCTACACGATAGCGGCCGGCGATGGCGACTATGGCAACCGGACACCAAACAATGACACCAAACAATAGCGATCGCGGCTTCTTAAGGGTTAAACCACCATCGACGGCCCGCTACATGATAGCGGGCAGCGATGGTTGCTATGGCAACCGGATGCCTAACAATGGCATCTGGCTATGCCATCTACGGAAGCCTAGTGGGTCCTGACAAAGTCTAATATACTTCACTACGCATGTAGTGCAGTGTATTAGAATAGCGATCAGGGCCTCCTACCCACAAGTCCCCTAGTGGGACAAAGTAATAATGTAAAAAAAAAAAAATAAATATGTGTAAAGATAAGAAAATAAAAGTTTTAAAAGTAATAAATGTAAAAATCCCCCTTTTTCCCTTATCAGTCCCTTATTATTAATAAAAATAGATAAATAAACAAACAAACTATACATAATTGGTATCGCCGCGTCCGTAACGGCCTGAACTACAAAATTATTTCGTTATTTATCCCGCGCGGTGAACGCCGTAAAAGAAAATAATAATAAACCGTACCACAATCACAATTGTTTGGTCACTTCACCTCCCAAAAAATGGAATAAAAAGAGATCAAAAAGTCGCATGTACCTAAAAATGGTAATGATTGAAACTACAGTTCGTTACACAAAAAATAAGTCCTCGCACGGCTTTCTTGATGGAAAAATAAAAAAGTTCTGGCTCTTAGAATAAGGTAACACAAAAAGTGAATGATTTTTTACAAAACGTATTTTATTGTGCAAACGCCATAAGACATAAAAAAAACTATAAACATATGGTATCGTCGTAATCGTATCGCCCCGCAGAATAAAGTGAATATGTAATTTATAGCGCACGGGGAACGCTGTAAAACAAATAGAATAAAAAACAATAGAAGAATTGCTGTTTTTTAGTCACCACGCCACCTAAAAATAGACTAAAAACTGATCAAAAAGCCGCATGCACCCCAAGAAAGCTACAATGAATTCCTCAAGGGGTCTAGTTTCCAAAATGGGGTCACTTTTGGGGGGTTTCCACTGTTGGCACCACAAGAGCTCTTCAAACCGGACATGCCTAATAAAAAGGAGGCCTCAAAATCCACTAGGTGCTCCTTTGCTTCGGAGGCCGGTGCTTCAGTCCATTTTCCTCACTAGGGCCACATGTGGGATATTTCTCAAAACTGCAGAATCTGGGCAATAAGTATTAAGTTGCGTTTCTCTGGTAAAACCTTTTGTGTTATAGAAAAAAATGGTATAAAAAGGATTTTCTGACAGGCCGAGCACATCATACGGATGGCATTGTACAATGTGTACATGCTACGTCGATGTGCAGGCCAGACGGGAACTTTCCTGGAATTTCAAGAGGTGGTTATCAAGAAACTAATTTTTAGGGACCAAGAAGGGAGGGCACCCAGTACTTCTGGAAGCGTGGCCACACACATCGTACCAGGGCAACACCAACCAGGAGAAGTTCCCCAAACTGGCAAGAAAGGAAAAATTCAAAAGAGGTACAAAGTCTGCTATAAGAGGGGGATAAGGATAAGGGAGGACACAATATATCAATGTGACATGTGTCCCGAAAAACTAAGGCTCCGTCTGAAAGAGTGCTTCAAAATGTATCATACATCACTAGATTTTTAATCTACCCCAGTTTTACTTACCCTGATGCACTCCGCACACCTTATCCCCCTCATATTTCCCTTCTGAGCCCTGCTGCGTGCCCAGGCAGCTGATAACAGCCACATTTAGGGTATTGCCATATCCGTGAGAACCCACATTACAGTTTATGGGGTGTATGTCTCCGGTCAAAATGCTCACTACACCTCTACATGAATGCCTTAAGGGGTGTAGTTTTTAAAATGGGGTCACTTCTCAGGGGTTTCAACTGTACTGGTACCTCAGGGGCTTCTGCATACATGACTTCGAACCAGAAAATCCCCAGTAGGCCAAATGGTGGTCCTTTCCAACTGAGCCCTCCCATGGGCCCAAACGTCAGTTTATCACCACAAATTGGGCATTGCCGCACTCAGGACAAATTGGGCAACAAAATGGGGTATTTTATTTCTTGTGAAAATAAGAAATTTGCAGCCAAAACTACATATTATTGGAAAAAAAAAATTTGTTTGAATTCCAGGACCAATTCAAATAAGTTATGTGAGAAAACTATGGGGTCAAAATGGTCACAACACCAATAAATGAATTCCTTGAGGGGTGTAGTTTCCAAAGTGGGGTCACTTCTGGTGGGTTTCTATTACTTTGATACCTCTGGGGCTCTGCAAATGCGACATGGCACCCGAAAACCGATCCATCAAAATCTGGACTCCAAAGAACAAATAGCGCTCCTTTCCTTATGAGCCCTCCCATGGGCCCAAACTGCAGTTTATCACCACAAATGGGGTATTGCTGCACTCAGGACAAATTTGGCAACAAAATGGAGTACTTTATTTCTTGTGAAAATAAGAAATTTTGAACTAAAACAACATATTATTGGAAAAAATTATTATTTTTTTTTAAATTCCCAGCCCAATTCAAATAAGTTCTGTGAAGAAACTATGGGGTCTAAATAGTCACATTACCCATAAATTAATTCCTTGAGGCGTTTAGTTTCCAAAATGGGGTCACTTCTGGTGGGTTTCCCTTGCTCTGATACCTCTGGGGCTCTGCAAATGTGACATGGCACCCGAAAACCAATCCAGCAAAATCTGCACTCCAAAGAACAAACAGTGCTCCTTCCCTTCTGAAGCCTCCCATGGCCTCAAACAGCAGTTTATCGCCACAAATGGGGTATTGCTGCACTCAGGAGAAATTGGGCAACAAAATGGGTTATTTTGTTTCCTGTGAAAATAAGAAATTTTGATAAAAAATGACATCTTATTGGAAAAAATTTAATTTTTTTAATTTCACAGCCCAATTCAAATAGATGCTGTGAAAAAACTGTGCGGTCAAAATGGTAACAACAACAACCATAAATGAATTCATTGAGGGGTGTAGTTTCCAAAATGGGGTCACTGGGTAGGTTTCCATTGCTTTGATACCTCTGGGGCTCTGCAAATGCGACATGGCACCCGAAAACCAATCCAGCAAAATCTGCACTCCAAAGAACACACAGCGCTCCTTCCTTTCGGAGGCCTCCCAAGGACCCAAACGGCAGTTTATCGCCACAAATGGGGCATTGCTGCACTCAGTAGAAATTGGGCAACAAAATGGGGTATTTTGTTCCCTGTATAAATAAGAAATTTTGATCAAAAGTGACATCTTATTGGAAGAAATGTCATTTTTTTAATTTCACAGCCCAATTCAAATACCTGCTGTGTAAAAACTGTGGGGTCAAAATGGTAACAACAACCATAAATGAATTCCTTGAGGGGTGTAGTTTCCAAAATGGGATCACTTTTGGGGGATTCCTACTGTTTTGGCACCTCAACACCTCTTCAAACCTGGCATGCTGCCTAAAATATATTCTAATAAAAAAAGAGGCCTCAAAATGTACTAGGTCCTTCTTTGCTTTTGGGGCTTGTGTTTTGGTCCACGAGCGCACTAGAGGCACATGTGGGACATTTTTAAAAACTGCAGAATCTGGACAATACATATTTAGTAGTATTTCTCTGGTAAAACCTTCTGTGTTACAGAAAAAAAATTGAATAAAATTGAAATTCAGCAAGAAAAATGAAATTTGCAAATTTCACCTCCACTTTGCTTTAATTCTTGTGAAAAGCATGAAGGGTTAAAAAACTTTCTAAATGCTGTTTTGAATACTTTGAGGAGTCTAGTTTTTAAAATGGGGTGTTTTATCAGGGTTTCTAATACATAGGCCCCTCAAAGCCACTTCAGAACTGAACATGTACCTTAAAAAAAAGGCTTTTGAAATTTTCTTAAAAATATGAGAAATTGCTGTTTATGTTCTAAGCCTTGTAACGTCCAAGAAAAATAAAAGAATGTTCAAAAAATGATGCCAATCTAAAGTAGACATATTGGAAATGTGAACTAGTAACTATTTTGGGTGGTATAACCGTCTGTTTTACAAGCAGATGCATTTAAATTCTGAAAATTTCTATTTTTTATACATTTTCTAAAAATTTTGCAATTTTTCACCAATAAACACTGAATATATCGTCCAAATTTTACCACTAACATAAAGCCCAATGTGTCATGAGAAAACAGTCTCAGAATCGCTTGGATAGGTTTAAGCATTCCGACGTTATTACCACATAAAGTGAAATATGTTAGATTTGAAAAATGGGCTCTGAGCCTTAAGGCCAAAACAAGGCTGCGTCCTTAAGGGGTTAATGCAGAGGACAAAGACTATCTGCTCAGAGCGGCAAGGAATAAATCTGATTTGACCTATAATGCAAGGAGGATCTTCCTTTACTCTGATTAATTCCAGGCTACAACTAAAAGGAGAATTAAATGTTTTGAAGTTAAAAACAGGCTGAGGAAAGCTGGTATCCAGTACTCCCTGCTCTTTCCGGCCCGTCTCCGAGTGGTCTATGAAGATCTTACTGTCTTTTTTGATAATACAGAGGAAGCAGTGACCAGGATGGACAATAAGAATATTTGATTTGTATATATATTTTCTGGGAAGGACCGTCTATCAGTTATGTGAAGGAAAACTTCTACGCTAAAATAGGGATTATGCTTCTCTATTTTTCTATTCAAATCTTTCTATATACTATTGCCAGAAGTGGGGATTCACTGTATTTATTATATGGAAGGTTGTTTAGGTAGTATTTGGGGAGGAAATATCGATTGCTATCTGGGAGTGAATAATGTATGGGAGTGGTGGAGTTTGAGGCACTGGAGCGATATTTGGTACTTAGATTCTAAATATGACTTAAAAACCGCTATCACTTAGGTGAGTTATATTGTATACGTGTGTATATATATATATATGGGTGTATATATATGGGTTTTAAAAAACCTACTAATCTTGTAGATAAATCTAATCTAGTTTAAAAACAGAGGCGCTGGTGGCGGGATGATGGGGGCAGGTAGCAATGCTTGGTTTATGAGCTTTATAAGATGATTCTTGGGGAGCTATTAAAGGGTGGGGGTGGGTTGGACTGGGGGGACATAGGCTAAAGAAATGTGCAGTGTTTTTATTTTAATTAGAAACTATCCTCCAGCAGTGGTGTGTCTCTAGGAAAGCCATCTCACTAGGGACTCTGCAAGGGGGAATGAAAGGCATTGAATGAGTATGGCCTATCACTCGGTCTTCTCATCCTCCTCAAGAGGGGTTTTAATTCTTATTCACAAAGGGGTTGATGCTCAGATATTGGATGAGTTTACAGATAGATGTGGCTCTATATGGTAAGTATATGGTAAGTTCGAGGGCGTTCTGTCAGTTAAAGTGGCAGTTTATAATCCTCCTCTTTTCTTTAAATATATTTAAATATGTGAAGGATAAGGATAAATGCCCTCTACTTATAATAGGCGATTGTAACATTGCCCCTGATGAGAAGATAGATAGATTATGTAGTAGTCATTTTTCCATAACTCAAAAAAAGAACCCCTTTTTGGATTTTCTAGGTGAGGTGGGTTGTACTGATGACTGGCGGTCCAGACACCCGAACATATAGAAATTATCGTGTTAATCTAAATCCTCAGATAGTCTCTCCCGGCTAGATCTAGCAATTGCTAATGAGAGAATGTTGAGATTAATTGAGTTCAATATGAGACGCGTGGAGTATATGATCACTCACCGATGTTCGTAGATATTATTTCTAGAAAACAGTGGCAAGTTAATATTAAGATTAGTCATCTTAAACTACAGCAGTGGTCCCGAACCTTTTTTGCACCAAGGACTAGTTGCATGCAACAAAATATTTCCAGGAATCGGCGGGGTGGTGTTTTGCGGTTGGGGAATTTAGGGTCAGTTTACATGTTGCGTAAATATAGCAGATTTTCCACAATGCAATTCATTGCAGACAATGCGCAGCATAATACAGTAGCAGCAAAGTGGATGAGATAGAACAAATCTCATCCATACGCTGCGTAAATAGTGAGAGGAAGAACCCCTCAAAAATTGGCAGAGTTTTATTACGCAGCATGTCAATTGTATTTGCATAAACACTGCTTATTTGTTGCGGGTTTTCCCCATTGAATTTAATGGGGAGGTAAAACCCACAACAAATATCAGTTGTTGCATTTATTGCGGCAGAATCCCGCGATTCCGCCGCAAAAACGCAATTCATAAAAAAAAATAACTTCTGCTTACCCAGAAGTCTGTGTTCTATCTCCAGGCCAGCCTCCTGGGATGACGTTTCATCCTTTGTGACTGCTGCAGCGGCCATCACATGGGATGAAACATCATCCCAGGAGGCCGTCCTGGATGATGTTAGAGGGTCAGCCGCCTGGGATGACGTTTCATCCCATGTGACCGCCGCTGCAGCCAATCACAGGCAGCGGTCTCCTGGGATGAAACGTCAGCCCAGGAGGCTGGTCTGCTAGCAGGCCGGCTAAATGCTCAGCAGTTATCCGCAGCAGACATAACGGGCGAAAAACTGCACCACAGTTTGGTGCGTTTTTTTCCCCGAAATTCCCTGCGGCCACCAGAGTGGATACCAGAAACCGCCGCCTGGTACCAAATGATCCACGGCGCGGTATTGGTCCATGGCCTGGAATTGGTCCGCAGCGCGGTGGTTGGGGATAACTGCACTAGAGGATTCACTTTGAGATAATAACATACGGGAGTAGCTTAGATTTATTTTTTTCTGTAAATGTGGGTTCTGCTTCTGTCTGTACTGTTTGGGATGCTTTTAAAGATTTCTTTAGAGGCTCGATGTTTCTTTTACAGTCAGCCAATAAAACAAAAAGTATTAATTAAAATAGAGCTCTCAATTGATTAAAATGGCATAATTTGCAAGCACAATATGAGAACAGACAATCTACATTTTTTTTAAAATGAGTATGGGGGAATTATTAGCCTCTATTATTAAAAATCAAAATGCATCCTCATTTCTTCCAGTAATTAGGAAAAGAGACGACTCAGGATTATGTACGGACTCAGAGGGTATAATAGAGTTTTCAAACTATTATAGAGATCTTTACTCCTCAAAATTGAATTGCTCGGAGGAGCAAAATTAAAAATTATGTAAACTCTGTTGTAAACTTGGCTGTTTGGAGGCCCCCCCTGAGTATGCAGGAGTTAAGGGACGTGATTAAATATAAATATCTACCAAAAAGTAAGGCCCCAGACCTGGATGGAATTCTTTATGAGGGGTATATTGGGTACCAAGATGTTCTTTTAGGACACCTCTACAATGTTTTTATTGCTTCTTTTTCCCAGGGAAATCTTCCCCTTCTATGATAGAAGCAAATATTATTCTAATCCAAAAAAGGGTAAGGACCCACTGAATGTGGATTTTCTACCGGCCTATATCGCTTTTTAATTCAAACATGAAACTCTTAACCAAAATGCTGGC
Organism: Rhinoderma darwinii; assembly: GCF_050947455.1. Taxonomy (NCBI): domain Eukaryota; kingdom Metazoa; phylum Chordata; class Amphibia; order Anura; family Rhinodermatidae; genus Rhinoderma; species Rhinoderma darwinii. Next base: position 238,211,925 of record NC_134689.1, on the reverse strand, counting down.
CAATCGACTTAAGGCAGTTAACCCTTCCCTGGTGGGTCCGGACCAGACTGGATTTCATCCTGGGAAATGAATCTCCTGCAATCTCAGAAGGGCCTTTACCAATTTTCAATATGGCGGTATAAAATTTCCACAAGGAGCTATATTGTCTCCGGACGCTTGCAAAGCTTTTGACACAGTTGAATGGGGTTTTCTTTGGGAGGTACTCTGGTCTTTGAGCTTTGGTGATAGTTTTGTAAAATGGATAAAAATTGTATACTCCAGTCCTAGGGCTATGATAGGTATTGGTGTTGGCTTCTCTCCATTTTTTTCTTTGTTTCCTGGAACCCGACATGGATGCCCCCTCTCCCTACTTTTATATATTTTACTTATTGAGATCCTAGCAGTTAGAATAAGAAAAGATAGTCGGATAAAAGGATTCTTGATGGGTGAAATGGAGGAAAAAATTTCCTTATACGCCCATGATATGCTACTATGTCTTAGAGAAACATCTGATATTGGTCATGTCATAGAAGTGTATGAGATCTTTCGAAAATACACAGGCATAAAGATTAAATGGGAAAAGTCAACATTGATGGCATTTAACCCCAATTCTGCACTAGGAGGACAACAACTTCAGGTAGAATTTTTAGGACAGTATCAGATTTTGTGCCACTGAATATTCTCCCATTAATTATTACCCAAAGACATAAAGTTAAAATCTGGAACAGGATATTACCTCAATATGAGTCACGAATAGCATTAAATAAAATGGTAATACTGCCTTTGGTGCTTCATAATTTTGGTAATGCCCCAGTATGGTTATCTCGTACTATTTTTACAACTCTGCAATCTATTATTCAGGATCCGATTTGGAGGGGAAAGCGTCCCTGTAATAAATATGATAGACTTTGCCGTTCAGTTAAGGATGGAGTTTTTGCTTTGCCGGCTTTCTTGAAATACTTTTTGGCATCGCAGTGGCAACAATTTATATATTGGAAGCATCTTGATTTCAATAAAATTATATTACAAGAGAGTGGTTATGGACAGGGTGTTCTTCATATACTAGAATCAGGAGTGCTGATTAGACCCCAATATTCTTTGGACCCTTTGTCAAGATTATATGTTAAAGTCTGGCGGGAGGCCCAGAGTATACTTTCGTATGGGGTTATTTGAATTTACTCCTCTTTGGAATCATTTTTATTTATATGAATTTTCGAAAATACGGGACTCTCAGATTTGGGTTAAGCACAGGATAACGCAACTATCTAATTTATTTGAAAATTGTAATCTAAGATCCTTCCAGGCTCTCCTGCTGGATATGAGGTTACCAAAAGATGATTGGTTATCCTATCTTCAATTATATCATGCATGGAATTTCACTAAAGATAAACACAAATATAGAGTTAAACTATTACCCGTTGGTTATATTTTGTTAAAAAAAATTCACTGTAAAGGGATAATTTCACTCTGCTATAAACATTTGAGTTTAGGCATTAAAAATAATATGGAATCCACTAATATAAATAAGTGGATAAGGAACTTGGGACCAATTAATGAGCCCCAATGGGAATAAATTCCCAATAATATGGAATATATTTCACTTAATATGGCACATAGATTTTCTATTTTTATGGTAATCAACAGATTACACTATACGCCTATAAAATTAGTAAAAATGGGTTATAGATCCGTTGTTAGCTGTCCAAAGTGTGGCTCTCCGGATGCTGACCTGATTCGTTTACTCTGGAGATGTCCAAAATGACACCGATATTGGTGTCAGGTACTAGATTACATTAAAGGGATTGCACATTTTGGTATAGATCATGATGAAATTTTGATCTTGTTGGGTGATTCTACTGGGATTGACACTTTGTATAATAAAATACAGGTGCAGCTAATCCTTCAATTATTATTTTTAGAACGTTTAGGAATTCTTAAGAAATGGATGTCTGGTAATCCCCCACTCTTTCTTGTATGGAATAATCAGATATATACGACCATACCTTATGAAAAATCATACATTGCTGTGGAAGCAAGAAGTAACTATTTCAAAACTAAATGGCAGCAATGCGTTGCTCTTTTGGACCAAACTGATAAAACTATTCTTTGGAGGATATCTGAATTATGATCTGGAGGATACCTGAATGCCCTTGGGTGCGGTTTTTTTTTGTGTGTCTTTCCAGTTAGGGGGGAGGGTGGGGTTTAAAATAGGAGGAATTGGGCTAAATTATGAATGTTGCAATACTATTAATGTTTTTATATTTTTTTTGTGCTGTATGGAGTATTGCTTCGTATGTTAAAGGTGGTTTTAAGTTACAGTACAATGACCCAGGAAAGACCATTGTACAGTACATTGTAAATATTTTAACTTGAGGACATTGTTACTTGAAGGACAGATGTAAACCTATTGTGTCAAGTTCCTGGATCTTTTCTTATTTTCTGAAAGAACCGATAAAAACAAGGAGACATATATGAAAACACAGAAAAAGGCCATACTTGCAAATGGACACAGCCAGGTCAGAAAATGCTGATGAAGGAGTGAGCAGGTGCTTTAAATAATAATAGCCACTCCCACTGGTCTTGAGGGGAGTGGTGTGTGTGTGGTGCATGGGATGTGTAGTAAGAAATAATAAATGAATAGTGTGTGTGTGCAAGTGTAATACTATGAGTGAAATATAGGGGGCAGTAATGAGTAAAGTGCCTCAATAGAAATAAAATGGATAATGGGGTGCAAGTGTGTGAAACATGGAGGGATAGTGTGTACGTCATGAGGCACAACGTGTATAGCCAGGTAGAAGCCTATTTGTGACGCCTTGATAGTTCATAGAGCGGGCTACCCTGCTTGCTATGCCAAACAACAACACACCATGCTCTCCCAGCATCAAAGACCCAGCTGTGTCCAAGAGAAGCGAATATATGTAGTAATGAAAAATACCTGGGGTATTAGTAATCATTTTGGCCAAAAGGACGCAAGCTCGCAATCCACGACAAGGATCCCCAGACTTGCGAGTCCCTAACTCCTTAAATGGAACAGAACGTTCCTGATGTACAAACAGAACCGATAAAAACAAGGGGACATATATGAAAACACAGAAAAAGGCCATACTTGCAAATGGACACAGCCAGGTCAGAAAATGCTGATGAAGGAGTGAGCAGGTGCTTTAAATAATAATAGCCACTCCCACTGGTCTTGAGGGGAGTGGTGTGTGTGTGGTGCATGGGATGTGTAGTAAGAAATAATAAATGAATAGTGTGTGTGTGCAAGTGTAATACTATGAGTGAAATATAGGGGGCAGTAATGAGTAAAGTGCCTCAATAGAAATAAAATGGATAATGGGGTGCAAGTGTGTGAAACATGGAGGGATAGTGTGTACGTCATGAGGCACAACGTGTATAGCCAGGTAGAAGCCTATTTGTGACGCCTTGATAGTTCATAGAGCGGGCTACCCTGCTTGCTATGCCAAACAACAACACACCATGCTCTCCCAGCATCAAAGACCCAGCTGTGTCCAAGAGAAGCGAATATATGTAGTAATGAAAAATACCTGGGGTATTAGTAATCATTTTGGCCAAAAGGACGCAAGCTCGCAATCCACGACAAGGATCCCCAGACTTGCGAGTCCCTAACTCCTTAAATGGAACAGAACGTTCCTGATGTACAAACAGAACCGATAAAAACAAGGGGACATATATGAAAACACAGAAAAAGGCCATACTTGCAAATGGACACAGCCAGGTCAGAAAATGCTGATGAAGGAGTGAGCAGGTGCTTTAAATAATAATAGCCACTCCCACTGGTCTTGAGGGGAGTGGTGTGTGTGTGGTGCATGGGATGTGTAGTAAGAAATAATAAATGAATAGTGTGTGTGTGCAAGTGTAATACTATGAGTGAAATATAGGGGGCAGTAATGAGTAAAGTGCCTCAATAGAAATAAAATGGATAATGGGGTGCAAGTGTGTGAAACATGGAGGGATAGTGTGTACGTCATGAGGCACAACGTGTATAGCCAGGTAGAAGCCTATTTGTGACGCCTTGATAGTTCATAGAGCGGGCTACCCTGCTTGCTATGCCAAACAACAACACACCATGCTCTCCCAGCATCAAAGACCCAGCTGTGTCCAAGAGAAGCGAATATATGTAGTAATGAAAAATACCTGGGGTATTAGTAATCATTTTGGCCAAAAGGACGCAAGCTCGCAATCCACGACAAGGATCCCCAGACTTGCGAGTCCCTAACTCCTTAAATGGAACAGAACGTTCCTGATGTACAAACAGAACCGATAAAAACAAGGGGACATATATGAAAACACAGAAAAAGGCCATACTTGCAAATGGACACAGCCAGGTCAGAAAATGCTGATGAAGGAGTGAGCAGGTGCTTTAAATAATAATAGCCACTCCCACTGGTCTTGAGGGGAGTGGTGTGTGTGTGGTGCATGGGATGTGTAGTGAGAAATAATAAATGAATAGTGTGTGTGTGCAAGTGTAATACTATGAGTGAAATATAGGGGGCAGTAATGAGTAAAGTGCCTCAATAGAAATAAAATGGATAATGGGGTGCAAGTGTGTGAAACATGGAGGGATAGTGTGTACGTCATGAGGCACAACGTGTATAGCCAGGTAGAAGCCTATTTGTGACGCCTTGATAGTTCATAGAGCGGGCTACCCTGCTTGCTATGCCAAACAACAACACACCATGCTCTCCCAGCATCAAAGACCCAGCTGTGTCCAAGAGAAGCGAATATATGTAGTAATGAAAAATACCTGGGGTATTAGTAATCATTTTGGCCAAAAGGACGCAAGCTCGCAATCCACGACAAGGATCCCCAGACTTGCGAGTCCCTAACTCCTTAAATGGAACAGAACGTTCCTGATGTACAAACAGAACCGATAAAAACAAGGGGACATATATGAAAACACAAAAAAAGGCCATACTTGCAAATGGACACAGCCAGGTCAGAAAATGCTGATGAAGGAGTGAGCAGGTGCTTTAAATAATAATAGCCACTCCCACTGGTCTTGAGGGGAGTGGTGTGTGTGTGGTGCATGGGATGTGTAGTAAGAAATAATAAATGAATAGTGTGTGTGTGCAAGTGTAATACTATGAGTGAAATATAGGGGGCAGTAATGAGTAAAGTGCCTCAATAGAAATAAAATGGATAATGGGGTGCAAGTGTGTGAAACATGGAGGGATAGTGTGTACGTCATGAGGCACAACGTGTATAGCCAGGTAGAAGCCTATTTGTGACGCCTTGATAGTTCATAGAGCGGGCTACCCTGCTTGCTATGCCAAACAACAACACACCATGCTCTCCCAGCATCAAAGACCCAGCTGTGTCCAAGAGAAGCGAATATATGTAGTAATGAAAAATACCTGGGGTATTAGTAATCATTTTGGCCAAAAGGACGCAAGCTCGCAATCCACGACAAGGATCCCCAGACTTGCGAGTCCCTAACTCCTTAAATGGAACAGAACGTTCCTGATGTACAAACAGAACCGATAAAAACAAGGGGACATATATGAAAACACAGAAAAAGGCCATACTTGCAAATGGACACAGCCAGGTCAGAAAATGCTGATGAAGGAGTGAGCAGGTGCTTTAAATAATAATAGCCACTCCCACTGGTCTTGAGGGGAGTGGTGTGTGTGTGGTGCATGGGATGTGTAGTAAGAAATAATAAATGAATAGTGTGTGTGTGCAAGTGTAATACTATGAGTGAAATATAGGGGGCAGTAATGAGTAAAGTGCCTCAATAGAAATAAAATGGATAATGGGGTGCAAGTGTGTGAAACATGGAGGGATAGTGTGTACGTCATGAGGCACAACGTGTATAGCCAGGTAGAAGCCTATTTGTGACGCCTTGATAGTTCATAGAGCGGGCTACCCTGCTTGCTATGCCAAACAACAACACACCATGCTCTCCCAGCATCAAAGACCCAGCTGTGTCCAAGAGAAGCGAATATATGTAGTAATGAAAAATACCTGGGGTATTAGTAATCATTTTGGCCAAAAGGACGCAAGCTCGCAATCCACGACAAGGATCCCCAGACTTGCGAGTCCCTAACTCCTTAAATGGAACAGAACGTTCCTGATGTACAAACAGAACCGATAAAAACAAGGGGACATATATGAAAACACAGAAAAAGGCCATACTTGCAAATGGACACAGCCAGGTCAGAAAATGCTGATGAAGGAGTGAGCAGGTGCTTTAAATAATAATAGCCACTCCCACTGGTCTTGAGGGGAGTGGTGTGTGTGTGGTGCATGGGATGTGTAGTAAGAAATAATAAATGAATAGTGTGTGTGTGCAAGTGTAATACTATGAGTGAAATATAGGGGGCAGTAATGAGTAAAGTGCCTCAATAGAAATAAAATGGATAATGGGGTGCAAGTGTGTGAAACATGGAGGGATAGTGTGTACGTCATTGCACATTTTGGTATAGATCATGATGAAATTTTGATCTTGTTGGGTGATTCTACTGGGATTGACACTTTGTATAATAAAATACAGGTGCAGCTAATCCTTCAATTATTATTTTTAGAACGTTTAGGAATTCTTAAGAAATGGATGTCTGGTAATCCCCCACTCTTTCTTGTATGGAATAATCAGATATATACGACCATACCTTATGAAAAATCATACATTGCTGTGGAAGCAAGAAGTAACTATTTCAAAACTAAATGGCAGCAATGCGTTGCTCTTTTGGACCAAACTGATAAAACTATTCTTTGGAGGATATCTGAATTATGATCTGGAGGATACCTGAATGCCCTTGGGTGCGGTTTTTTTTTGTGTGTCTTTCCAGTTAGGGGGGAGGGTGGGGTTTAAAATAGGAGGAATTGGGCTAAATTATGAATGTTGCAATACTATTAATGTTTTTATATTTTTTTTGTGCTGTATGGAGTATTGCTTCGTATGTTAAAGGTGGTTTTAAGTTACAGTACAATGACCCAGGAAAGACCATTGTACAGTACATTGTAAATATTTTAACTTGAGGACATTGTTACTTGAAGGACAGATGTAAACCTATTGTGTCAAGTTCCTGGATCTTTTCTTATTTTCTGAAATAATCACATTATTTTATTTATGTAAATCCTCATCATGCTTACAAATTCTAACCTTAAGATATGATATATATAATGCTCACGCCTTCTAAATTGTAAAATTCCGTTCTAAAAATTTTTCCATAATCTTTCCAATATTATAATACATAATCACCAATTCTTCCAGATTGATATTTAAACCAGACAAGGCCCCAAAATTATCCTAAACACTAATCAAATTTGGCAATGATGTAAACGGCCTTGTCAACGTTAAAAAAGTATCATCTTCAAAATAAGTAGCTTTATCACCCACTCCAATACCATCAGTACTTGCGAAAGTCTGGCTATAGGTTTGTCAATCGTATTAGCATATTTATAGTAGCAAACTATTGTCCACTTGAGAGCTTTCTCTATTCAATCAGTTTCCACCAAATTAATTTGGGCCTTAACATTTGAATCTGCTTCAGCAGATATAATGAAAAATTTCCTGATTTGCTTGATCTATTTTAACAATTTTTTCATCCAATCTTGATATCATTCGCCCCCTACCCTTTTTTCTCTGGGAAGCCCACTTAATAAGACAACCTCTAATAAAAAGTCTTAAAGGTTAGCTATATAGATCTCTCATTCACCTCATATAACCTCTACTTGCTTTCCGACTCCTTTGTTAATAATTTCTTGTTCAGTTTCCAACTTCTAGGTCTCTGTACCCCCTATACAAGTCTCAGCTCTGTCTTTGTCTTTACTAACATCATGTCAATCCGAGAGTAATTCCTAAAGACCTGAAAAAAGTATGTGTACCCCCTGGTTAAATGATTATATTCTCTCCACCAATTGCTGTTACTGTATTTTAATAACCACCTACCCTCATTCGTTTGACCTCTTTGGGTTTACACCAGGACAAGAAAAGCTATCCCTTTTTTTGGGCCAGCGAAAAATTGAAATCCCCACATCAGATTAACTTTTCATAAGTCAGATCATATAACTCCATACAAAGTTTCTTCAAAGTATTTTCTTGTGGGGCATATGAATTAATCACACACACAGTAATTCCATATAATTCTTCATAAAAAATGAGAATCCCTCTCTACGAATCCCTAATTACTTTTGTCTGAAAAGGTAATCTATTTTTAAGAAGCGCAGCCACCTCCCTTTGTTTCTTTTGTGCAAGTGCCGAATACCAATTCTTATACCTAAAATGTAGTAATTTTTGGTGAGAGTCTGCTGAAAAATGCGTCTCCTCTATTCAAATATTATCAGGGGATTCCTTCTAATAAAAAAAAAATGCCTGGCTTCTTTTGTTTGGGGACATTGTGAGTAATTACTTTACACATTTAGCTTAACCCATCCTTGGAATAAATGCAAAATTTTTTGGGGATGGGAGGTAGAGGAAAACAAAAACAAAGAAAACCATAAAACCAATCTCAAATTATATATCTTAAATTTCAAGAGTTACTTATTGTCTCAACTATATTATCTCAATCAAAAAACAAACCAAAACTAAACTGCTACAACTTAGCAACCAGGATATTTGGCAGAATGTTTATCACTCCCTGAATCCCAAAGGCTATTATACACAGATTCAAGGCCAATACTCATTTTTCCTTAGACAGAGAAAAAAAAATAAATAACATGATGTACTGGAGGTTCAAAACAAAAAAAAAAAAACAATAAAAAGGAAGTTAGGACCTGAATACAAAAAACACCCTCTGCTCTCAGTTCATTATGATCAAACTACTGTCCATGTTTAAATTTCCTGAGGAAATATAAAAAAAGCTGTCTTCTCAGATCTCAATATGTCCTTGGATTCCTCAACAGATTTTATAGTAAAATGTCGATCATAAATTTAAAATCTTAGCAAAAATGGAACGTCCTAGCTATATTAAATCTGAGCTTTTTGTAAGGCCATGGTAACCACTTTAAACTATTTCATTTTACTCAAAGTTACTGGAGCAATGTCCTCAAAAATTTGGACTGTGTCAAAAGGTTCTGGAAAAATTAGTTTATCCCTTTCTGCTGAAAGCAGCTGGTGTTGAAATTCAATCTATTGGCTGATGTAGCATTTGTGGTTTATTATAAGCACTATGAATACGATCCACCTTAAATATTGCGCTATCCACCTCTGGCAGCAATGCCGATCCTAAGGAAAGCACCTTGTAGTTGCAACACAAACTCTGACAGCCCTATAATTCATTTATTGCCACTCCTAGACTGATTTTCTAAGTCCTCATTTTAGTTTTCATTTAATCTATTTTCTATTCTATTCTTGTTTTTTTATATCCCGTTTTCACAAAGTGTATCATGTCTACCACTTTGCCCACTTTAACGTCCAAATCCGAAGTTCTCTGACCAAGATTATTTAGTTGTCTTTTTTAAATATGCTCTGGACAGATTTAAATAACTTAGCTGTTGACATATTTGTGGAGTACTTCCCCCCTCTCCAAACCCCCACATTCCTTCACTGATACATCTGACCTGTTAGAGGATGTTTCCTCCCGATACATTCTAACCGCTCTGATTGTTGTCCCCTTCTGTGACTTGTAGTAATCCTTAAAGAGACTCTGTCACCACATTATAAGTGTCCTATCTCCTACATAAGGAGATGGGCGCTATAATGTAGGTGACAGTAATGCTTTTTATTTAAAAAAACGATCTATTTTCACAACGTTAGGAGCGATTTTGGTTTATGCTAATGAGTTTCTTAATGCCCAAGTGGGCGTATTTTTACTTTCGACCAAGTGGGCGTTGTACAGAGGAGTGTATGACGCTGACCAATCGGCATCATGCACTCCTCTCCATTCATTTAGACAGCAGAATCGCGTTCTTACTAGAACATGATCTGCAGCCACATACACAGCGATTCTGCTTGATTAACGTTAATCCAGTGTCCTGATAATGAATACACATGACCATCCAGCCTGGACGTCATGTGTATTCAGAATCCTGACACTTCTGAATCTTTTCTGTGAGATTTACAGCAAGGGAAACAAAATCTCGTTTACCTCCGTAATCTCGCGAGATTTCGTATCCGTTGCTGGAATCTCACAGAAAAGATTCAGAAGTGTCAGGATTCTGAATACACATGACGTCCAGGCTGGATGGTCATGTGTATTCATTATCAGGACACTGGATTAACGTTAATCAAGCAGAATCGCTGTGTATGTGGCTGCAGATCATGTTCTAGTAAGAACACGATTCTGCTGTCTAAATGCTTGCTCAGGCTCAGGACACAAGATTTTTGCCACTTGTGTGCCCTCTCTTCTAGAGTAAGGCCGGATTCACACGATCGTGTTCGGTCCGTGATATACGGTCTGTATGTTGGCCGCATTTCCCGGACCACACACACTGCAGTGAGCCGGGCTCCTAGCATCACAGTTATCTATGATGCTAGGAGTCCCTGCCTCCCCGTGGAACTACTGTCCCGTACTGAAAACATGATTACAGTATGGGACAGTTGTCCCGCAGTGAGGTAGGGACTCCTAGCGTCATATATAACTATGATGCTAGGAGCCCGGCAGTGTGTTCGGTCCGTGAAATGTGGCCGACATACGGACTGTATATCACGGACCGAACATGCTCGTGTGAATCCGGCCTTTGCCTCAGGCCTTATTTACACGAACGTATTTCACATCCGTGTGCAGTCCAATTAAATATCTGTCAGCACACTGGCCAATGCAATTAGGGCATGTTCAGACATGGCAGAATTTTTCCACTGAAAATGTTGCTGCAGATTCGTTGCCAATTTGTAGAAACATTTTCACATTTGACAGGTAATTCAGACGTTGCAGATATCACTGCGGACTAGCCACAGATTTTAGCCTTTGCATTGCAAATGCTGAAATCCGCAGTGAAGTTCCGCTGCTTCTCCACAATATAATATGCATGCTGTGGTGGGAAAATTCTGCACTGCAGCCTAAGGGCAAAGCCACACGTGGCGGAATTCCTCTTGAATTCCACAGCGGACACTCCGCAGCGTTAATCCGCAGCGGAGCCGTTTGTCCATTGACTTCCACTTTTATTTAGCAGTGTTCGTTTAGACGATGCGTAAAATTCCGCTGCGGAGCATAGGCTGCGGAGCGGAATTTGGTGTCCGCAGCATGCTAGGGCTGTTGCGGAGTTGTGGCGGACTGGTTGCAGACTCATGGCGGAATTTCTCCATAGACTTCAATGGAGATTCTAAATTCCGCAATGAAGTCCGCAGCTGTCATGAAAATGTTATATGTGCTGCGGATGCGTCTTGCTTTTTTGACATGACATTTCTTCATTCTGGCTGGACCTATGTATTTCTAGGTCTACAGCCAGACTGAGGAAGTCAATGGGGCTCCCGTAATTACGGGAGCGTTGCTAGGAGACGTCAGTAAATAGTCACTGTCCAGGGTGCTGAAAGAGTTAAGCGATCGGCAGTAACTGTTTCTGCACCCTGGACAGTGACTACAGATCCCAATATACAGCAACCTGTCAAAAAAGTAGAAGTTCATACTTACCGAGAACTCCCTGCTTCTGTCTCCAGTCCGGCTTCCCAGGATGACGTTTCAGTCTAAGTGACGGCTGCAGCCAATCACAGGCTGCAGCGGTCACATGGACTGCCGCGTCATCCAGGGAGGTTGGGCTGGATGCCGAAAGAGGGACGCGTCACCAAGACAACGGCCGGTAAGTATGAAATTTGTTTACTTTCACTAGGGAAAGTGCTGTCCCTTCTCTCTATCCTCCTGCACTGATAGAGAGAAGGGAAGCACTTTTCCCGCAGTCCGCAGCAGCTAGTCCGCATCAATTTACTGCACATTTTGGGCAGATCCGCCGCAGAATCTGCAACGCAGATTCTGTGCGGCATTGATGCGGACAGTTTCGGAGGAATTCCGCCACGTGTGGCCATGCCCTAAATGCCGCACTGTTATTTTCCGCAACGTCTGAACTAAGTTACCTAGAGATGTACAGAAACCTATGGAAAAACCGGCTGCTGCAGATTTCCACTGCGGACTGTTCACAGTGGAATTCAACAGCAATTCCCCCTTAAATGGGGCTATTCACACATACATAAGTGTGTTTTCACGGAGCGTGTGTTGCATGAAACTAACCGCATGTCTTATTTTCATCCATTTTTGCGGATCAGACCCGCCCATTGAAGTCTATGGGTGGGTAAAAAAACACGTACAGCACAAAAACAACATCCGTGTGCTGTCAGTTTTTCATGCATCAGTTGCTAAAGAAGTGCAGAGAAAAAATAAATAAAACCAGGTAGTGCTTGCAGAGGAGAAACACAGACAAGAAAATCGGATGACACACAGAAACCAGCCTGACGCAAAAAATTTTTTTGCGGACTCGAATCGGACACGCTCGTGTAAAGAATCCCCCCCCTTTCCTTTTGCTCAGTCTTCTTCACGCATCGCTCCATGCCTGAGCCGCACCATGCCTGAGCCGCTCCATGCCTGAGCCGCACTAACTTCCAGGCAGGACAGAGATAGTCATGTGCCTGCCATGTTCCTACATCATATCACTCCTTCGCCCTGCTCTATTGGTGTTTTTTATGTACTGTATGTTTTTAAAAACACTGAAAAAAAGCTGTGTGTGAAGGAAGCCTTAAAGGCATTAAATTAGTTTAGTTTAACCTGATATTGGATATGCATGATAATTGTACTAATAGGAGTTAATCTAATAACAGCACCACTGTACCTTTAAACAGTTGTGATACTTAGGTATTGGAAGATATAATGATGTTCTCATGTCTAAGCATTAATATTCTGTTTTGCTTGTCTATTTAGCCATATTTTCTCCATCCTTTTATACTTTGGTGTTACAGGCCTACTCTTATATATGTATATTTGTATTTACAAGAGAGAATACAAAAGAAAACAATTGGGTTAATGTAATTTTAGTGTATAATGTAACAGCTGAAAAATATGATACATAGACAAACCTCACTTTGCTCTTTAACCTTTTGTGGTCTAGGTTGATTTATATGCCTTAAATTCTTGTCAATGTGCTTTATGCAATTGTTATTGTATATTACTTTTCATTATTGTACATTTCTTTTGTATTGTATTACTGCAATCATTGCAAACATTGATGTTATGTAAATAAAGGATGCAGAAGACAATGTATTAAATTTTTTTTTTCAAATTCATCTTATCAGACATTGAAATAATTTGAATTTAAAATGTACTCTTTAATGTAGTCCATAAAATTACTGATATGCTCATTATACAGTGAAATTGCATCAGTCATCGCCATATGACAATACAATAGTGCGTTATTGTACGCACTATTCAGTACGACATCAGTATAAACATAAGCCTTTAACATTTGTACACATAATAATGTGGCAGCCAATAGCATGATGTATCATTCTATTTCATGGCTTATTTCAACCTCTGCCAGGCCTCTCTGTGATCTATTTTGATGCATAATCTTTCCACCACCAGCCTTTTTGCTAATAAACCTTTAGTAAATAATTTATGTATGACTGCTTTTTTCCACCCTTGTGTTCTAGAACAAAATAAAACATTATAAGTCATTCATGATGTGGGTTTCTATCATGACTGCGCTGCAAGTTTTATTATTATAATAAAACTTTTATACAACCTATGTCTACAAAACTTTTGTTAAATTGCAGAGTTTAGGAACCGTGCAGTTGTACAGTATGTTATCGATTGGGACAAGGAGCAGCCATTTTGAGCTGCAGAGTAGCACAGGAGATGAAAAAAAGTCTGGATGATCTAGTCACTCTTTTTATTAACTGTGGATTTTAAGTTTAGTTTTCCTTTAGGTTTCTTTTTAGAAGATACATAGATTTATAGAGCTCCTAGGTGATCCTAATTGCTTCAAAATATAAAGATTTGCTTGTGAGACAGTCACTCTTTTTATTAACTGTGGATTTTAAGTTTAGTTTTCCTTTAGGTTTCTTTTTAGAAGATACATAGATTTATAGAGCTCCTAGGTGATCCTAATTGCTTCAAAATATAAAGATTTGCTTGTGAGACAAGATATTTGAGGAAGGATGTACATGACTTTTATATATTAGATTTGCCATCATTCTCAAGCATAAGGATACAACCCGAAAAAGAAACATTAAAGGGTTATTCCCAAGTTGATTAAAAAAAAATTCTAATGTATCCTAATCAGAAATTGAATTATAAATCTATTCTTGGTGAAAAAAAAAATTTACAATTCCTTCCCTAACTACCTTTTTTTCTAACTTGATAACTTAGCTAGTGCTGGTTATCTTTTATAAAAGTGGGCGTGAGCGGCTCAATGTCAATCAATGCACTGTGTGCGCTCCTGACGTTGCTAGATAATGTAGTTCTAGAATGATCGGGAGAACGATGGTCTCAACCAGGCATGGTAAGCGTGGTTGAGACGGACCCACCCCCCCCCCCCCCGGTTCCCTAGATAATTTTATACTATACATAGAGCCGACCACTGATATATCCAGACGAGCAGTGACCGGGCCGGCATCTAATGCGCATGCGCTGATATGCATGTTCAAGATTACAATGACATCCTCTGCTAAGGACGGAGAGGATATCATTGCATATGCACGGCCACCGCTATCTGAAAACAGCAGTGGTCAGATCTCTAGACAACAAGCAATAAACAAAGAGGGACTGACAGCGACATGGAGCATGGATAGCACTAAAAACAACATCGTTTTCATAAAGAAAGGTATTTGCAAAAATTATTAGCTGCATTTCTGAAGATGGGAATAACACTTTAAACATGTATTTTGATGTTCAATATACAGTTTGTAAAACCCCCCAAAAAATCAAAATCATAGTTTAAATTAGGTGAAATACAAAGTAATAATCCGTTGTGTTTCCCCAATATTGTACAATCAGCTTCTGTCATACAGCAGTGAGCCTTTATGCCTTATTCACACGACAGGGTCCCGCCCGAGCCCGAGTGTTGGCCGATAAAATCGTCCGTTTTTCCCGGCCGGTTTGCGTTAGTTTTGCATGCGTTCCGGGCCGGGCATATCTGGACAGTGACATCAGGGCAACTCCTGAAGGGGAATCCCCATGTGTTCGGGGATTCCGCTTCAGGAATTTTCCCTGATGTCACTGCCCAGATATGGACAGAGACATCAAGCGCTCTGTCCAGGAGCGGAATCCCCGAACACACGGGGATTCCGCTCGTTCAGGGAGCTAAAGTGGGGCTAGCACATAGCAGAGCAGGGAGATACCTCCCAGCTCTGCTATAGTGGTGTCGCTACAATAGTAGCAGCCGTAGCAGCAGCAGCTGATAGCGGCACCATCGAAGGTGTCGCCGGGCCAGGGTGCTTTTAAAACAAGCAGGGGCCTACTACACAGTGTACCTCCAGCGTAGCCATTCGTCCGAATGGCATCAACTCCTCCTCCTCACATGCACTCTGCGCTGTGAGGAGGGAGCGAGCGACGGAATACATTGCCATCACTCGGGACACATTCCGGTGATGGCCGTGTATTACCCGGCCCCATAGACTTCTATGGGAGCCGGGCGGCCGGGTAAACGGCCGAAAATAGGACATGTCCCATTTTTTGACGGCCAGGTTTCCCGAGCCGTCAAAAATTTGGTCGTGTGAATAGCCCCATTAGGGGTCTATTGTTCCTACAGCAGCCGGGTGACGGCCGTTTTATGAACGGCCGTCACCCGGCCGGGAAACCCTGTCGTGTGAATAAGGGCTTACCTGGTAAGGAACAACGTACAATTTTGGAAGGCTGTTCTAAAAAAAGACACATTGGTATACCTTCTGGATTTCCTGTTTTAAGACCAGTAAATACAAGAAGCATTGATACATTATAGATAAAATAACATAAACAGTGAAACTGATAATAGTACAGTATTGAGAGAGAAGACTGAGAATATTTCCACCTTATCGTTTAGGGAGAGAAAAGTAATAAGAGAAAGTTACATTACTGAATATAAAACACCTTTTGGTCAACAGTCATCACTGACACATAATCCGAATGACAATAAAACACAATGTAATGTTGCATAACTTTATGTTTATAAAAACACCTTCAAAGGTCCCAGTTCCAAAGTTTCCACCACACAGTCATTTCACCCAGCTAACTAAACTTTCAAATAACTTTTGACATGTTGTGACATGTCAGAAGTTTCTGGTCGGTGGGAGTCCGAGCACTGAGACACCCACTGATCGCTTAAACAAAGTGGCAGAAGCGCTCAGGTGAACGACTTTGTGCTTCCTTTCTGACCGTCTTTCCTCCAAAAGTCGAGCGAAGTACGGGCTCATAGACTTTCTATTGAGCCCATAAAACACTTGCTTGGCTTTCCGAGAAAAGCCGATCAAAAACGTAGCAGCACATCCCTTATACGAGCGCTTCTGCCACTTCATTTTAGCAATCTGTGGGGCTCTCAGTGCTTGGACCCCACTGATCTAAACTTCTGACATCTCACTTTGACATGTCAAAAGTTGTTTGAAAGTTTAGTTATTCTTTAGCATTCCGAGGGTCTTGCTATTTGTTAGTCACAAAATAGTAATTCATTTTTCCATTTTTTTTGTGAAGTCCAATGCATTTTGTAGACGGGATTATAAATGAAGTCATGCTCAATATTCACAGATAGCTTTCCGATACCAATATAGTCTAAACTTCCTTCCTTCATTAACACTGTGTTCATGAAATCACATATAATATTGATTGGTTTCATGTTCTTCCATTTGAAGAGGACATTTTGTGTAAAAGAAGTGACTTTGTTTACACACACTATAACTGCTATTGGTTCCCATGTAGGTCCTTCCGCTCCCTCCTTGTATCTCTAATTTTCCTTCAATCAATACACAAATCTGACTAGAACATAAAGTATCCTATGGTATATGAATGAATCAATCAATGGTCAAGGGCAGGAATTTGGGGCATTCATAAGAAAACAGAACTACAACAACAGCATTGTTTTGCTTTGTTTGTTTTCTTTTAAAGTTTCATGTATCTTTTTATTTGCTGCCAACCTGCACATCTCCCAACATCCCAGAGGTTGCAGCTACGAAAGGTTAGTGACAGCACAAGATGAGATGAATTGGATCTTCATCACTATCACTGCCTCAAAGGTTGTAAGTATTCTCTTGACCATTTACTGCCATTATAGTGCATTATGTTTGACAGGTTTGTCTAAACATGATGTTAATGTTGTTGTTTTTGTTGTTGTTATTATTGTTCAGCTATAATAAGTTGGCAATCAAGCAATAAGAAAGTAAACATTTTATCTTTGCAGCACTTTTAGTGCTTAATATATTATGCTCAAAGTATAGATTCTCATTTGAATGCTGGCTAAATATATTACAGACTTGCAGAAGTATAAATTCCCTACTATAGCCTTGTTATTGGAATTGCTCCCTTTAAAAGCATTCTAATAAAATGTCAAGCTAGAAGGAAATTAAAATAATCTGCAGCATCCCCTTCAACCCACCATGCCTGTGCTTCCATTCATATACTTTAGGCTGCCATACACCACAGCCTGCATTCTGTGCTTCCATTCATACACTATAGTCTGCCATACACAACAGTTTGCGGTCTGTTTTTATATTCATACACTACAGTGAGCCATAAACTACAGTCTGCAGTCTGCCTTTATATTCATATGCTACAGTCAGCCATGAACTACAGTCTGCAGTCTGCCTTTATATTCATATACTACAGTCAGCCATAAACTACAGTCTGCAGTCTGCCTTTATATTCATATACTACAGTGAGCCATAAACTACAGTCTGCAGTCTGACTTTATATTCATAAACTAGAGTCAGCCATAAACTACAGTCTGCAGTCTTGGACTCCATTCACACACTATTGGTTGCCATACACCACAGCCTGCAGTCTGTCTTTCCATTTACACACCATAAGGAGCCATTAACTACAATGTGCAGTCTGTGTTTCCATTCATATACTATAAGTTGCCATAAACCACACTTTGCAGTCTTTCCATTCATACATTCCAGGCATCTATAAACTAGTCTGCCATCTGTTTTCATTCATACACTATAAGCTGCCAGAAACAACAGCCTGCAGTCTGTATTTCTATTCATATACTATAGGCAGTTATAATTTGCAGTCTGTACATATATTTATCGACTTGCTTTCCTGCATCTGGGCAGCAGGGTGGCTCAGTGGTTAGCACTGTTGCCTTAGGGTATGTCCACACGCTGTGTTTTCATGCGTATTTAGGGGCATAAACGCCCCCGAAAAACGCCTGAACAAACGGTAGCTAAACACCTACAAACATCTGCCCATTGAATTCAATGGGAAAGCGTAGGTTCGTTCAGACGGGGCGTTTTTTTTATGCCGCCATTGAAAAAAAACGGCAGGTAAAAAACGTCCCAACATTTCTTGAGACGTTTTCGGTGATGTTTTTCATTGTGTCAATGAAAAAACAGCTCCCAAAACGTCTAGAAAAAACACCTCAAAAAAACTTTTCAGCTTCAAAAATGGCTGAAAATCAGAGGCTGTTTTCTCTGAAAAAAGCTTAGTAATCTTTGCCCGTTTTTTATTTTGTGTGTGAACATGTTCTTATAGTACCGGCATCCTGGGTTCGAAGCTGGCAAAGCTCATCATCTGTATGTAGTTTATGTTCTCCCTTTGAATGTGTGGGTTTCCTCTGGCTACTCTGCACACTTTAAAAAACATACTGATAGATTCATTTGAAATTTCGATTGTGAGCCCTGTAGTGGATCAATGAGTCTGGGAGCTATCAGGTTCACACAGAGTATGGAATGTAACCAGTATGGCTGACTATTTAAAAAAAAAATAAAAAAAAATGGCTAAAACAATTGACAGTCAATACTTAGGGCATGACCACACGTGGCGGATTTCCTCCGCAACTGTCCGCATCAATGCCGCACAGAATCTGCGTTGCAGATTCTGCTGCGGATCTGCACAAAATGTGCAGTAAATTGATGCGGACTAGCTGCTGCGGACTGCGGGAAAAGTGCTTCCCTTCTCCCTATCAGTGCAGGATAGAGAGAAGGGACAGCACTTTCCCTAGTGAAAGTAAACGAATTTCATACTTACCGGCCGTTGTCTTGGTGACGCGTCCCTCTTTCGGCATCCAGCCCGACCTCCCTGGATGACGCGGCAGTCCATGTGACCGCTGCAGCCTGTTATTGGCCTGTGATTGGCTGCAGCCGTCACTTAGACTGAAACGTCATCCTGGGAAGCCGGACTGGAGACAGAAGCAGGGAGTTCTCGGTAAGTATGAACTTATATTTTTTTACAGGTTGCTGTATATTGTGATTGGTAGTCACTGTCCAGGGTGCAGAAACAGTTACTGCCGATCGCTTAACTCTTTCAGCACCCTGGACAGTGACTATTTACTGACGTCTCCTAGCAACGCTCCCGTCATTACGGGAGCCCCATTGACTTCCTCAGTCTGGCTGTAGACCTAGAAATACATAGGTCCAGCCAGAATGAAGAAATGTCAAGTTAAAAAAGCAAGACGGATCCGCAGCACACATAACATGTGCATGACAGCTGCGGACTTCATTGCGGAAATTAGAATCTCCATTGAAGTCAATGGAGAAATTCCGCCATGAGTCCGCCACTGCTCCGCAACAGACAGAGCATGCTGCGGACACCAAATTCCGCTCCGCAGCCTATGCTCCGCAGCGGAATTTTACGCCTCGTCTAAACGAACACTGCTAAATTGAAGTGTAAGTCAATGGACAAACGGCTCCGCTGCGGATTAACGCTGCGGAGTGTCCGCAGCGGAATTTTAGTGAAATTCCGCCACGTGTGAACCCAGCCTTAAGCCTGCAGAAAAAAAAGCTGCAGTGAAACATAAGGCTAAAGTTTTTAGGATAGATGTTTGTTTCTGTACATAAATAATATAAGAAAATAAACATAGCGGGAGTTGCAAATTCACTAATTTCATTAAATTGTATTAGTGCCCTTGTTACCAACATTATCTATTTTCCCTACACACATTGTAATACATGCAGTTCCAATAGAAGATCTGAAATATGTATCTGCTGCCCCTGCCTGGTGATATCTGCACACTGCAAACCCAGAAGCGGAGAGCTTGTCCTCATATAGCTCTAAGGGACAAAATACCAGGGGAATTCTTACCATCGTACTGTGAAAATTCTTTACAGATTGAACACACCACAAAATGAAGGTCATTTCTGAAAGAACCGATAATGAGACACAAAGTTTACACATAACTGCTCGGATGTGCACCATTCACACGTAGGTAAACAGCCGCATTGTGATTGCTGCCATAGCCCTCCTAAATATCCTCCTGAAACCGCTTTTTGTGATTGCAGCTCTTCCTAAATACACAGAATTCAGCCTATTATTAAATTCACTTCAACCGTTACAGTTTCTCCCAAAATGCTGTCTTTTAATGCTTTGTATTGCACATACAGAGGGACATTAAAATGTCTGATGTGTCATTTTGTAAGTCTGAATTATTTTTAACATGTCAGTATAAATAAATGTATTGCAAAGCTCACTTCAAAGGAGCACTCCAGGCAAAACGTACGCACAGTACATGGTCTGAGGGGGCGGAGCATGACACTGGGATTAAACAAATACCAAATGGAGAATGCTGGTGTTATATACCGTCTCTTTTGACCCCGCATTAGGCATAACATAGTGCGATAGTTTTGCCCCCGAGTGTTCCTTGAAAAGCATTCACGTCTTCAGAGAATGTGTGAAAACTAAATTTGTTTGCAAGAAGAAAATGTTCTTCATTTCCAATCATTACAAAAAGCATCTAAATGTTCCCTCCTAGTAAAAGTATATCTTTCTGTATGGGTGGAAACTAGGCTCACTTTGCTACATAAACTCAGAAACATGTATGCATATAGAAATTGCATTGTTAATATGGAAGACATGTTTCGCCTGGGTTAGGGCTGATCTCCTACAGTATGTCCCATAACAATTTTGGGGTAACATAGAGCTCGGGGTTTCTTTCTTACTGCTTCCTCTGGTTTATCACACCCTCAGTGCCTGCATGCAGTGGTGTAATATTCCATCTATAGTGTATGTGTTGAAAAAACTCCCTGCAGGCACTAAGGTGGCATGGACCAGAGGAAGGCAAGCAGCACACAGGCCAAGTAGCACCACAACTCAGGCAACTAACATTTTGGGGAATAAGAGATTTATGGGCAACAGAAGTAAAGCCATCAATTAGAGTGAGAATTTTTTTTTCTGCCAGTCTGAAAGACTCCTTAAAAATTACAATGAAAATCTCTTTTTTTAATTTATTTTTTTATTAGAATTTATTTTTAATTAAATAATGTCAGATTTTAAGACAGTTACATCACACGGAGTGCGGAAACTCTGTTAGTAAGTAGGACCTGTGTTTGCTTCCAGCATCAATAACTTATGGTCTTGAGAAACATCCCTATACAAAAATGAAGGTGGGGGAGTGGGTGTCCAAAGAAAAAACAATTACAAATTATTACAAGTACACTGTGACAATGACCAGTTAAGAAAGCCAGTAATCATAATTATTATAAGCCAAACACATCAAAGAATCCAAAAAACGATTTCCTGCTGCTTAAAGGGGTTGTCCAGGTACAGGACGGTTTTTCATACTGATGACCTATCCACAGTATAGGTCATCAGTATATGATTGGTGGGGGTACGACACCAGGACCCGGCATCGATCAGCTGTCCCGGCTGCCTCCGAGCATCGGATGTTTGAGTCAGAAGCAGTTGGCTCTGGTCACAGTATAGCGGCCGTGCTGCAGTACTGCCGCAATGCTCCTATAGGAGGATGGCTGCTATACAGTGTATGGAGCCATCTTCTTCCGGCACTAAACACTGCATAACAACCAGCTTCTGGAGCCAGCCGAAACAGCTGATCGGTGCGGGGTCCGGGTGTCAGACCCCCACAATCAACAATCAAAACCACCCTGTGCCCGGACAACCCCTTTTAAATAGTGCAAAACATATTTCTCATCATTGTACAGAGATTGTCCCTATTTACATCTTTCCCTGTCCACAATGGAGCTCACAACTGAATTTCTCAATCTCACACTCACTCTAGGGCCAATTTCATGGGAAGCCAATTAACCTATGAGTATGTTTTTAGAATGTGGGAGGAAATTAGATTACCACAATGAAACAAACACAAATTTAGTAGAATTTAGTAGAACATACAAACTCATGCAGATGTTGTCCAAGTTCAGATTCAAACCCAGGAGGCCGATGCTAAAAGGAACTGGTTCACTGTCGCTTCCCTTTTATGTACACCCTTCATTTCCGTGGAGGTTTTATTTACCACAATTGTTTGTATGAATATATTGTGATATATACATGCGATGATGCATCAAAAAGTATATTTTGTCTCTTGACTTTTTTGCTTTTTTGGTGCGTGTGTGTGTGCGTGTGTGTGTGCGTGCGTGCGTGTGTGTGTGTGTGTGCGTGCGTGTGTGTGTGTGTGTGTGTGTATGTATGTGTGTGTGTGGGTGTGAATCGGATATCTTTAGGTATGGTTTGTACCCTAAGTATTTTCGCTTCAAAAATGAAGGTTTGAATTTCAGAATTTAAGTATTAAATATACAAACCTTGATCTTTCTTTACTTTGTAACAAATGTCACACCACAATTCAGTCAGTTTAATTGGTATTTGAAAATACATGGTATTAATATTCATTGTGTTTCAGAAATGAAGGTCAGCAAAATATATTACATGACCTATTTGAGGTTATTCCCCAAATCTTTCCACTGTCTAGTGTCCATAATATTTCAAACTACATCGTGGAGTTTTTTGGACATGACATTTTGGTTCAGATGAGGAAGTTTTACATTTGAGTGAAGTTGCATAATATTATAGTCATTTCAAGATACCTGCAGATTCACATTAACTGGCTTTATAATATGTTTCTCTTTTATGTTAATATCTTGTTATATGCCCAGTAAACTTGCTCAGCAAGATGCAATATGGCCAATAATTTCACAGCATTAAGTAATTACCCAGCAATATCTAACATACTAGGTAATTGCTCAGCAAGAAATGGTAACCAGTCAATTCCCAGGAGGCTGTTCACTCATCCATTAGCTCATATGGTATCAGTCAAAGCTTCACAGCTGCCTTCCTTGTGTGTCCTGACAGTGACCTTTTCTCCTGTTTTATTTCTTGTTTTTATTTCAGCGTTGTCGTTGCAATATTAGCGTTGTCCGCCACTGCTATTTTCCTAGATATTACAAGGGCACATATTCTTTTCATTTGTTTAAATAGGTAAAAAATAAACTTGGAACGTATTTTAGCAACTTGGTTTAAAAGGTTATAAAAACACTTGAACATGAGAATAGGCTATCCAAGAAAAACGTCCTTCACAAGAGAATTCAACATTCCTTAAAATACTTCCATCTTCAAGCACCAATCTTCAAAACTGTAGCTCGACCATGTCATTTCTTAAAGAGGACCTGACAGGTCCCTGACATATTTGTTCCAGTAAATACTTGCATTCCCTTTGAAATAACAATTCTAGTGCATCTTTTCTTACAATTATGTATTGTGCCGTTCCTCTGTTAGTACTCCTGGAACTGAGAAAATTAAACAACTGAGTGTTACCATTCCCCCTATAAACTATGGTATATCCCTACATAGTCGGACGCTGTTGGCACTCATTGGATAGTGTCAACGTGTGGGGACATGCCCCAGTAACAATGAGAATGGTAGCAGCCACTTGTCAATTTATTCATACATTTCCAGTAGAAATGACAGAGAAACAGAACAAAACAGAACTCTAATGCAGTATCCACACACAGCGTGTACTCAAGTTTTTCAGTGGCGTTTTCACAGCATTTATTTTTGTATATTTTTTCAGCTAAAGACGCTATGGCCAGATGTTAGCCTTAAAGGGGTTGTCCGGGAATAAATTTAATTTTAATTTTAACTTAATTAGTCATATTTAAAAACATTTCTAATATAGTGTTTACTTATCTGTGCCAGGGTTCTCCTATTCTGATCTGCCGTCACGTGACCGCACCAAGGGTACATTTTTTATTTCCTGTGAGGTACCGTGTCTTTGCTCAGCCAGCACTTCCGCCTGAGAAAGGCACGGCGCGTCACCAACTACATTTTCAGGCAGTGGGCCGGGCGGATGATTCATGAGCTCTTTAGAGCTCCGCCTCCTCTGGCCCCGCCGCCTGTAGATGTAGTTGATGATGCGCCGTGTCTTTACACAGCAGGAAGTGCAGGCTGAGCAAAGACACGGAGCTTCATCAATCTTAGTACACGCCCCCTCCTATCTCGTCGTCCACGCCTCCTCAGCCCTCTTCACACTCGTAGTTCCAGCACTGCCTGGCCGTCTTGTCTCTTCTCTAACACACCCCTCCTCCTTTTATCTTGTCCTCCATGCTGTCTCCTCCTCCTCTATTGTCCTCCTATCGCTAATGGCCCTTTTTTTTATCTATTAGCCTAATTACTGTCTGCAACATCCTGTGAACATAGAGGGGCGTGGCAGTATGCAAATAGCTGAGATGCTTTGGAGTAAGGGGGATGTAAGCAGTCTCCTCAGATGCAGCAGGGGATCATGGGTATGGTGGGTTACAAGACCGTAAATAGCCAGGACCAGAAGCAAAGGATGTAAACAAACAGAAAGAGCAGCAGTGATGATGGAGATCAAACAGAACTAGTTAGAAGTTTAAGGGTATGTGCACACACACTAATTACGTCCGTAAATGACGGACGTATTTCGGCCGCAAGTAGTGGACCGAACACAGTGCAGGGAGCCGGGCTCCAGGCATCATACTTATGTACGATGCTAGGAGTCCCTGCCTCTCCGTGGAACTACTGTCCCGTACTGAAAACATGATTACAGTACGGGACAGTTGTCCTGCAGAGAGGCAGGGACTCCTAGCATCGTATATAACTATGATGCTAGGAGCCCGGCTCCCTGCACTGTGTTCGGTCCGGTACTTGTGGCCGAAATACGTCCGTCAATTACGGACGTAATTAGTGTGTGTGCACATACCCTAATAGTGGGTATTAGGGAAGGCAAACCAAGGCTGGGGAAACTTTTTAGAATTTTTTTTTCCTGGACAAGCCCTTTAAGGTCTATGGTGTAATATAAGGGTATGTTCACACGAGGGCGTCCGTAACGGCTGAAATTACGGGGATGTTTCAGCCTGAAAACATCCCCGTAATTTCAGTCGTAACGGCATGTGCAGGCGCTTGAACGCCGCGTCAATTACGGGCGTAATTAGCGCTGCTATTCATTGGAGTCAATGAATAACGGCTCTAATTACGGCCAAACAAGTGACAGGTCACTTCTTTGACGCTGGCGTCTATTTACGCGCCGTCTTTTGACAGCAAAAACGCCCGATTTACGTCCGTAAATAGGCTGTGTGAACATACCCTCAGAAAGTCTACATATACAGAATTTGGTTTGTGCAATTTTTTTAGTGTTTATAGGGTCAGTGGCATTTTCAACAAAAGGCATCAGCATGGAATCTTACATGTAGTTTGTGTAGACTATGTACACCGTTGATATCTTTTTTTTTTAATAAAAATTTCTTAATCAGTGTTTTTGGTGCAACTTTCTAAATACTTTTTATTAAAAATTATTTTGACCTTTAGAGATACAGCTGCTTTGTATCCTGTATACAGAGCAGCTGTATCTAGCACTGAAATTTGTATCTGTCCGTTCCGCAGGACCGAGGGGTTCAGTGACAGCGGGTCCTGCGTGTCTCATGCAGGATCGAGCTGTTACCGATCACATCTAAGTTTATAACTTAGATGTGATCGATAACAGATGGATCCTGCATGAGAGACGCAGGCCCCACTGAACCTGTCAGTCCCACGGATTTCAAAGGTGCACATAGCCTTTAACACCTTACAGTCCAAGCCATTTTTTTTTTCATTTTCGTTTTACACGAAAGCCATATAAGCCATAACTTTTTTATTTTTCAGTCAGTGAAGTGGTGTGAAGGCTTGTTTATTTTTGCGGGAGGAGTTGTAGTTTCTATTGGCACAATTTAAAGTACCCTATATTGTACTGGGAAACTGAAAAAAAATTCTATGTGGGATGGAATTGGAAAAAACTAAATTGTCTGTTGGGTTTTTCATTTTTACGCCGTTAAAATCAACAAATTTACTTTATTCTGCTGGTCAATATGATTACGGCAATACCGAATTTATATAGGTTTTTTAATGTTTTACTCCTTTTATAAAGAAAAACTATTTGTAAGAAAAAATATTATTTTTTCATATTCTGAAAGCCATAACTTTTTTATTATTTTGTTATTTGAGCAGTGTGAGGGCTAAGGGCTTATTCTTAGTACATACGACTTTTTGATCCCTTTTTATTCCATTTTTTTTCACCGCTAAGTTGACAATAAAACAGAGATTTTGGCGTTTTATATTTTTTTTCTTTTTACGTTCACAGTGCGCATAAAATAATGCTATATTGTAATAGTTTGGACTTTTACGGATGTAGCGATGCCAATTTTGTGTCATTTTTTACATTACTTCAGAGGAAAAGAGTGAAAAGGGGGTTTTTAAACTTGTAATTTTTTTTAAAAAATGTCACTACTAAAAACTTTATTTTACTTTTTTTTTACACAATCTAATAATCCTCCTAGGGGACTTGAACCAGCAAAAAAACAAAATATTTTTCCTGTGTTGGTGTTTTTTTAACTTTATTACTACCGCCTTAGTAATGGCAGCATCCATTACTAAAGTGGGGCTTAGTGTTAGCCGGCTAACCCTAGCCCCCAATTATTACCCCAATAGCCACCGCCACCACAGCTACCGGTAAGAGCCGGGTACGATCCAGTACCCGACCATCTAAAGTGATGGTCGGGTACTGGGGCGACCGCAGGCTGGTAATATTAGGCTGGGAAAGCACAAAAACAGTGGGCCTTCCCACCCTGGTAATGCTAGGACTTTCCCAGCCCAATAATACAGCCTGTGGCCGCTCCAGTGCCCGAACATTACTTCAGATGGTCAGGTTCTGGATTGTACCCGGCTTTTCCAGGCACCCCAGGTGGCGGTGGGTACCAGGGTAATAATGGGGGGTTAGTGTTAGCCTCTTCACTGGTTAACGCTAAGCCCCACCTTAGTAATAGATGCTGTCTATCAGACAGACATCATTACTAAGGCGGTAGTAATAAAGTTAGATAAAACATCAACACAGAATTTTATTTTTTTTAAATAAAAACCCCCCCACACAACCCTTGTTAACCAATTTATTGAAAATAAAAATGTTGTTGTCAAAGTAGTCTTCGAATCCAACGTAGTCCAACAACCGAAACGAAAATAATTAAGAAAAACCAGTAACACTAATAAGTAAAAAAGCAAAACCATTATTATACTTATCTTCCTGGGTCTGTGACAGTAAACTAAGCAGTGACAGCTCTAAGCTATAATTGGTTAGTTTACATCACATGATCCATTGGCCTACTTTTAAAAGTAGGACAATGTACTGATGTAACTGGCAGGGCTTAATTTGCTCCAGTCAGGAAGAGGGACTGCTGAAGGAGTGATTGGTTTTTCTTCTGATCAATAATAGGGGAAATGGGCCCAAGTATTCATGTGGGTGGCAAGGGAGGGAATGTTTATTTTAGGGTAAGTTCACACGTAGTGTAAACACTGCAGATTTTCCGCAATATTTCATTGTGAAAAATCCGCAGTGTAATACAGTAGCAGAAAGGTGGATGAGATTTGAACAAATCTCATCCACATGTTGCACAAAAAACCCACCGAACAACCGTTCATAAATTGACCTGCGGAGCGTTTTTTAAATCCGCAGCATGTCCATTTATGCTGCAGGATTGCTGGTTTTCTGTTGCAGGTTTTCCCATTGAATTCATTGGGGAGGTAGAACCCGCACCAATTAGCACATGTTGTGATTTTAGTGGGAGGAAAACTACGTTATCGGGGGCATCAGCAGTAAAAGTGCCTAGGGAAGCACCAACTCTAAATACAGCCCTGTGGCCAAATAGTTGATTGCTATCTACTAATCAACTTTTGATTAGTGGACAGTAGGTCAGGATGAGGAGCGGGCATTTTTCCTTAAAAAAATATGATTACCTAAACTCAGTCCCGCACCACGATGTAGTAGAACGTCCTGGTACGAGGGGGTGATGTATGGAGCAGGCTCACCCGCCTGCTCCATACATACAGGGGAAGCGCCTGAAGTCAATTTATCATTCTAATGGAAATTGTGGAAGCCCATCTGGTCAAGGGACCAGGATGTTGACCAGGGGGAAGTGCTCGTCTCCACTTCTAGGATGCCTAGGGTCTTCTAAGTGGATGAAGCTTTGGATTAAAGCTATGATGGCAGAAGAGGAAACATTTTGAATATGGTCCATGTTTTCTTGGATCGGCTACACTTAAGCAGTGAGGTCCTCCTCCAAGACCGTCCAGGCTAGTGTACCTGCTGAGAAGGGTCAAATTTCCAAGTGTGTGCCTGAAGGGCCTATGCTACTGAGGGGCCAGTAGCGCAAATCATTATGGACCACAGAATTACACAGCAACCTGTTGCACTCCAGCTGTTATGGAACTATAACTCCCAGCATTGCCAGACAGACAAAGACTTTATTTTTAATAAAATAAAAAAGACCTATCCTACAGCTAAGCTAAATATGGTGGGCTCCTGCTCTCGATGGATCACAGAAGTTGCTCAGCTTGAACCCTTGCAAGTATCAGCGTTGGAGAGCTGGCTGGGAATCCGTGCCTAGTTTAATTGACTTCTGGAAGTCTCCAGGGCTCACCAAAAATGGATTCTAACAGATCCAAGTTAGTATAAATGCCGGGGTCACATGTAATGATATCATCAATTTGACCCCTGTCTACCGGGTGATACTATCCCAACAGGTAGGGTTGTCAGACAGGATGGCCCTATCTACCACTGGCAGACACTCTGTGTAGCTTAATCTCTAAGTCACAGTTAATGCTTCCAAGGACAGCATCTGTGAGTTAATGTATCAGTCAATAGACTCTTAAGGTTCGAGCTGACTAAAGGTTTAGAGAGCTTCTCTAACAAGAAGGTAGAATCATTACTGCAATCAGTTGAGGTAGTTCAACGTGAAACTTCCTCTGATGTCACAGAAGTCAATACCAAGGCGGACCTAGAAGGGAATTAAGAGGCTCCATAGCCCTTAACAAAGTCAATCAGGATGACCGAGCAGTCTAGGACTCTGCGTTAAGTCGCATTTCCCCCTGGAGGCGGTGATTCTGGTTCCACTTCTGACACCAGAAAGACTAAACTCTGATACCAGATCCCTTCCTGTAGGGGGCGCCTCCAACTCTCTTCTGAAGCTGGTAAGGTATAACCCTCCTTACGGTTGAAGATCAGGCAGTCTGGCTATTCAATACGCTTTCTCTGGAAGCATTTCCCGTACTGCTCCTTTACATCAGGTCATCCTGGATGTCTCCTTTCTACAATTCCTAGAAGGAAAGGTATCAACCTCCTATTCTTCAGAAAGAAGAAAAGTCAAATAGGAGACTATTACATCCATGGAAATGAGATGTCATGGCCACCCTATTCTTGAAGAATGCATTCCTTCATATAGAGATTTTCTGAGAGGCAGAAAAAATGGCAAAGTACAGCTGTGAAGATATGAGGCAGTGTCAAGCTCCCTGCAATTCACAGCTCTTCTGTTCAGGATCTCTTCGGCTCCTCACACCTCTTCTAAGGTGGTGACCCCTATAGCTGCCTGCAGGAACACAGGGAATACCTGTGGTTCCATACCTGGATGATTCATCTGATGCACCACCTTCAAAGTACTGTCCAGTAATTCCAACGCTGTTGGTTAATAAATTGGGAAAGTCAGACATTGGTCCAGCAAGAACAGGGACGTTCTTAGTTTTTGTCATAAATTCCCAGGAGATATTCTCCCTTCCAACGAACCAAATGGGACATATCCCTTAAGAAAATATTGTACTCAATATAAAAAGCACAAAAAATATCTTTATTAAATATAATGACAAAATAACGCAGTAATAGAAAAAGAGAAATAATACAGCATATACGGAGACATATACAGCAGGGTCAGATGGAAAAGACCATGACCAACAGAATCAACCATATACTAATGATCACTCACACGCTCGAATAATATCCAATAATATAGTGGGATATATAGGATGGAGTATATTGATGTATTTTAAACATTTTGATGTATTTTGTTTCTTGTATATTTATTTATATATATATATATATGTATTCACTTGTCACTATTTCATTATTTAATTTTTGTACCATGTACATTTATTTCTTATAGGGTGTTTGGGAATTGCCCATTCACATTCATGTATATCACTTTTCGCACGATGTATTATATTTATTATTTTATTGAAATGCCCCCCCCCCCCTCCTTATTTATATCTGCTTCACTTTACTGGATCACAGTCCACTTACTTTTTCCTTTTGTGCACAGTCTTGTTGTATGTCCCCAGTCCTATTTTAATTTTATTATTTTTAGTTACGTGACCCCCGGTATTTTGTGTATTTTTTACATCCTGTTCTATCTATATGTACCCTCTATTGCTAGATTTCGTTGAATATATTGCATTCTCGTAGTTACTCCCCACTCCTAAACTGCCATTGTGTTAGTCTTGTTTTATGTTGTCTCCCCTGTGGTGTCCGCACAGACGCTCGGCTGCGCATGCGCAGTGTGGCCTACATCCGGGAGTGCCGCTTAGCGTCTTACGTCGCTATGGTGATCTTTCATCATGCGGCGTCCTCTCCATCTGACGCGCGGCGCGTCCCGTGATGTGGGCGTCACTGGGCGTGTGTTCTGAGCGCCGATTTGCGCTCATCACAGGTGAGCCTAACTTTATGTCCTCTATTTATAACCCTGGAGTACCATTTTAAATTAGCCTCCTGACGAAGCCGGTCTATCGGGCGAAACGCGCGTCGAGGCGCTTGTTCACCCAGATCTTCTGATCCTCCACGCTCTTTCAACATGTCTCAGGGTATGTGTATGTGTTTTTTGCTAAACCTATACTGACTTTTGGGCTATATTGTCTAACTTTGGCAGCTGCATTTTTCTATAGCTATTTGAGCTACACTATCTCTTGTTATACGTCAATAGCTACACTCTTTTCTTGTGCTGACTCCTATTTAGCAGTATACATATATCTATTTTTTTATACTGCGTTGTCTTTATACGTATTATTGTATACATATCGATTTAGCTGCACCCTTTCTGTGTTGGCTCTGACGTATTATCATTATATGCATGCTGCCACATGTTATCCTGCCCTCCCTTTTTTGTATAGGTTCTGATATTGTACAGGCCACCTTCTCATTTCTATTTGCTACATGTGGGATTTATATTACACACCCCTGGGCTTGTGTTATTATTGGATATTATTCGAGCGTGTGAGTGATCATTAGTATATGGTTGATTCTGTTGGTCATGGTCTTTTCCATCTGACCCTGCTGTATATGTCTCCGTATATGCTGTATTATTTCTCTTTTTCTATTACTGCGTTATTTTGTCATTATATTTAATAAAGATATTTTTTGTGCTTTTTATATTGAGTACAATATTTTCTTAAGGGATATGTCCCATTTGGTTCGTTGTTAGGTTCTATTGCTATAGGGGACCCCACTACATGCCATTTCTATGGTGCGAGGTTTTTGGTTAGGTTGTCTTGACTATTCTTGTCTGTGTTTACAGAAAATACCTCAGGATTTATGGATTTCAGGAAAAGAGATAAGGATTGGATTACACAACTCGGTACCATATTCGGAGAGAATTCAGCAGTGACTACAGAAAGTAGTAACATTAAGGGCTTGAAACTTAAAATACGTGATCTTCTCAAAAAACGCACCAAGGTTTGGTGGAACAAGGCAGCCTTGGAAAATTATCTGCAGAAAGATATTATACCTCGCGGCCTACGCCTGCAGGTGTTCCCCACTTTGGATACGGAAGATCCTTCTTTTGTTGCGAAATGGGAAGATTCCCTTACTAAATGTTCGCGCACGCTTATTGAGCTGCTCATTGGGGCAGATCGTAGAACCCTCGACTCTATGGAAAAGGAAATTGATTCCCTTAAGGAAAAGATACATCAATCTCTTAGTACAGAAGAGCTTGGCACTTTTGATAAGGCATTGGAGGAGGAGCTGAAAAAGTGGGAGAGAGAGATACAAGATCTTAAAACCAGAAAATTCCAGCGCGATTTGGGTGATTTCCAGTCAAATAAAATCTACCGTTGGCATACCAAAAGGGATAGAGCTCGGTCCTTGTCCCGTTCTGTCTCTTCTGCTTCTCTTGTATCTGAAGAAGAATGTGGCGGTTTTTTAGACAAACCTCAGGCCACGGGAGATGGAGACCCCCTGTTCGACCCCAGAACCCCGGCAGTCAAAAGAAAGACCAGAGGGGTATTCAACAGGGACAAGAGAAACAGGAGGCTCTAAAGGTAATTAACCTCTCTTCCCATACTTTGTCGTCCTCCCAAATTAATGTTTTGCAAAAGGGTCTGTCCTTTTCCCCTACGGGTAAATTTGATCTCTTTACCACTATTAAGGATTTGGCTCTTTTTTCTAGAAAACTACTGTTTAAAAAACATTTTGGTAGAAGGGATTATAGTGCTGCTATGGGTTCCCCGGCAGAGAGACAGGCATTTGATGCCCTTCTATCACTTCTAGAGGAACAGGAGGCTCACACTGATCCCAGACTTCCAATGCATCTGTGCCGCCGCTCCCAACATTTCCCCCCTTTCACTCTATGCCCCTCAGTGGATATTTTTTTCAAACTAGTCAAGAAGGATCTTGAAAGTATTTCCGAGTCTAGGACATCATGCAATCTCAACTATAAGGAGAGGCAGGCTGTTCTGGAACTTAGAAAACTCAGGGATGTTATTATCAAACCAGCTGATAAGGGGGGCAATGTTGTATTATGGCCGGCACAGATGTATGAATGTGAGGCCTTTCGTCAACTAGATATGAGCCAATGTTACCGTAGGTTACCATCTGATCCTACGCTAGCCTTTAAAGCAGAACTAGATAGTTTATTGCAACGTGGTGTGGATTCAAATATTATCAACTCCAAATTAAGAGATGGTCTTTCCGTGGACTTTCCCATTAAGCCC
The DNA here is from genome assembly GCF_050947455.1 of Rhinoderma darwinii. Taxonomy (NCBI): domain Eukaryota; kingdom Metazoa; phylum Chordata; class Amphibia; order Anura; family Rhinodermatidae; genus Rhinoderma; species Rhinoderma darwinii. The sequence continues at coordinate 238,178,917 of NC_134689.1, read as the reverse complement.
ACTTTTTATTTACTGCCTAAAGTGCATAAAAATGTCATCTGCCCTCCTGGGCGCCCAATAGTGTCAGGGATTGGAGGCTTATGTGAGAACATCTGCAGATTCGTGGATTTTTATCTACAGAAATGTGTGGAAACTTTGCCGTCATATATTAGGGATACCACGGATATGTTGCAACGTCTTGATGGGCTGTATCTTGAGGATGACATGCTTCTTGTTACATGTGACGTGGAGTCCCTGTACACATCTATATGCCATGACCACGGGATCCGAGCATCTAGACATTTTTTACAGATGACCAATCATGACCCGGATCTTGTTGAGTTTATTCTATGCCTTCTCGACTTTGCACTAACACACAATTTTTTTGTATTTAAGGACCGTCTCTTCCTACAGCTCCAGGGCACAGCAATGGGGGCCACTTGTGCGCCCTCATATGCTAATTTGTTCTTGGGGCTGTGGGAGTGGGAGACTGTGCAGCAGACTCCGGGTCATGATTCAGTGCTCCTGTGGTCACGGTATATAGATGATATTCTATTCATCTGGCAGGGCTCCACGTCTAGCTTGGAATCTTTCCTCAATTCCCTTAATAGGAATGATATCAACATCAAATTGACGTGGCAGTTTAGCTTCACTTGCGTTGACTTTCTGGATATCAGGATTTGCAGAGATAATAGCGGTTTTATTTCTACCGATATTTTCAGAAAAAAAACTTCTACAAATGCCCTCCTCCATGCTACGTCTGCCCACTACCCAAAGGTTACAACATCCATACCCGTGGGCCAGTTTTTGAGGGCAAAGCGTATCTGCTCCAGTGACAGCAACTTTGAGCGTCAGGCTTTGGATCTTACAGCCAGATTCAAGAGTCGTGGGTACAGTCAGAGGGTCATTAAGAAAGGCTATCTAAGAGCTAAAAACTCAACTCGCGATGGACTTCTGGTGAGTAGACCCAAGAGACACAAAATAGATCAGAATGTCAGATTTATCACTACTTTCAACCCTCATTGGACTGAGATTCGTGATATTTTGCAAAAGCACTGGCGGGTCCTTCTCACTGATCGCGACTTGGCAGGGGTCTTACCCAGTTATCCCTCCATTACCTGGAGGCGGTCTAAAAATCTTAAGGACCTTCTGACTGCGAGTCACTATATTCCTAGTGCTCCCCCCAACCCGTTTGGGAGTAGAGGCCCTCCTTGGGGCTCGTATAACTGCGGCCATTGTTCTGCCTGTAAATATATTCTACGTACCTCTAACTTTTATAGCTCAAGTGGAAGGAAAGATTATAAAATTGTCTACCACATCACGTGTAATACCGTGGCTGTGGTGTACTTTGCTACCTGTCCGTGTGGGCTTATTTATGTTGGTATGACTACCAGGCAATTGAAGGTGCGGGTGCTGGAACACGTGAGTAAGATTAAATCGGCACTTACTGTCGTGGACATTGACAAACTCCAGCCTGTTGCCCGGCATTTTCGCGAGTTCCACTCCTGTAATCCAAAGGGTTTTGAGGTACGTGGAATTGACAAGATCTCTTTGGGCTGTAGAGGTGGGGATGTACGTGTGGCGTTATTAAGAAAAGAGATGAAGTGGATCACGTTACTTAATACTGTAGCTCCATCTGGCTTAAATGAAGCCACTAGTTTTAGGCCTTTCTTGTAATCTTTTTAACCATGCGTGAATTTTAATTTCTCTAGGGTTTTTTTCTTGTGTTTTATACTTACTTTTGTATATTGCAGTTTATCTTGTCCAGTGAGTGGGTCTACTTCTCTATATGTCTACGAGGATCGCATATGGCCTTTATTGCAAACCAGAAGTGGAGAAGTTATACACATATTGTAATTCTGATGTATTGTGTATTTGTTGTATCATTTCTGCCAATGTGTGTATTTTTCTAAAAAAACTTTTTTGGAGCGATTGCTGCGTTTTTCAACTAACTATATAAGAATATATTTCTATTTATATATGTATTTTTCATATATATTGTGTAGCACTTTATATCTATTTTTGGTATATTTGATGTTGCAGCATTTTGTACATCCACTAATGTATCTATATGTGTGTATTTTTGCCGATATTGTGGATTCCATTGTATTATTATATTTTGGGTTCCACTTTGTCGGCTTTCCATCTGTTATATATAGTGGGATATATAGGATGGAGTATATTGATGTATTTTAAACATTTTGATGTATTTTGTTTCTTGTATATTTATTTATATATATATATATGTATTCACTTGTCACTATTTCATTATTTAATTTTTGTACCATGTACATTTATTTCTTATAGGGTGTTTGGGAATTGCCCATTCACATTCATGTATATCACTTTTCGCACGATGTATTATATTTATTATTTTATTGAAATGCCCCCCCCCCCCTCCTTATTTATATCTGCTTCACTTTACTGGATCACAGTCCACTTACTTTTTCCTTTTGTGCACAGTCTTGTTGTATGTCCCCAGTCCTATTTTAATTTTATTATTTTTAGTTACGTGACCCCCGGTATTTTGTGTATTTTTTACATCCTGTTCTATCTATATGTACCCTCTATTGCTAGATTTCGTTGAATATATTGCATTCTCGTAGTTACTCCCCACTCCTAAACTGCCATTGTGTTAGTCTTGTTTTATGTTGTCTCCCCTGTGGTGTCCGCACAGACGCTCGGCTGCGCATGCGCAGTGTGGCCTACATCCGGGAGTGCCGCTTAGCGTCTTACGTCGCTATGGTGATCTTTCATCATGCGGCGTCCTCTCCATCTGACGCGCGGCGCGTCCCGTGATGTGGGCGTCACTGGGCGTGTGTTCTGAGCGCCGATTTGCGCTCATCACAGGTGAGCCTAACTTTATGTCCTCTATTTATAACCCTGGAGTACCATTTTAAATTAGCCTCCTGACGAAGCCGGTCTATCGGGCGAAACGCGCGTCGAGGCGCTTGTTCACCCAGATCTTCTGATCCTCCACGCTCTTTCAACATGTCTCAGGGTATGTGTATGTGTTTTTTGCTAAACCTATACTGACTTTTGGGCTATATTGTCTAACTTTGGCAGCTGCATTTTTCTATAGCTATTTGAGCTACACTATCTCTTGTTATACGTCAATAGCTACACTCTTTTCTTGTGCTGACTCCTATTTAGCAGTATACATATATCTATTTTTTTATACTGCGTTGTCTTTATACGTATTATTGTATACATATCGATTTAGCTGCACCCTTTCTGTGTTGGCTCTGACGTATTATCATTATATGCATGCTGCCACATGTTATCCTGCCCTCCCTTTTTTGTATAGGTTCTGATATTGTACAGGCCACCTTCTCATTTCTATTTGCTACATGTGGGATTTATATTACACACCCCTGGGCTTGTGTTATTATTGGATATTATTCGAGCGTGTGAGTGATCATTAGTATATGGTTGATTCTGTTGGTCATGGTCTTTTCCATCTGACCCTGCTGTATATGTCTCCGTATATGCTGTATTATTTCTCTTTTTCTATTACTGCGTTATTTTGTCATTATATTTAATAAAGATATTTTTTGTGCTTTTTATATTGAGTACAATATTTTCTTAAGGGATATGTCCCATTTGGTTCGTTGTTAGGTTCTATTGCTATAGGGGACCCCACTACATGCCATTTCTATGGTGCGAGGTTTTTGGTTAGGTTGTCTTGGATATTCTCCCTTCCGCCTGCTTGGCAGGAAAGAATATTGGCAGTGGAGGGGCTTAGGTTCATGTCAGGAGCTGCAGAGGCAGTTCTTTGGGCCTTAGGGCACTGGCAAGCCCTCTAGAGCGAGATCCAGAACCTAAAAGTAATACAACCCGGAGTGGTTCCACCCTGTCATTCCAAACTTATGTATCCATCAGATGTGGAAACATCTTAGGGACGTGAGGTGCCTGGTCCAGAGAATTGGATCTTGTCGTTACAGATGCATCTCAACTAAGTTGGGAATACTCCTAGAGTGGTAGACAGACCGGGTCTCACAGAGTCCCCTCTAGAGATCTATGTACTTAATCCTAAAGGAACTCAAAGAGGCAGGGTGGTACACGATCAGAACCCTTTCTCAGGAAGGTGGGAAAGATCATGATTTGCACAGAGTTGAATCTACCCATCCTCTGTTGTATATATGCAAGGCTCCGACTGAGTCAAAGGCTAACAGTCTGGGAGCAATGTCTCTGAATCTAGAGATCTTCAAGCAGATCAACAGGATGTGGGAACTGCCATAGATTGATCTCATGGCTAACAGGTTCAGCGCCAAGGTGGAAATATTCTCTCCCTTTGTCAAGGTGACAATCACTTGGAAGTGGATTCCCTGTCCATCCCTAGACGGTTAAGGCTGGCCTACGTTTACCCTCCGGTTTCCGTGATACCCAGGGTATTGATGAAAATCAGGCAAGACCAGGCCACGGTAAAAGCCATCATACCGTTCTGGCCACAGAGCTCATGGTATTCCCACCTCATTCAGATGAGTCGAGGGTGTTACTGGGGACTTCGCCCAGTGCAGAACTTGGTGTCATAGCACTCAAACTCTGACCGGACCTGACAGGTTGACCAGCCCCTTTAGAAGCTAAAGGGCTCTCAAATCAATTCATGAAGACCTGCCCACAGTCCAGGTCTGGATTACCAAGAGGACTTATATTAGGAGCGAATTGATTGTTTCAGCTTTATATTCCATTTACGGAGTGGATAGTTGCAACCCGCGGCTTAACAACATTGTACACTTCCAGCGGGAAGGATTCGGGAAAGGACTAAGACTATCGACCTGGGAGGTCCAGGGTAAGATCCTTGTCACAAGAGCCCTTAGTGAAAAGCTTCCTGAAACAGTCTGCTAAATGAGACCTGTTATCCTCAGACCTATTGAAAAGAGGACTTTGCATTAGTCCTAAGAGGTTTATGATCAATTACCTCTGAACCTACATCTGAACCTTGGGAAGAGATCCCCCATAATTACCTATCCTAAGAGGTTATTTCCTTCTGGTCATACTCAATGACGGACAAAGGCGGGGGAGAGTCCCGTGTAGGGGGTGGGGTATGTGGGACCCCATACTCTCCAATGGCTTACTATGGCACACTAGGTTGTGATATTCCAACGGTGCACCAGTAACTGTGAGCACGGTTTCGGTCCCTCAATTATATTATACTGGGCTCCTGTGCATCGGCACAGTTTGCACATGAGGGGGTGTTCGCCCCTAATCATAACATCTGTCAGAACAGCGGAACTTCAAGCTTTGTCATCAGTGGATCCATACATCAGATTCCTCCAGGAGAGGGTCTTGCTGAAGCTACTACCAGGCTTCACTCCAAAGTTCCTCATTTGTAACCTGAAATCAGGTCAACTCCCTTACAGTGTTCTGGCACATGTCTTTCTCTCTGGAGGAACATAATCTCCATTCCTAGATCTCTGAAAACGATTGGGCTTGGAGTAAGACATTAGGAAGGTTGAAAATGTATTGTTTTCTGAAAGAAACAAAGACTTAAAATCTACCAAACCTACCCTGGGTAGATGAAGTGTAGAAGCCAGTAGTCTGGCTTACATTGTTAGATCTCCGATTCACATCTTTTAGTCTAAAACTACTCGACTAGAGCAGTGGCCACCTCTTGGGCTAAATAAAGGCTGAGCCCGCGGGATCAGATTTACTGTGTAGCTTGGAGCTCGCACTTAATATCTATCAACCCTTATAGGCTGAATTTTTGTTTCTTTTCTTTGAAGAGACTGCTCTTGAGCGGTCAATTTTGAGTTCCACCAGTTAAGAGGGCACTGCCGATGGGGATACTTATTGCTATTTCCCCATTATTGTGCTGATGCAGGACATAAGGGAAGAGTAGATTTCTAATGTTAATCTGTTTTCCCTTAGTCCTAGCAGCAGCACAAGCTTCCCGCCCTAACTAAGGCTACTACTTTATAATAAACATATGGTAGAAGGGGCTAAATGTCCTTATGTAGGAAGGAGAATCTAGTTGATTAGTTTGATTAAATTTAAAATTCCATCTGTCTTACTAGTTCACAGGGGCAGAGATACCCCATTATTGTGCTGCTGCCGGACTAAGGGATAACAGATTAACGTTAGAAATCGACTCTTTTTTCCTATTCCATCCAACAAAGAATTTTTTTCCATTTTCCCCAATATATTATATGGTACAATAAATGGTGCAGTGAAAAACTACAACCCCTCCCGCAAAAAAACAAGCATTCAGATGGCTCTATTGATGGAAAAATAAAAAAGTTATGGCTTTTAGAAGTGTGGAGGAAAAAATTAAAGTCTGAAAAATCGCTGCAGCGGGAAGGCAGACCGTTATGCTTCGATGGGGCATCTGAAGCTGGTACAGGTTGTAACAGAGGTATCTATGGATGGAGCAGACTGTAACGGGACATCTGTGGCTGGCACAGGCTCAGACGGGGTATTTGTAACTGGTACAGGCTCTAGCCTAGGCAATTGTGCCTAAAGCAGGCTGTAAAAGGAAGCATCTTTGGCTGCTGCAGGCTGTATAGGGGGGACAACTACAGCTGGCGCATACTATAAAGGGAGGCATCCAAGGTTGGCACACTCAGAACCTCAGTGTTATGCTCTCAGGAGCATTGGAGTAATTGCTTTTCCCTCTTTCTCTTAATTGCTTTTCCCTCCTCCATTTTGTCTGTGATCGGTAGATCACTTGGACTTCTACTTGACAAAAAGTATCTTGCGTGCCCCTCCTGATCTATGTATATTCTTTATACAACACAGCACTGTTTAGCACTGTGCTCAAAATCTTTAACTACAGTAAAGCAAATGTATGAACACATTTGGGTTCACACTAAAGCGTCTAGATGCCAGCTGTTAATTTATTTGAACGCAAATTAGATAATGTCTTTTTTTGATGCCCAGTGTGTGTAGATATGCCTTACATATAAGCATTTCTGTGGAAATTGCTCTTTCATCATTGACACGAAAGGATGCAAAGTCTTATACTATGTAAACTCAAGCTTTATTTTTGTCATCTCCCATATCTCAATAGAAGGCTGATATTTTAGTTATTAAAGAGTGCCTCTTACAGAGGATGTTGGCATACTGTAAAAAAGTGAAAATTAATTTCACGACAAGCTTTACAAAGGCATCTAAGTTGTAATGCAGAACGGAAATTCACAGGCACTAATATAAATAGCTGCAGAGATGTTATTAATTTTGCCACGTCTTCCCCCTCCTTCCTGTTTTTCTCTAATACATTCTCACTCTCTCTTTATATATCCTATCATTCCCACACACACAGCCCTGATGCAGACAGAAAGTCATAGCAGAAATCTGGAGCAAAATGAAATGTCTCCCTTTAAAGAAGCTTGGCTATAAAAAAAAAAAACCTCCATTGCATCCTATCCAGCAAGCTGAATTAGGCTAATAAGAGCTGAAATGTAGAAGTACAAGATGTTCAGGCTTTGGAAGACCTCTGAGATTTAAATGCCTTTGATATGAAACATCACACATTTCTGGTTCATGTGTACCATCACAGTCATAGAGTAAATGGTTCCTACTTTCCCTTTTGCTCATTTTAGTAATAATGCTGGCTGTGTTGGCTGTGACCCTTCCCACAAGAATCAAGTTTGCAGACAAAAATTGCTGAAGTTTCATTTCATATCTGAATGACAGAATACAAGACAAAAGAGAATGTGAATTATATTGAATGTAAAAGCAATAGAGGCTAGCTCAATAATATCAAGAGCCTTCTGATAATTATCATTTTACCATAGCATATACAGACAGGCCATATTGCACGTATGGACGAAGTGGCAAAAACTAGGAAGTGTTCATGTTACAACAGAAAAGTGAAGCGTTGGAAAGAGTAAAGAGAGTCCTTAAAGAGAACCGGTCTGCTGTTTTTGGCGCTAGTTTATATTGTTTCTATGCACAGATCATTGTATGGTGATGTTAAACGGACAGGTGTTATGTGTGATCAAAGCTTTGTTTTCTCTCTGTACGGAAGTTCTGTTAACACTTAAATGTCTAAGATAAGCCACACCCAATGATGTGTCAGGTGAGAGGCTGCAGCCAATCCTTGTGAGGCTGTAATGAGAGAAGGAGAGAAATGAGACTTGGAGGTTACAAATATACACACACAATAGATGTAGTGATCCATATAGGTGTGTGTTTTCTGAAAGAAACTGTATAATACAACAATGTATGTAGTATATATACACACAGACGGTATGCATACAGTAGACTACTGGCAGCCAGTACACTTCAGTCTCAACATTACTACTGAGCATGTGCAGGGTTCAAACAAAATGGCCCCCTGCATACAGCCTAACCGTGTCAGAGAAACCTCACCATAAGATCAGTAATCTCTTCACCCTAACCCTGATGTGTACAAGAACATTATTATTACAGGGCCATAAGTTATAATCACTAGATAGAATCACGTCTGCTGCCGGCGACAATTCCTCTAAAAGGGATGTGCAATGCATTGTGGGAGCAGAAATGTAGGATGTTAAAGCTTGGAGAAAAGGATTGTGAATGAGATTTAACATACAAGCTGGAATGGATAAAGGGTCCTTCAAATTGGTGTTTATACTTTTTGAAGGGTATCCATCTTAATATGGAACCATAGTTTACATACAGAAGTATATATGATGTGTCCTGGTCACAGTTTAGTCGTTTAAGTCCAGGCAGACCCAGGCTCAACAACTCCCCATATTTCAGCTTTCTGGATCTCTTTGAGTATGAAGTTGGGGAATAAGAGTATTGGCACTAAGCCCAGCCATTTTCAGGTTGTGATTGGAATTAGGATCATATCCACTTGAAGAATTATTCTCATCACAAAATGTGATGGCATATAACTAGGATATACCACCACTTTCTAATTGGTGGGGAAATTACTGTTGGGACTCCCACAATCCTGAGTATTAAGGGGCCACAGCTGTGCTTTAGCGCTGCCTTAGCTCTCTGGTCCCTTTGATGTTTTTCCTTGCACAGTGGCGCTGCGCAGGGAAAAACTGTAATGGGACCACAATGCTGGTTTAGCCCCTACAATCTCAGGATTGGTAGGGGTCCCGGCAGTCTGACCTCCATCGATTAGAAAGGCATGGCATTTTGTAGCGATATGCCATTACTTTCTCTGGTGAGAATAACCCTTTGAAAATAATATAATGCATAAATATGAAATTCCTCATTGACCTTCTTTAATGGAAGTTCCTTCAGTAGTGCTTGCAGCAGGGGACAATAATTAGTTTTAGGTTTTCTACACAATACAGTTTTGATGGTTCCACATAAATGTCTTATATTTAGCACCAAAAAAAGATGGCATCAGTGAAATACACCCTTCGTTCTCCCTGGATTGCCTTATTCGGATCTAACCCTCTTTCTGTGCAATTATACATGTAGACTATATATGTCAATGTTCAAAATGGTTTGGTTGTTCACAAACATTGCTGTTTTTCCACATTAAGTATATATTTTATTTGTTATTGCTTAAAACAAGACAAACCTGGGAGAACGGATGTTTTTTCACCTTTCGTAATTTCACCACGTTCTGGAACAATAGATACTAATGATGCATATAAAAAAAAAAAGTGCAATTTTCCTGATTAAACGCTGATTGTATTGATGCTAAGACGCTCATAAAAATTTATAAACTTTGCTGCTGAAAATGGAAAGATATTGATTTCTGTTTTGTAAGTATCATTCCAAATGGTGTTTGTAGACTACAAGAAATACTTGCTTATTATTATTAAATAGTTTTATGTTCTCAAAAAGAACAATAAAAAATATGCAGCAAATATAAAGTGCATTCAGTAAGTAGACTAGATTGTGGGTATGGCAGTGCTGAATCTGAATTAGACAAAACATTAACAAAGGTGCAAAGCGTTATCAAGCATGGTGTAGAAAAGGAAAAAAAATCACTTGCGCAAAACCAGCTTGTTGACCCAGAGACATTGGAGAACGGTAAGACCATGTTCAGACGCTTTCCTGCGAAATTCCACTGCGGACAGGCGGCATAAAAAATCAGAAGCAAGCTTTTTTTCCTCTGGTTTCTATAGTTTTTTAATTATGTTAGTGCAGATGTTGCGGAGAAGCAGTGGATTTTCACTGCGGATCTCAGCCGTTGCAATGCAAAGGCTGAAATCTACGGCAAGTCTATCTATACAATGTCTGGATGATCCCTCAAATATTTGGGCACAATCTGCAGTTTAAATTTTTTGCCACCTCTGAACATGCCCTAAAGGGCTACCTGACAGAGCACAATCCAACTAATAACAACTAAAAATAACAGTGACATGTTGAATGTCATTTCACCAAACATGTACAATTCCTCTGTCCTTTAAAAAGGCTATAACAGAAATATTGTGAGTTTAAGGGCATGTTCACACGTGGCAGAGTTTTTCCGCTGCAAATGTTGGTGCAGGTTTGGGCCAATTACGCAACGAATCTGCACCAACATTTGCATATTTGACAGGTAATTCAGACGTTGCAAATATCACAGCGGACTTGCCACAGATTTCAGTTTTTGCATTGCAAAGGCTGAAATCCTCAGTGAAATTCTGCTTCTTCTCCGCAACAGACAGTGCATGCTGCGGAGGGAAAATTCCGCACCGCAGCCTATGGTCCGCAGCGGAGTTTTCCGCAACGTCTGAACTAACTTGCCTAAAAATGTATAGAAACAAATGTAAAAAACGGCCGCAGGAGAATTCCACTGCAATTCCGCCACGCGTGAACAAGCCCTAAAACTGATGACTGGAGAAAGTCTGGTCTCTTCTCAATTTTTTTTTTTTATGGAAAAATTAGAATTCAGTGACAGCAGTTTGCATAGACTAATAATTTGTGATGATGTTAGTTGTATAATAGCATTGGAAATACTTCCATGATACTTGATTCACTGATACTAATGTGGACAAATCTAGACCGCACAGGTTACCAAAACATTGCTGACTACTAATTTATTCAGTTTGGGATATTTTCAGAGGAATAATGCATGTTACAAAGGTGACGTCATAAAATAAAGAATTGAATGCCTTAATACAATGGGGTAATTTTTAAGAGACAGGAGTCCATCCTGCTACGAAGTACGCAGTGATGTAATCCTTACCAGCTTGACCTTAATAGGTCCATTTATTAAGATGGGAATAACCCATTAAAAAGTAAATAAGCAAGGACTTGAAAGATAATGAACAACAGAGCTGTAAAGTTTACCTAATATTTGGGGTGGTGGTCATGAAAATGAAGGGTATGGTTATGCAAATATTATACAACTTTCTTCATGACAGAATGAAGTGGGCTTTATCTTGGCAGAACTTGGGAACAAAAGGAACACTCAGTGTGCTTGCCTATTGGCCGGATGGCCTCTTTTGAAAGCGCCATGCCTCTGCACCATGACACCACTGAAGGTACTATCAAATAAAATCACTGTATATGCTTATATAAAGAAAAGACAGGCAAAAATTTATTATCTAAATATACCACCATAAACATCCAGAGAATCCATTAACAACATGCCCAAGGATCATTATAAATCCAAACAAAATGTTGAAAATACATAGAATCTCATGTGTGTACTGTGACACTGACATAATGTTCACAGGAGTCTTTCAGGAATATAGAAGATGTATATAATGAAAAGATCCATGTTTAATTCCACATTTAGTAAACTAAACAGTTTATCAATGGGCTTTTTTGCATCACTGCTCTGTGTATTATGCATTTGCCAAATAAACAAACCAGTGAGCCATCGAGGCGCGTAGAGCCATCTGGAAGCAGAAGGAGCTATATCCAAGCCTTCTCATAAAAATGTAGCCCTATTTAAATTCAAAAGCAGCCATTTATAATCCACAACCAGCCTAGTGCATAATACAGAATAAACTGTCAAGCCGGTATTTATATACTACATGATCGAGCATGCCACAACATTTGGTAAATGGTTCATATTCATGTTACAGAACAGATTGTGCAAAATCTGAGTAAATCAGGTGGATACATTACATTTAACAATGTAACAATGCAAAATTTGCTAATGCTAAATTTTAATAAAATAGTTATTAAAGAAGTGACGCTAGATAGAATAGTGTCCATAATATATTTAAAGGGGTTGCCTCACCATTTAATATCATATTAACTGTATAGATAAAAAAAAAAATGTTTGTAATTTACATGCTGAAGATCTAGTGAAGAGTTGTGACATTTACTTTCATAGTAATGTGCACGTACTCCTAATGTGCTGAGTGCTGGGTGACACGCATACTTGATCACTCTTCCCATAGCCAGGTTTCTGCATATTTATCTTCTGTTCACTGCAGAGCAGCCTATAGAAATAGGTTTCTGCCCTGCTTCTCAGGGAAGATGCATAGTCTCTGCAGCAGCATGGCAGTATAGCAGAGGGGACTCCTTCTTCTCAGCTTGTTGTACTGAAAAGTTATGCATTATGACAGTTGATATTAACCCTGCACATGCCCATTTAGCCTTTATTGTTTTATTTTAATTATATTTGCATTGGTATCTAAGGGAGTACATACTGTAGATGTCACATACCGTAATTAATCTGGATACCATGTTACCTGTATAAGAGAGTAAAATTTATTTATGTGACTCCATTTTGTATGAAGAATCCATTTTATAGTTTGAAGTATCTGTTTCCCTGTAAAATCAAACTCATGCTGGGGCTTCCTGAGAAATCACGTGTTTACCTTTCATATCTAAGTTTCCCATGAGAACGTAGACGTGTTGACTTTACAGCTGTAAGATTCTCATGGGAACCTTGTCTTACTCGTGATTGCTCATGATAAACTTGTCTTACTTGTGATTGGCTCAGCCCGCGCCAACTCCCTACTTGTGGGATAAGATTGTAACTGCGTATAACAATAAACTAGAGAAGGATTTTTGGGTATACAATGTATTTCTCTGTGTCTCTTACTTCTCCCCGATTTATCGATATAACTAATGGATCTGGGCAAGTGACTAAGGGGTGTCCGTTAATACACCCATCTAAACGTTGTCTATTAAAATTTTGCATAGGATTGCGTCAACATTACCTATCTACAGAGAAAGTAATACGGGACTATATTGTCAGCTGCTAGTGGGCAAATAAGACAGATTCTTCTCAGAGCCCCTCCCCAAGCAGCACAGATTAGCAGCAGCACCAAGATAAAATCCAATGCAAAAAAAAATTATAATAATGAAAAAAGTATTTTTATATGCTAGAAACACTGAAAATAACTTTAAAACAGCAATTGATAGCATTCTGGACATTTTGGTTTGAAAATTATTTATGCGATAACCGATTTAAAGACCAAAAACTAAGAATCTATTCTTTTCTGAATACAGTAGCTTCCCGGCTTGCTTTCTATTCATGTCATTGCTGAAAGGATACTGTACAGTGGCGTAACTACCGCCGTAGCAGCAGTAGCGGCTGCTACGGGGCCCGCGGCATGAGGGGGCCCGTGTCGCCCGCCGGCACGGGCCCCCACCATGGCCGGAGGCTCCGCTAGCAGCCGCTATGGCTGCTACAGCGGGACGCAACTGAACACTACGGCAGAGCAGGGAGGTATCTCCCCGCTCTGCCATTAACTGGTTCCCGACCGCTGGCTGTATTTTTACGGCCAGCGGTCAGGGTCCTTAAAACCCGAGCCATAGACTTTCTACGGCTCGGGTTTTAACTTGCTGCCCGCGCGATCGGGCAGCTGAATGTCGGGTCTCCGGCTGTCAGTGACTGCCGGGGACCCCGAGGAGAGGATAGAAGCAGCTTTCGCTGCTTCTGTCTTCTCTGATCACTTGTACACAGCGCTGAATGCGCGCTGTGTACAGGAATAGAGACAGCAGCAGCGGCGCTGTCTCTATTCCTCCCGGTGATCATGTGACTGGTCACATGATCGCCGGGTGCCGTTAGTGGCAGACTGCTGCTGGGTCTTACAAGACCCAGCACAGCCCAGTTAGTGACAATCGTCACTATGAGAGGGCTGATTTCCCCTGTATCTGGGGCTGCTGTGCAGCCCCAGTTACAGTGGAAAAACATGGTGTAAAAGAAAGAAAAAAAATATATAAAGTTCCCCAAAGGTCTTCTTTGACCTTTGGGGGACAGACCATAGTAATAAAAAAATAATAAAGTAAAGTGCAAAAAAAATGTAAATAATAAATACACATAAAATACCCACCCCAAAAAAAACGTTCCCCCCCCCCGCCAATCATTGTTGTAACGCTAGCGCTGACCCAATTACCCTAATATAGACATGTAATATATAAAAATTTACGGTAGACAATGGCGATCACAAATAAAAGGTCTATTTTAGGGTAAAACTATGTTATTACCAAAAAAAAAATAGCTGAAATGTAAAAAAGCTTATTTTTTTACTATTATTTTCAAACTTTATGAATAAAAATTCTAAAATAGCAAAAAAGGCGTGTATAAAAACGATAAAAAAATGAAACCTGCATTGTCTACGGAAAAAACGTCGCAAAAATCACGTAGTTAGCCCAACAAATAAAAAAGTTATAGTCATTTAACTAACACGTGCTAAAAATGGCTAAACGGTGTCTGGTCCTGAAGGAGCAAAATAGAGCAAAAGACATGTATCCCCTCTCCACAGGATCTCCACAGGATAAGGGATACATGTGTGATCGCTGGCATTGATAGGGAGAACGGGGGACTGAAAGTCCCCTGAAGTTCTCCATCACAAACCTCAGACTTCCGGGGTCTGTGTCGGCAGCTCCGTAGAAATGAATGGAGCGCCGGTCGTGCTTGTGCGCATGCGTGACCAGCGCTCCTTTCATTTTTATTGAGCTGCGCAGACGCCGGAAGTCAGAGGTTTGTCATGGAGAAGTTCAGGGGACTTTCAGTCCCCAGTTCTCCCTATCAATGCCAGCGATCACACATGTATCCCCTATCCTGTGGAGATCCTGTGGAGAGGGGATACATGTATTTTGTAGGACACACTGTAGGTCGCATTTTTTTGGGAGGGGGGACGCTGTATGGCGTTCCCTACAGGGGGGGAACGCTGTATGGCGTTCCCTGCAGGGGGGGGTGGCTGTATGGCGTTCCCTACAGGGGGGGCTGTATGGCGTTCTCTACAAGGGGGGGGGGGCTGTATGGCGTTCTCTACAGGGAGGGCTGTATGGCGTTCTCTGCAGGGGGGCTGTATGGCGTTATCTACAGGGGGGCTGTATGGCGTTATCTACAGGGGGGCTGTAAAAAAGGCACTATCTACAAGGGGGGGGGGTGTGACACCCAGGGGAGGGGGGGCCCCAGTCAAAAGTTTGCTATGGGGCCCAGTCTTTCCTAGTTACGCCCCTGATACTGTAACTTGTCTTCTTATGTCATTTGCAATTTTCACATAATAGATTTCTTTCTATACTGCTCTATAATTGTCTTTCAATAACCATTGTTTGCCCAATAGAAGAGGCAACATAAAACAATCAAGGTTATGTCATGTCTAGTAGTCTCATTGTGTCTAATACTTAAGCCAAAAATCAGATGATATACTATGGCACTAATGACCTAGCTATTTTAAAGGGAAATTATATCCTAATAGTACACAGGGTTATTACCTGTCAACATGATGTATTATTCAGTACCAAGAGTCATTTTACTAGGCTCTTATCTATTCATCAGCTATTTTGTGTCCAAAACAAGGAGAAGAAGCAAAACCTGTTTAATCACCCTAACTCATCCATGGCAGCCATTTCTGCACCTTACATCAAACTTCAGCATCAACTCAACAGCAATGAGATTGAATTTAGATGTACTGCTACCAAAAATCTTTGTTTAATAGTATGTTGTGCCAGGTAACCGTTTAGGATCTTCTTCTGTTGACTAATAATTGTCCAAAAACAAACGTAGTAATGTATTCAAAATCTATTAATTATAATTTTTATAAAATGCATATATATTACCGACAAGCCATAAAAATAATTGAACCTGCTTGGTAAAGGTTTACAAGTGGCAACAGATATAGATTTTCTATAAAGAAAAAGGTTAAATTGACCCCTTCCCCAAAAAAAAAAAAATGTGGGAAGGAATCTTATAGTTAAATATAGAGTAATCTGAGTTAATAGTGGGGAGTTTCTCATTTTGGAGTCCATTAATTAGCTGGAGAAGATAATAGCTACATAGAATGTCATCTTCTTTGGATATATAATTGGGTATCATTTAAATATCTATTTGGATATATGGACATCATAGTGGGGAACTCTCCGCTTAGGACCCCCCTTTATAAACCAGAATGTAGAGCTGCTCAATAAGAGGGGATCCCTCTCTATCGAACAAGACTCATCCATTCTTTACATGGTCAGCTATTGGCCAGCATGTAGTGCTACTCTTGCCATTCAGTGGCCGGACGCAGTTATCCTTCAACTGTAATAACTCATCACTGGGTGTAAAGGATCTGCCAGGCACAAATTCTGTGTATACTCCCATAGGTAATCAGTCTGCACCTGAGTCTATGTCTCTGAGACTGACTCCATCTTCCACCACTCAGGATGGCAGGCTTAGCAGTGGGAGAGCCTATCGCAGCCTGGCCAGACGGAGCTAGCTCCCGCCCTCTGTCTATTTATACCTGCCTTTCCTGTTCCTCCTTTGCTTGTGATTCTTCTCGTGTGGTTTCCTGGCCCAGCTACAGCTTCTAACTATTTAATCCTGCTCCATACTGACCCTGGCTTACTGACTACTCTCCTGCTCTGCGTTTGGTACCTCGTGCACTCCTGGTTTGACTCGGCTCGTTCACCACTCTTGTTGCTCACGGTGTTGCCGTGGGCAACTTCCCCTTTCCCATTGCTTTGTGTTCCCTTGTCTGTTTGTCTCGTGCACTTACTGAGCGTAGGGACCGCCGCCCAGTTGTACCCCATCGCCTAGGGCAGGTCGTTGCAAGTAGGCAGGGACAGAGTGGCGGGTAGATTAGGGCTCACTTGTCCGTTTCCCTACCCCCGTCATTACATAATCACAAGCCCATATACCTAGTCTACCCTGCTCCCTGACACTACTATGGACCCCCTTGAGACCCTGGCCCAGCAAATGCAGGGTCTCTCCCTACAGGTCCAGGCCCTGGCTCAGAGGGTCAACCAGCCTGACGCTACCATGGTAGTGCCCCTCACCTCACCTCTTGAACCCCACCTCAAGTTGCCTGACCGGTTCTCAGGGGACCGGAGGACTTTTCTCTCCTTTCGGGAGAGTTGTAGGCTCTACTTTCGCTTAAACCTCATTCCTCAGGTTCTGAGAGCCAGCGGGTGGGTATAATTATGTCCCGGCTCCAGGAAGGGCCCCAAGAGTGGGCCTTCTCCTTGGCTCCTGACGCCCCTGAACTTTCCTCCGTTGATCGTTTCTTTTCTGCTCTCGGACTCATTTATGATGAGACTGACAGCACTGCCTTTGCCGAGAGTCAGCTGGTGACCTTACGTCAGGGTAAGAGACCTGTTGAGGAGTATTGTTCTGACTTTAGGAAGTGGTGCGTAGCTTCTCGGTGGAATGACCCTGCCTTAAGGTGCCAGTTTAGGTTGGGTCTGTCGAACACCCTGAAAGACCTGCTAATTAGCTATCCCTCTTCTGACTCCCTAGACCAGGTTATGGCTTTACCGGTACAACTTGACCGACGTCTCAGGAAACGACAGCTTGAACGTTTTTGTGTTTTCCCCTCTCACTCCCCCATGATGCCTCCCGAGGTCCCGTTGCTTCGCTCTTCCACGGAAGACTCGGAGGTACCTATGCAACTCGGGGCCTCCGTGTCCCCCCGACAACGTAGAGAGTTCCGCAGGAAGAATGGTCTCTGCTTCTATTGTGGGGATGACAAGCATCAAGTGAACACCTGTCCTAGGCGTAAGAATAAGCAGCTGGAAAACTTCCACGCCTAAGTGATCATCGGGGAGGTCACTTGGGCGCACAGGTATTTCCCGTAAATATGAAACGTAATAAAATCTTGCTTCCCTTTCAGGTCTCTTTTGGTGGTAGGTCTGCTACCGGCAGTGCCTTCGTGGATTCAGGGTCTTCTGCTAATTCATGTCTGTGGAATTTGCTATGTCTCTAGCTATGCCTTTGATTGATTTGCCTAAACCTGTCCCGGTAGTGGGTATCGACTCCACTCCTCTTGCTAATGGTTATTTTACACAGCATACCCCTGTTTTCGAACTCCTTGTTGGCTCCATGCATTTGGAGCAGTGCTCTGTACTGTTGATGCAGGGATTATCGTCCGATTTGGTTTTAGGCCTTCCCTGGTTGCAGTTGCATAATCCCACATTTGACTGGAATACTGGGGAGCTTACCAAATGGGGTAATGAATGCTTGACGTCATGTTTTTCTGTTAATTCTATTTCTCCCCCTGAGGAGGTGAACACGCTACCTGAGTTTGTTCAGGACTTCGCTGATGTTTTCTCTAAGGAGGCCTCCGAAGTGTTACCTCCTCATAGAGAATACGATTGCGCTATCGAATTGGTACCAGGAGCTAAGCTTCCTAAGGGTAGGATATTTAATCTTTCTTGTCCCGAATGTGAAGCCATGAGAGAGTATATCCAGGAATGCCTGGCCAAGGGTTACATTCGCCCCTCTACTTCTCCGGTAGGTGCTGGCTTCTTCTTCGTAGGGAAGAAGGATGGTGGTCTTAGGCCATGCATTGACTACCGTAACTTGAATAAGGTCACTGTAAGGAACCAGTATCCCCTTCCTTTGATTCCTGATCTCTTTAATCAGGTTCAGGGGGCCCAATGGTTCTCTAAGTTTGATTTACGGGGGGCGTATAACCTTATCCGCATCAAAGAGGGGGATGAGTGGAAGACTGCGTTTAACACGCCCGAAGGTCATTTAGAATATCTCGTCATGCCCTTTGGGTTGTGTAATGCTCCCGCGGTCTTCCAGAATTTCATAAATGAGATTTTAAGAGACTACCTGGGGGTATTTCTTGTAGTGTACCTTGATGACATACTGGTGTTTTCCAAGGACTGGTCCTCACACATTGAGCATGTCAGGGAGGTGCTCCAGGTCCTTCGGGAAAACAAACTGTTTGCGAAAACCGAAAAATGTGTGTTTGGGGTACAGGAGATACCATTTTTGGGTCAAATCCTCACTCCTCATGAATTCCGCATGGACCCCGCCAAGGTCCAGGCTGTGGCCGAATGGGTCCAACCTGCCTCCCTGAAGGCGTTACAGTGTTTTTTGGGGTTCGCTAATTATTACAGGAGATTTATTGCTAACTTCTCGGTCATCGCTAAGCCTCTTACGGACCTCACTCGCAAAGGTGCTGATCTCCTCCACTGGCCTCCTGAGGCTGTCCAGGCCTTTGAGGTCCTTAAGAAGTGCTTTATCTCGGCCCCGGTGTTGGTTCAGCCCAACCAAATGGAGCCATTTATCGTGGAAGTTGACGCATCCGAGGTGGGAGTGGGGGCTGTCTTGTCCCAGGGTACCACGTCCCTCACCCATCTCCGCCCCTGTGCCTACTTCTCCAGGAAGTTTTCGCCCACTGAGAGTAACTATGATATTGGCAACCGCAAACTCTTAGCCATTAAATGGGCATTTGAAGAGTGGCGCCACTTCCTGGAGGGGGCTAGGCACCAGGCAACGGTCCTTACCGACCACAAGAATCTGGTTTTCCTAGAATCTGCCCGGAGGCTAAACCCGAGACAAGCTCGATGGGTGCTATTTTTTACCAGATTCAACTTTTTGTTTACCTATAGGGCTGGGTCTAAAAATATTAAGGCTGATGCACCGTCGCGTAGCTTCATGGCCAGCCCTCCTTCGGAGGAAGATCCTGCTTGTATTTTGCCTCCTGGTATAATCATTTCTTCTATTGATTCTGATTTAGTCTCTGAAATTGCGGCTGATCAAGGTTCAGCTCCCGGGAACCTTCCTGAGGACAAGCTGTTTGTTGCCCTGCAATACCGGCTAAGGGTACTTAGGGAAAATCATGACTCTGCACTATCTGGTCATCCAGGCATCCTGGGTACCAAACACCTCATTGCCAGAAACTATTGGTGGCCTGGGTTGCCTAAAGACGTTAAGGCCTACGTCGCCGCTTGTGAGGTTTGTGCTAGGTCCAAAACTCCCAGGTCCCGACCAGCAGGCTTACTACGTTCTTTGCCCATTCCCCAGAGACCTTGGACCCATATCTCCATGGATTTTATCACCGATTTGCCTCCATCTCAAGGCAAATCGGTGGTGTGGGTGGTAGTAGACTGCTTCAGTAAGATGTGCCACTTTGTGCCCCTCAAGAAACTACCCAACGCCAAGACGTTAGCTACCTTGTTTGTCAAACACATCCTGTGTCTCCATGGGGTCCCTGTCAATATTGTTTCGGACAGAGGGGTACAATTTGTTTCATTGTTTTAGAGAGCCTTCTGTAAAAAGTTGGAGATTGATCTGTCCTTCTCCTCTGCCTTCCATCCTGAAACTAATGGCCAAACTGAGAGGACTAATCAATCTCTAGAACAATATTTAAGGTGTTTTATCTCTGACTGTCAATATGATTGGGTCTCATTCATTCCCCTCGCCGAATTTTCCCTTAATAACCGGGTCAGTAACTCGTCAGGGGTCTCCCCCTTTTTCTGTAATTTTGGGTTTAATCCACCGTTCTCCTCCGTTTCACCTGGTAGTTCCAAAAATCCCGAGGTAGAGGTTGTTCATCGGGAACTGTGCACAGTCTGGGCCCAGGTTCAGAAGAACCTAGAGGCGTCCCAGAGCGTACAAAAAACTCAGGCTGATAGAAGACGTTCTGCTAACCCCTTGTTTATGGTCGGGGATCTGGTGTGGTTATCGTCTAGGAACTTGCGCCTTAAGGTCCAGTCCAAGAAGTTTGCTCCCCGGTTTATTGGGCCGTATAAGGTCATTGAAGTCCTCAATCCTGTCTCCTTCCGACTGCAGTTGCCACCATCTTATCGAATACACGACGTGTTTCATGCCTCCCTCCTTAAATGCTGCTCCCCGTCCTTGGCTCCCTCGAGGAAACCTCCTGTTCCCGTTCTCACCCCTGAGGGGGTGGAATACGAGGTGGCCAAGATTGTGGACAGCAAGATGGTCCAGGGCTCCCTCCAGTACCTGGTCCATTGGAGAGGATACGGGCCTGAGGAGAGGACTTGGGTACCTGCCCGGGATGTTCACGCTGGGGTATTGGTCAGGAAGTTCCACCTTCGTTTCCCCAATAAACCAGGTCCACTTAGAAAGGGTCCGGTGGCCCCTCATAAAAGGGGGGGGGTACTGTAAAGGATCTGCCAGGCACAACTTCTGTGTATACTCCCATAGGTAATCAGTCTGCACCTGAGTCTATGTCTCTGAGACTGACTCCATCTTCCACCACTCAGGATGGCAGGCTTAGGAGTGGGAGAGCCTATCGCAGCCTGGCCAGGCGGAGCTAGCTCCCGCCCTCTGTCTATTTATACCTGCCTTTCCTGTTCCTCCTTTGCTTGTGATTCTTCTCGTGTGGTTTCCTGGCCCAGCTACAGCTTCTAACTATTTGATCCTGCTCCATACTGACCCTGGCTTACTGACTACTCTCCTGCTCTGCGTTTGGTACCTCGTGCACTCCTGGTTTGACTCGGCTCATTCACCACTCTTGTTGCTCACGGTGTTGCCGTGGGTAACTCCCCCTTTCCCTTAGCTTTGTGTTCCCTTGTCTGTTTGTCTCGTGCACTTACTGAGCGTAGGGACCGCCGCCCAGTTGTACCCCGTCGCCTAGGGCGGGTCGTTGCAAGTAGGCAGGGACAGAGTGGCGGGTAGATTAGGGCTCACTTGTCCGTTTCCCTACCCCCGTCATTACACTGGGGATTGGAGAAGCCAGATCCATGGCAAAAAGCTGGTCGGCAGGCTGGTTTTATTTTAAAAATAAGTAGTCTTTGTGGTGTAACCCCTTAAATGCTAGCGTGCTTGTAATATCTTCTATTTGATTATACTTTCAACAAAGTAAGAAAAAATAAGGATCTGCATAAGCTCATGCTAGTTGAAGTCCAATGTAAAAAATGGCTGTTTGTCTGCCTCAAAATGCTCATGAATCCCTTTACTATGGGAAGGCCTAGGAATATTCAATCATGGATTTTTTTGGTAAAAGTCCTAGATTTCTTATTCTTACCCTCCCCTAAAGGTAAAAACAGAGCATATGTTCCTGTTGAAATAATAGCTACATGGCTGTCTAAAGTACCACAATTTACGTCCATCACAACTTGTCCCAACTCCACCAGCAGTGTCTGGTCAATCTTATATTTATTATTGTATCTTCCACTGGGCTAACAATCTGAACTTTTTTAAGTAAAGAAACAAGGGACATCAAGAGGCAGAAATGAGGGAATTTTTAAAAATGATGTTCTTCACTTCTTCTCCAAAAATACAAATCCCCCTTGAATTCATTTTACCATGTCCTTATAAATGAACATTATTCCTTTATTATCATCTTAAAAATAATATTGCTATTTGTGTAACAATACAATGTCATTTATAGCCAGCCAGTAGAAATTCATCAAAGTTAAAAAGGCTAGATGTAAAAGACATTGAAATGCAATTCTTTAGCTATGTGCGTAGTGACATTTACATATGGGACTAGAAAGTAAGAAGGGTTTTTAAAAAAAAAAAAAATCCAGTAAGGTACAGTATGTGACAAAGGACATTTGTTGAAGTGTTCCAGCATTGAAGCAACCTTGAACAGAGGAGATGAAGGATAAACTTTTGCAGAAGATAAATGCCTTTATATAAGAACAAAGACATAAAAAGACATAAAAAATGGCAGTATACCTGAAGGTTAAGAACACTGCAAGTTTTTATGGAGTGTAGCCCAGTTCAGCATTACTGTTAAGCAATTCATATTTCCAAACGATAAAACAAAATGTACGCAATAAGAATTAATATATCTTTTATTAACAAACAAGTACAAGTGGACTAGTTTGAACAAAAAGTTCCAGTTACTACTTCTGCTGTAATATTGAATAATGGAAACTTTGTGCTTCATTTTATACCATGCAAATCTATGTGCTTCTTTTCTGACAGCTCTAGGCTGTAGGCATTTTTCCTTAATAGATGAAAGCAGTTCATTACCGCAAACCCTTAAACAAACTGCCTTTCTTAAAAGAAGAAATTGTATTCTCATTTTCATCAATCCATAGAAATTGTACAGTCCCAATGACCTGATCATCATTATCTGGTCAACGTCTTCTCTTGATGTCTTGCATGTGAGCAATGATTAAAGCGTACCATTGGTTAACCACTTAAAAACCTCTTAGGATATGTACCTCAGTATGCAAATTAAAGTCTCTAATGTTCAATTAAAAAAATGAGTGCTCTATACTATGTATTAGCGCCATTCACTTCCAGGCTGCACACTCAATTCATTTCATGGGGCAGAGTAGGAGAGGACTTGAATTACTGCAGTCCTTTAGTTCCTTCCTGCTGAACGAGATAGATGATAGATAGATAGATAGATAGATAGATAGATAGATAGATAGATAGATAGATAGATAGATAGATAGATAGATAGATAGACAGACAGACAGACAGACAGACAGACAGACAGACAGACAGACAGATAGATAGATAGATAGATAGATAGATAGATAGATAGATAGATAGATAGATAGATAGAAAGAATACCTCGAATATCATAACAAGTATTTTGTGTATCTGAAGAGAGAACTTGCTAGCTAATAAAGTCCTAGGAGAGGGGATAAGAGCAGAGTGGCAACTGTAATGTAAGCTAGCTGACCTGTAGACACAGTTACCGGGCTGCAGCTTCATTGCACAGTATATAAAACAATGATAACAACTTCCAGTTAGTGGATTTGAAAGGACAGGCCTTAAAGGGAAACTGACATTCACACAATATGCTGCCCCCACCAGCTCCACCCACTCTCTGCTGATTGACAGATGTCTCCGTGTTAATTTACATAGGAAAACCACTATCAATTAGCAGAAAATGGGCAGAGCTAGCAGCAGCTCATGAATATGCCAGACTCCTCTCTAGGGCCACTCCCCAGGCTCTGCATGTAAGCTCTCATAAATGGCCTCACTTAAAGGGGTGTTCTGGTTTAAGCAAATTATTGTAATTTTTTTGGAGAACTAATAGTTGTACAATATACATATATCTTTCCGTATTTATTCCTGACAGTTTTCATGATCGGTGCTTTTTCTTATTTATTGTTTACTTCCAGCAGATAGAATTCTGTCCATGGACATGTGATAGACACACAGGTGCTGGGATCATTAGAAAACACAGCTCTGATACACGTACTGTAACGAGCCTTGCACCGGTATGTCCATCACATGACCATGGACAGAATTGTATCCACTGGAAGTAAATGAATGTTCCTAATAAAAAAACAACAAGCAGGGATCTTTAAAACCATGAGGATTTAATACAGAAAGTATTAGAGAGGGCAGCATAATTTGAATGACAGGTTCCCTTTAAGTACAAACTCCTGTGCTTTAAAGGAAAAGGCTCTATAAAAGTTCTGTACATGAGGATCTAAGAGTATTGGGAAGTTTTTATTTTTTCTGGTATGCTTTAAAAAAGAGGCAACTATAATATACATGTGGAAAGAGAACAATGATTTTTGCCCATTGGTTGAGTAATCTAGAGATTCATATCAATTATAAGTCAATTATATC
Source organism: Rhinoderma darwinii (assembly GCF_050947455.1). Classification (NCBI taxonomy): domain Eukaryota; kingdom Metazoa; phylum Chordata; class Amphibia; order Anura; family Rhinodermatidae; genus Rhinoderma; species Rhinoderma darwinii. The sequence continues at coordinate 238,154,412 of NC_134689.1, read as the reverse complement.
CCTGCTTCCTAGTATATATTTATGAGAAGATATGCTCACTTTATCTCATGTATCTCCAGTTCTGCACCCTTCCGTATACATTTACCAACATATTAGTGAATGATATTAGCTGCACATTATGAGCTTTGGTTTATGACTCCTTTAAATGGAATTTAATCTACGTTTCCTTATTACTTTTTTTCTGCTAAACTGCATTTTTGGGAACATATTTCACGAGAACAAAGAGAAAAGGGAAACCTAATAATCCTGATGGCATAAAACAGATGAAGTAAAAGACTGTAATAAACTTACTGGCCATACAGAACCTTCTACAGGCCCAGGTGCAACAAAGGCAACCTGTCTGGCCACTAAACATTTATCTTCCGTTATTTAAATCCTCCTCTGGCACCAGCATTATTCCAGATTTAGTACTTTGCTGTTATTTCTAGCTCTCATTTTATATGGTACTCTATTCATCCCTTGTCCTTTGATTTTGAGCTATCCCAGTACATGGGTAGATTGTTGTTTCCCATTCTAAACCAAAAAATAATCATTCACAAAGTGGAATTACCCATTTTACTAATGGAAGGCTGGTAGTAATGTTTTTTTTCCGCTATCATTTCAGGAGTATTTACTTATGTAGTTATATACAGATATCGCCGTTATCACTTTATATCACTTTGTTTAATCTGGAACTTGCTGAGCCTATATGAGTATTTGGATCCCTCCGAAGACTGGGAATTTGGTCTGAAAGTTGATACTTTATGTTACTGGTAAAAAGTCATGTGCATGTTTATGATAAGCAAGATATGTGAGACAGCATACGCTGAATTTTCATATATGACCCTCATTTTGTATGAATGCTGCTGTTATCCTTTTTAAAGAAATTGAAAAAACAATACACCAATGCACGTTCCTTGTATGACCCATAAATGACGTTTCCAGCTGTAATTGCCCTTGGGAGATGTATGGGTTGTGTAAAATGTTGTGATCTGTTTTAAAAGATAATTATGGGAAACTTCATATAAGCTTTTACTCTGAGCAGATTTTGTTTGTGATTTTATATCATGAAAAACTGAGTTTAATTGGCCCATTAGCAAAAGAAGCAACAAAGTAATTGCTTTTAGATTAGCAGCTTTAAAGGAACACTATCATTTTTCTATTACAAGTTTCACTCTCTGAAATCATAGCACAAATATAGCCAAACAATTCATCTAAATATGATACTGTGCCTGGTAACACTACTAACTCCTTCTAAGTGATGTACACACTATATTATGATAAACTGACATTGGACATAGACTGTGAGATATTTCACCAACATCTATGACATCACAAGCCAACTCCTTACCTTTTATTTTCCCATAAGGACTAACCATTTCCATATGTCCTATTAGGGTATATAGATGCCATAAAGTGTTTTCACCTCTTGGGACCCCCTCTATAAGCCAGAGTGGAGAACCACTGCAAAGTGTGGCACCCAATTTTGAGGACTCAAAGTGACCATGTATAATATTGTCACCCATTCATTTTGCCATGTAAGACTACATTTCTGCTGCAGTGTAAATGTGCGGCCTAATGTACGCTATCAGCTGTTATATTCAGTAGGTCTACATTTAAAAAAGGGGTTGTCCCGATTGGACACCCCAATACCTCTCTATACATGGCCTATTTCTTGTACCACTTGTTGGATATTAGCATGTGTCAGACAAAAAGTTTGTTTCAATGTAATGACAATGGAAAACATTATTAGTTCTTCCTGTGATCATCTATCTGATATACCTAACAACAACTTTACTTTCACAAGTTATGTTAAGTTCAGGAATATTACTCTTTAGTGAGTCAGAATTTTTTTGGACATTGCATATTTCAGTGTAGTACATATTGGGATAATATAAGCATTTGTATAAATTGTTAATGTTACAATTATTGGTTATTCCCATCATATAAAGTAATGACAAATCACCAGGAAATGCCATCACTTTGTGATCTATGGGGGTCCGACTGAAAGTACCCCCACTGATTCTGAGAATGAAGGGGCCGCAGCGCTGCTTTAGCGCTGTATCCCCTTTTCAGTTTTTTCCTGCAAAGTAGCGCTCCTGGCCACTCACTAACAGAATGTGCGCCATTATAGAAAAACAATGGTCTACATAGAGAACACACATGTAGACTACTTATGTTGATAAAATGGCATACAAGCTGGCCATCATGTTTTCTGATGTTTTTAGTCCGTTTTTGTCATATTACAGTTGATACAGGAGTCCCTTTTTTTTTGTTTTACAGCTTTTTTATACGTGTTCCTATTCTTCTAGTCTGACATATTGTGATACATATTATAACACAATCTCTTTAGCTATTCAGATTACAGTGCAAACCGCCTGGAGTGCTAAAGTTAATATCCAAAAATTCAAGAAGATGATCAACTGATTATAAAAAAAAGTCCCTTATCACTGAGTTTTCTTAGCAGCTAAAATAGAATTTCTATTCAAGAGTCTTATTCCTGTGCAATATATTCAGTTATGGCATTGAACATGAAATATGCTTCCTGTATTTCTATTACCAGCCTTCTTACTGTGATGCAATGTTATCTATTCTTTTTGACTTTTCAAGCACTTTCTTTTGCAAGTTATCTCCATCACTTCATTCCTGTGCAGTGTCATATAAGACATATAACATTTGAGTTAGTAAATAATTGACACATTTAGGTGCTTTGTTACTATCTACTTATGCATGTGCACAGAGGATTAACAAAACCTATTACCATAAAAAAAAAACTGTAAAAATACATTCAATGTTGGTTAAAGAGCATTAATCAATGTTTTATTACAACATTTTATCATAAAGGAATTAGATTAAATGACTTTACTTTCAATTAAATTACATCACTTTTCTAGTATCCCGCTGAGCTGTTTTCAGGAAATTTTACTGAGTTTAAGAATGAGTCTAAGGGGTTTGTCTGCTCTGAATGAGTCTAAGGGCTGGTGCTTCAGTGATGAATTTGACCAATCATGTTCACTATTACTCTGCAGTGAATGTGAGGTCACATGACTGGTTAATCAGCTGTCAACATTCAGAGGAGTCTGTCAGCATGTAGAGGTGGAACCCCTAGTTAATTATACACAGATGAAATACAGGAGCATCACAATAGTAGTTATGTGAAGCAAATAACACTCAAATAGCGTAAAATATATTTATCACATCATTGTAACATGATGGATCCAAGGAAAAAGAGCATTTTGGTGACAGATACTCTTTAAAACCAGGAGAACCTTTACCAATTTTTGGGAAGGTATTCAGCTAATGCCTTAACAGGGAACTTTGGGTTAAAAATTCATATAATTACATATGAAACCTGATTCTGGACAAATTGATGCAGGGATAAAGTTCTTGTATGTAGTCCTTAACATCACCCCTGGTTGTAAACTAGTGTATTTATTGTTAGAAGCAGTAAAACTAGAGATTGCCCATAGGAGATGTTCTGCTTCAGCTAAACCTGAATTTATTAAATGTCTTCAGGATTGACAGTTTTGTATGTCGTGGATGGGATGTAATTTATTTCTTTATAGAAGGACCAAGGGTCGCCTGATAGACATTCAAGTACTTTTTACAAATAGGTATGAATGGGAATTTATTAGTTTTTCATGTTAGTAGGTGGCCGCTGAAGTGGTGTTTATTAACTTGTTTTTGTGTTTAGCAAAACGTTTCTAAAATAATTAGAAAACCATTGAGTACCTAACTAATGCCAACATGGCACGTAAAGGCTATAAACACATCTGAAAACATTATTATTATTTTTCTTTAATAAAAATGGCTATCAGTGTGATTGGTGCAACTTTGTATTTACATTTTATTAAAAAAGATTTTTTACTTTTTGAGATACAGCTGCTTTGTATCCTGTATACAGAGAAGCTGTAGCTAGCGCTGAAATCTTTATCCGTCAGGTCAGCAGCACTGAAGGGATTCAGTGTTAGCGGGTCCTGCATGTCTCTGATACGTAGGATCGAGCTGTTATCGATCACATTTAAGTTCATAAGTAACATTAAATGTAACCCATAAGTAATCCCTCCATGGGTAAATTGGAAATGTAGGGGAACAGGTTTTTGCACCAGGGTTAAAGCTAGCTTACATTGCTAACAGTATATTTAGATCAGGGGCGTAACTAGGAAAGACTGGGCCCCATAGCAAACTTTTGACTGGGGCCCCCCTCCCCTGGGTGTCACACCACCCCCCCTTGTAGATAGTGCCTTTTTTACAGTCCCCCCCTGTAGATAACACCATACAGCCCCCCTTGTAGATAACGCCATACAGCCCCCCTGTAGATAACGCATTACAGCCCCCTATAGATAACGCCATACAGCCCCCTCTGTAGATAGCGCCATACATCCCCTGTAGATAACGCCATACAGCCCCCCTGTAGATAACGCTATACAGCCCCCCCTGTAGGTAACGCCATGCAGCCCCAACCCCCCCAAAAAATCCGACCTACAGTGTGTCCTACAAAAGACATGTATCCCCTATCCACAGGATAGGGGATACATGTGTGATCGCTGGCAGCGATAGGGAGAACGGGGGACCGAAAGTTCTCCATGACTAACCTCTGACTTCCGGCATCTGCTCAGCTCAATAAAAATGAAAGGAGCGCTGGTCACGCATGTGCACAAGCGCGACCGGCGCTCCATTAATTTCTATGGAGCTGCCGACACAGACCCCGGAAGTCCGAGGTTTGTGATGGAGAACTTCAGGGGAATTTCAGTCCCCCGTTCTCCCTATCAATGCCAGCAATCACACATGTATCCCTATCCTGTGGATGGGGGATACATGTCTTTTGTTTAATGGCAGAGCGGGGAGATACCTCCCTGCTCTGCCGTAGTGTTCAGTGGCGTCGCGCTGTAGCAGCCATAGCGGCTGCTAGCGGAGCCTCCGGCCATGGTGGGGGCCCGTGCCGGCGGGCAACACGGGCCCCCTCATGCCGCGGGCCCCGTAGCAGCCGATACGGCTGCTACGGTGGTAGTTACGCCACTGATTTAGATATTTTCTATTGATGAATGACCGTATTATTTCACACAGAAAACCACAATCACTCCTTGGGCAGCTGTAGATATACAGCACATTAGGTGATGTGCAGCCAGAAAGGTTGTGTGTCGCCTGCATGTTCGAGGTAGTTATCCTTCCATCTGCTAGTTTCTGTAAATGCAAACATTCCGCTTCTATGCTTGTTTAACCCCTTCCCGACCACCCCACGTAGATTAACGGGCTGCAGCACTGGTCCTTGTGCCTGCAGCCCGTTAATCTACGTGTGCTCCTAACAGAGCAAACAAACGCTCCCCGCAGCCCGGCATCTCCCAGTACAGGCTGCTACTAGGGGGTGTCCACTGTTTTGGTCCCTCAGGGGCTTTGCAAATGCGACATGACACCCGAAAACCAATTGAGTAAACTTGAGCTCCAAAAGCCAAATAGCACTCCTTCCAGTCTGAGCCCTGCTGTGTGTCCAAACAGCCGTTTATTACCACATATGGCTTTTTGTTCGTTATTCCTTGTAAAAATGTATCATTTCTACGTTTTATTGGAACAAATTTAGATTTTCCTTTTTATGGACTAATTCCACTAAATTCAGCAAAAAACTTTTGGGGTTAAAATGTTCTATACCCCTTGATGAATTCCTTGAGGGGTGTAGTTTGCCAAATGGTGTCTTTTCGGGGGTATTTACACTGTTTTGGCCCCACAAGACCTCTTCAAACCTGACATGGTGCCTAAAATATATTCTAATAAAGGGAGGCCCCAAAATCCACTAGGTGCTACTTTGCTTCGGAGGCCGGTGCTTCAGTCCATTACCACACTACGGCCACATGTGGGATATTTCTAAAATAAAACTGCAGTATCTGGGCAATAAATATTGAGTTGCGTTTCTCTGGTAAAACCTTTTGTGTTACAGTAAAAAATGGATTAAAATGGATTTTCCAACAAAAAAAATAAATTTGTAAATTTCCCCTCTACTTTGTTTAATTCCTGTGAAACACCTAAAGGGTTGAGAAACTTTCTAAATGCTGTATTGAATACTTTGAGGGGTGCAGTTTTTAAAATTGTGTGACTTATGGGGTTTCTAATATATAAGGCCCTCAAAGCCACTTCAGAAATGAACTGGTCCCTATAAAAATAGGTTTTGGAAATTTTCTTGAACATGTGAGAAATTGCTGCTAAAGTTCTAAGCCTTGTAACGTCCTAGAAAAATAAAAGTATGTTCAAAAAACTATGCCAACATAAAGTAGACATATGGGAAATGTTAATTAGTAACTATTTTGTGTGGTATTGCTATCTGTCTTACAAGCAGATACATTTAAATTAAGAAAAAAGCTAATTTTTGCAAATTTTCTCTAAAGTTTGGTGATTTTCACAAACAAATACTGAATTTATTCGAACAAATTTTTCCACTAACATACAGTACAATAGGTCAAGAGAAAACAATCTCAGAATCGCTTGGATAGGTAAATGCATTCCCAAGTTATTACCACATAAAGTGACACATGTCAGATTTGAAGAAATTGGCTGCGTCCACAAGGCGAAAACAGGCTTAGTCCTGAAGGGGTTAAAGGGGTTAAAAAATAAAATAAGCAAAAAACTAATACTCATCTTTCCGATTCTCCTGCCGATCCAGCGCAGATTGTCCGGCAATCCCTCTGGTCTTGGTTTACAAGTCAAGTGCTGAACTACTGGCACACTAAATCATTGTTGTGCAATTTGCTTAGGGCTGCCTCACACATCTCAAACAGAGTTTAATGACCAATGGATTCCAGAGACTCACAATACATTGCAACTTCATGTGTAACAATCTGTGTTTTTTTACTGCATGAGGTAATGATCTGCCCACTATGTGGTTGGAATTCTGCATGCATTCATGCTACTGTTTACACTTAGATCTTATATTTAAGATTATTGTTTCTTTTCCCGGTGTGTGTATATATAATGTATTTATTTCATGGTTGTCTTTCATGTGGTCTGTTACTCCACATAACATAAGCAATACCCATCTGTGAAACAGTCAGCTGCAGTGTACATGTGCTAATTCAAATTTAACACAAGATGGCGCTAGTTGTTATGCAGAATCTGAATGGAAAAAATGTGTAAATGAAAGGGTGCAAATCAAAAAATTTGCCAAGATATCTATAACATATAATCCAGATATTTAATTAATATCAATGCTCATGAAATTTGATTTAATTACTTAGAATCTAATGAATGAAAACACAGAAAATTTGTATGATAAACTACCTTCTAATCAAATTCCTGACTAATGAAGCAAGGAAATCATACGGAATGAGTTATCTCTAGTTTCATATCAGTGCACTTAATTAAGGTAGTAAAAATGCTCGCAAGCCAAATATATTACAACATATTTTTAAAATCTATATTTTTTATGATTTTTGCCAAACATATTATTGAGATAAAAGACTCAAATTAAAGATTCACAAAATAACATTGAATCTTCTGTGTATAGTAATATTATAAAACGTCATTTAGGATGATTTGCAATTTTGTTTTAAGCTCATCTTCTTGAACTGGTCGATAAAGTTCCAAAATTATTTCACCAATTATTTGTAAAGCACAGTGGACATAAAAAGTAATAATAATCATCATAATGTGAAGGTAGTCACAGATGGTCCATACTAGCCTATTTCTGCTGTACTCATTCAATCAGACATACACTATATGGTCAAAAATATCAGGACACCTGCACATTACACCCACAGGAGCTTTTATGACATCCAATTCTAAATCCATCCGCATTAATATGGAGTTGGTCCCCTTTGCCGCTAAAACAGCTTCAACTGTTCTCGGAAGACTTTCTACAAGATTTTGTATTGTGTCTGTGGGAGATTTTGTGAGGTCAGACAATGTTGTGGGACGAGAGGGCATGGCTCACAATCTGTGTTCTAATTCAGGGCTCTGTGTGTGCCACAAAGTTAGAAAAATACAATTGTCCAAAATGTCTTGGCATGCTGAATCTGTAAGATTTCCCTTCACTGGAACTAAGGGGCCTAGGCCAACCCCTGAAAAACAACCCCATAGCATTATCCCTCCCCCGCCAAACTTTACAGTTGGCACAATGCAGTCAGCGTGCTCCCGGCATTCGCCAAACACAGACATGTCCATCAGGCTTCCAGATAGAGAAGCGTGATTCATCCCTCTACAGAACACATTTCCATTGCTTCAGATTCCAGGGGCAGGGTGCTTTATACCACTCCATCTGATGCTTGGTGTTATAAGGCTGGCATGCAGATTTTCGGCCATGGAAACCCATGTCATGAAGCTCCTGGCGCAGCACATTATTTGTGTGGATGTTAATGCCAGAGGAGGTTTGGAACTCTGCAGTTATTCTGTCAGCAGAATGTTGCCAACTTTTCTACACTATGCACCTCACCACTCGGCGACCACACTTTGTAACTTTACATGGTCTGCCACTTCGTGACTGAGTTGCTGTGTTTCCTAAATGCGTCTACTTTGCAATATTTCCACTTATAGTTGATCATGAAATATCTAGGAGGGAAGAAATTACACGAACTGACTTGTTACAACGGTGTCATCCTATTACAGTACCACACTGGTTTTCAGTGTGCTATTTAGAATGGCCCATTTTTTGGCAGACTGCATGGCTAAGTGTGAATTTTATACACCTGTGGCAATGGGACTGAATGAAACACCTGAATTCAATGATTAAGTGGTGTGTCCCAATACTTTTGTCCATATAGGTATACAATATGTGCCTGTGATACCAAAATAAAATTTGTTTCTGTCATATTAGCAAAACAACATTTATTTCATAGACTCCATAGATATGTTGATGTGTGAGAACCAAGGAATAATTCAATGGCTAGTAAAAATATTATTCTTATTGGATATAATTGTGAATGCAATGATAACATGAGTTCTTTTTTTTTTTAATGATATTTTATACTGATCTTCATTCAATTTTTATACCTTCCATGCACTCCTCCCATCTGTCAGAGGCTGTTTTTTAATTCTTGCAGAATAAAGCTGGTTCCTACCTATCCTGAGTACATTTAAAGGGCCTAGGTCCAAGATAGAGATGAGTGTTCCATTGTACAGGCATAATGTTTAGTGTTCGAACCCCTTGTATGAGGTCGCCTTGTTGTGGCAGGTGGGCCCACACAATTCAATCAAAATGTGCACTAAGAACCTCACATTTATAGAAGTAGCACAGCCACAAACTTTTATCACCTGTCCAATGTCAGATTAGTAGAGATCTAATTGCTATGACGCCCACAATCACTAGCTTGTTTCCCGGTCCATTTTAACTGTGCGGCCAAGTTGAGAAGGAATATGAATGGAACAGAGGTCGAGTATGCGTGCTGCCTCTCCATTCTAACTCTATTGAAGTTACAGAAGCATTTGAGTGCATCACTGGTGTCTAGCATGTCATGAGTGCCATCAAATGTATATGTAACATATATATGATGATTTGAAGTGGTTCAGATAGCACCAGGTTCGATGGGTGCATGAGTAGGGGCCCAACCTGATTGTCAAACAGAAGAAAATTCTCTGCACCCCAATTGGAGTTTTCTTTCTGTATTGTATCAGTGGCTATGTGCAAAGTTTCGGTCTGTACTAGACCTTCATCAGGCCATAGGTCATACTGGGATACTGTTGCTTTTCTCTGTATGCACTACTAAATTTGCGCCAATACAGCGGTCAGCCGCCATTATTTTCAGTAGCGCATACAGAACCAAGCAACTCTATACCATTAGGCCTGATGAAGGTCTATTACGGACCGAAATGTTGCACACAGCCACTGGTACAATAAATAATTTTTTTAATTTATTTTTATTTTTCTTCTATATATACAACGATATAGGTGTCAAATTATACACCATTTTCTGTGTCTAGTATTATTCTTACAACATTAATGATAAATGTGCCCCAATGATTCTCAATCTGAAACACATTTAGGCCCTGTTCACACAGGTTTTTGCAGGCAGAAAATTTTGCCTCAAAATTCCACCTGGAATTTTGAGGCAGACTTTGATCTGCCTGCACGCAGTTTGCCGCCCGAGGCCATTGAGAGAGGTGGGCAAAAGCGCAGCGAAATACGCTTTCTCTGCCTCCCATTGATGTAAATGGGAGGTCAGAGACGTAAACGCCCGAAAATAGGGGATGTCGCTCCTTTTTCTTGCGAGATGGTTTCTCCGCTCGCGGGAAAAAAACGCCTCCGCCTCCCTCCGCCTCCCATTGAAATCAATGGGAGGCATTTTCGGCCGTTTTTTGGTGCATTTTCCGGTGCGGTTTCTGCGTCAATTAACGTGTCAAAAAACTGTGTGAGCAGGGCCTTAGAATTATATATAAAACCTGCTGCCAACCAAAAATGTGTGTTTCCTTATGGCTTCTAATGGGTAAAACTGTTCCAATTGTTTTGGCTAGTTTTTGTTGCATTGTATGTGCTACCGTCCAAATAGTGTGGGGAAACCCTATAACACATAACACTGATTGAAATTGTACTTTTTCATAGAAAGTGTTTTACCTCTTTACCTGTCCAGTAAAGTAGCAGTAATATTCCAGCAGTAGTGCTCTCTCCAAGCTGATTGCAGATTTGTTATATTTCACATTTCATTTCAATGAAGAAAGATAAAACCAGAGAATAGAAATGTGTATTTCATTTTGTTCAACTACCAAGGATCTGACTCTAAAAATTGATCAGCCTCCTATCTGTTTACTTGAAAGTGTACCTATTATTATTATTATTATTATTTTAAAAAAATATCATAGTTCAGTAGTACATGTAACTTTCAAGTCTAAATTCTTAGGGGAAAGTGGCATCTTCCTCACCTACCAGCAGTCTGTAGTCCCCTGCAGGCTCTTAGTAATTGTTTAGAAACCTTCGCAGTCCCCAAAAAAATCCATCTGTAGTAATACAATAAATTAGAGACAGAGAGGAAGGGGAAAGAGGGGGATGCAGCAGTAGTTTCTTCCTCTTTTCCTCTCTGTGATTCTGAGAAACTCTATGCTATGAGAAGAGGAGAGGGACAGTGTTGTGCACAGCAGAAAAAGCAAACATCACACTAGGAAAATCTTGCCCGCTCAGAAAGCATGTAAGGAAAGGTAATACATTTACAAAAGCCGTACAAAGGTAAGGAAAAAGATAAAAAAAAAATATGGAGGTTAGACACAACAATTCTGGCTGCTCTAAAGCCCCTGCTTTCATGAATACAGCGAATCCTAATGACGTCACCAAAAAACCAAAAGATAGTTGAGATTGGCATTTGTACTAGAGGGGTTGCTTAACTTTTAGTAAATTATCTGATTCTGTTTAAACATTCATATATTAATTTTTACAAACTTAAAAACTGAACTCCTCGCAGGGCAGTATAAGTAAATGGGTCCATACATGGCATTTGCATTGATGATAGTGATAGAGAATTTATCAAATTTCTGTAGGACTGTACCTTTAAAAAAAAATAAAAAAATACTGTTTCCTCTTCTGATCTGTGTGACTTGGTCTTTTTTTTGGTTACACAGAGTAAATTAAATCATATCACCACCCACCTAATCTTCTTATGTACTATTCAGTTTTTGCAGATAAAAATGCATAGATGTAAACGCTTCTATTGGCTTTTGTTGAGAGTAGCTAGATTGAGAAATGATATCCTTTGTTAAAGCGAAAACTAGATATTATGCACATAAATTTGCAATGCTGTGAAAGATGACATTCATATTGCAAGGCAATATTATTAATATGGGATTTATGGATATGTACCATTACAACAGCTCAGTAGAGGCGTCATAGTGAACCTTATAATATAGCCTGCCGATTCACCAAGCATCCAAGCATGTAATATATACACTCTAGCTAAGAGTGTACATAAATATTGTATATGTTATATTCCCTGTGTGAAAAACTATCCCTTATGTGTAATTTATGTTTTCCAGTATATATACTGTGAACAGATTATCAGCCTACAGAGCATAGGCAACATTTGAATGATTTTATGATCTGAATGGGAGCTCCGTAAATGCGGCATGTCAGGGGAGGAGTGGCTTGACTGGGAGGATAGACGTAGCGTTTGATATTAGGGGGCGGAGTTTGGCAGAAGGGCCAAACAAGCAGAAAAGGAGGATGTGTTTGCTGTCGGCTCATGCTAATGTGGAGGATCTCTTAAACAGCGTCCGGGTCTTGGCTGGTAGCACAGGTGTCCGGAATGCGGTCTACGGCGGATTCTGGAGCGAGGCCGGTGCGCGTTTCCAGGCCTCCAGATCGCTTGAGCCCTAGCCCAATAAGGCCTGGTAGGAGGAGAATGAGCCTGAGTCCTGCTTGTCTGATGACTTGGCGGAGCAGGGGAGTGCACATCCCGGAAGTGAGGAGGACAAATGGACGTTCGATGGTGTTGGAGCCTTTGAGGAGGGATTCTCCTGCGGTCCACGACAGGCAAGATGGTGGGGGTAACGCCGGGGTGGGCATTCAACAACCTCCTGCGGTTCCTCGGGGGGAGTTCCGGTCTTTGGGATAGACGGGGGTGAGTGCAGTCTTCCGGCTGGCACCTTGTCCTTGGAATCTGGTTGGATTCCTCTTAGTAAGGGGTTGGCGGTGGAGGAACGGATTGTGCGGTTGGCTCGATTGGACGAGGAATGTTTGGCTGATGTGGTTTCATTTGCACGTAGGATCCAAGGGAGGTGGGACTCGACTCGTCAGTCGCTGGCCGGTGGCGAGTTCATGAGATCCAGTATGAGAACCATGAGTCGGGAGCGAGTACCGTTAGTCGTTGGAGAACGTGGATCCAGGCCAAGGGAGGACTTCCAATCAGGACACCACTACGATCGGGATGGTTCGCGTGTTCTTTCAGACGACAGGAGGGGATCTTCTAAACGTCCTCCGGAGGCACTGTCACCTGTCTGGAGGTATGATCGGTCGTCATGGATGGGACAGCTGATGTCTCGTCGTTGAGCCGTGGCACTGAAGGCCAGTAGGATGTTGGTCGGCCCATTTTACCAGGATGCGGTGGACCGATGGGCTCATCTTCGTGGGCTGGTGGTGAGTGTGGTGTGTCTGCAGGTGAGCTGTTCCAGATTTTGAAGAATGTACTGGACTAGTTATCCACCCAGACGGGTCCGCGAACTGCGGCAGTTGATGGTGGGGGCCTGGAAGTGGGTTCAGGTGTTGTTCTTGGTTTTGCCTTCAGGTAGTGTGTGCGGGGCCGAAGGAAGCATCGGCTTCAGTGTTGGAGGGTTCGCATGTTGGCGGTGGGGATGGTCCTCTGACCGGGATGGGTCCTGTGTTAGATGGGGCTTATAGGGGTTCTTATCTGACATTTGAAAGTGGACATCCGGGAGAAGATTGAAAAAGGGGTGTATGTGGAGTCGTTTTCTCTTTTACCTTTAGAGAATTTTCCGGAAACAAAAGAAACGGATGCGGGTGAAAAGCAGAAGAAGCGCGAGGAGGAAGGATACAAATTTAGGTACAGAAAGATTCCTAAGACTTTTGGCAATTGGCTTTGAGCCTTTGTATATATGCAAGCTTCTTGGGGGCGAAGTTTCTGGAGAAATGTGCGTAAATTTTTTGTTACATTGAAAGCATTTGGGGGTTTGGCTTGGTGGCGGTATGACAAACTATTTCATCAATGCCTGGCGGCATGCCCTTCCATGAGATGGTATCAGTTGGATCCACCTTTGTGGATGTGGCTGATGATGTCCCAAAGCCCCACACCCTTTCATGGGCCAGGGGCACAAGGGAGTGTGTTGGCCCTTTAATGAAGGCCAATGCAAATTCATGTAAATTTCGGTATGAGTGTTCGAGCTGTGTGGGTTTTCACCCCTACTCCCGTTGTTTCAAGTGACCCGCATGCGGCTGGTAATGGGGAAGACCCCGGTGAGACTAGGCGCGATGTCGCCATTGCTCGAGCGGTATGGCAATAGGGCGCACGCGATATTGTTGAAAGACCGTTTTTCGGATGGTTTTCTTATTCCAGGCACTGGCGGTGGGTATCGCTCAGGGGTCGCAGTGAATTTTAAATTGGCGGTTCAGTTTCCGGAGGTGGTGCGGGCCAAAATTGATGCAGAAGTTTCGTTGGGTAGAATGGCGGATCCGTTTTCGAGGCCATCCCTCTTGAGCTTGACAGTTTCTCCGTTGGGGGTGGTTCTGAAAAAGGAGACTCAAAATTTTAGAAAGATACATCATCTTTCCTTTCCAAAAGGATCCTCGGTTAATGACAGCATAGAAAAGAAGCTTTGCTCTGTGTCATATGCTTCCATTGATATGGTAGTGGATGTGGTACGGGAAGCGGGTCCGGGCGTCCTGATGGCCAAAGCGGATGTTGAGTCGGCTTTACGGCTACTTCCTATTCAATGTGATAGTCATCATTTGATTGACTGCTTCTTTGATGGGGGGTACTTGTGGACTTTTGTTTACCCATCTGTCTTTCACTGTCCTATTCATATTATTAGGCCTTTAGTAGTTTTGTGGAGTGGGTGGTTCAGGAGTCTTCCGGTTTTGGTACCATCATCCATGACCTGGACGATTTATTGTGTGCCGGCCCTGCTGGGATTCCAGTTTGTCCCCACTTATTGAATACGTTGTTGATGAGGATGGCTGGGGAATTCGGCATTGCTATGGCGACTGACAAGACGGTTGGAAACTGGAGTGGGGTTTGCCGCTTACCGAAAGATAAGTTAACTGATCTGTGGGCGGGGATCTGTCATCTCGGCATATCTACGGAAGGTCAGACTTCAGGATTAACTATCGATGTTGGGCAAGTTGAATTTTGCGTGAAGGGTCATCCCTATGGGGAGAGTATTTAGCAGGCGCCTGAGCAGGGCTACGGCGGGTATAGTGGAACCCCATCATTTTGTCAGGGTGATGAAAGAACATAGGGAGCATCTCGCAGTGTTTGGGTCATTCTTGACGTCCTTCAATGAGGTTTCTGTTTTTCAATCGGGTTTGGTCGAATCGGTAGAATTGGGTCTTCAGGTGGATTCTGCTTCTACTGTCGGTTTTGGCGCGTTTTTCGGTCAGAGGGGGTGTGCGGCCTCGTGGCAGTCTTTTTGGGAGGACTCTCCCTTGTTGCGGAATTTGACATTTTTGGAGCTATTCCCCATATTAGTTGCGGTGCAAGTTTGGAATGGAGAGTTTCGGAACTGAAGGGTAGTGTTTATTTTGGATAATATGGGCGTGGTACACACGGTCAATTAGTTATCTGTTGGGTCAGAGCCTGTTAGGCTGTTGAGGGTGTTAGTGCTGCAATGTCTTCACTTGTCCTTGCTGTTTCGGGCTAAACATGTTCCTGTGGTGTTGAATGTTGCTGCTGATGCTCTCTCCCGTTTTCAGTGGACCCGATTTTGGATGGAAGCCCCGGAGGCCAGAGCTATGGGGGATGCCTGCCCGGAACATTTGTGGACCATTGCCGAGCCATGATGGGTGACTTGGTCCGGTGGACCTTGGCGCCGTCAACATGAAAGTGCTACAAGAGGACATGGAGGGCGCTTGCAGAGATGGAAAATGGATGGAGGTCTAATTTACACCGGCCTGATTAATTGGTCGGGATTCTCGAGGCCTACTTTGTTCGCCTGGTGGATCTGGGCTTGTCGGCGTCAGCTGTAGGGAAGAAGCCGGCAGCTTTGGCAATCTATTTTAAGATATCTGGACGGCTGGATGAGTCCAAGGACTTTCGGATACGGCAGGCCCTGAAGCGATTGCTACGTAAAAAGAGGTCTGCACTGACTTTTTCAGGGCTTTTAGGGTAGGGGAGCTGATGAGTTCGAGTAAGGTTCATCCTGGAGGCATCTTGTACAAAGACGTGACTTGGGACTCCGAAACGGCGAAGATCTGGCTTCGTGCATCCAAAACAGATCAATTGGGGATAGGATTGTTGGTAGCGTTGTCTGCCATTTCGGATAGACTGAACTGTCCATTTTTTGCTTTTCAGTTCTTCCAGAAGGTCAGGATTCCTGCCTGCTTGGGGTCGGTTTTTATTCATGCTGATGGGTCCTTTCTGTCTCGCTTTCAGTTTTTGACGATTCTCCAGAAGGCTAAGGATTAGCTAGGGGGTGCGGTGGGGGGGTTTGGGACGCATTCGTTCAAAGTGGGTGCTGCCACCAAATCGTCTCGTTTTGGGTGTGAGTTGGGTTAGTGAATGGTGGTGAGTGTTTGGGAAGAGTCCTTGAGCTTCCGGGGATGATGGGCAGTGTTGTTGTGTATTTTCTACAGCCTCATATCCTGTGGTCAGGAAGAAAAAATGTATAGAAAATATGGACCAACAAAACAGCGCTGCTAAACTAAAATGAGGATAACTGTACTAATATGAATAGATTTATTGTAATGGGCTACGCATTTTGTTGGTCCATATTTTCTATAAATTTTTTCTTCCTTATTTCTGGCGGTAACCTCATTGATTACCGGATCGGACCCTGGCAGCAGCTTACGTTTGGCTTTTAACAAAACCCTCGCACAAATCAGAGTTGTGTCTGACTACTCACAACTCGTATAGGTGAGCATAACTTTTAGCTACCTTTTTATACTGTTTATCAGTTTTACCTGCACTATGTGGCGCCGTGCATTCTCTCTTTTTTCTACAATATAGATTATCATATCCTGTGGTGGCGTGAATCATTGGACACTGCTACATTTACCGGGTGCATCGCAGAGCTGGAGTGAGGAGGAATGGCGAACGACTCGGCGTTTCAATGGACCAGCTGTAGCTGCAGTGGTTCGGCTACAGAGGTCTTGTTGGGACAATCTGGTGTCTGAAGTGGTCCGGTTATCGAGTTTGCTTTGAGCCCCAAAGATACTGATTCTACACGTGGGTGGCAATGACCTCAGGAAGAGGTCGCAGAGGGCGCAGACAAGGGCTATGAAGAGAGACATGGTTGTTGGGTTTGCTAATTGGAGTCTGTTTGGTCTGGTCGGATATGGTGCCGAGACTGGTATGGCTGCATGCCAGGGACCCTTCAGCGTTGATGAAGTCCCGAGGCACAGTTAACAAGGAAATTTTTCGGTTCCTTGGCAGTGTGATGGTGCATCACCATCTGTTGGAAGGCAGGGCGACTGGTTTGTTCCGTGCAGATGGGATTCATCTGACGGAAATTGGCTTGGACATTTTTAATGTGGTGCTACAGGATGGCCTGAAGGAGGCCTTGGCTTTTGGTGGGGCAGTGCAGCCGGCATAAGGCTTCATACGTCTGGCTCATGGCGGGGGTTAGTCAGCCAGGGGGTGTATTTTAGGCTGGAAATGGGGGGAGTCGGAGCCCATGTACACTTGGATAAACTGGGTGGGGCATGATGACGAACCCCTTCCAGTATGTTACAATTTACATGTTTATTTATGTTAACAACGTTTTACGGTTGATATGGCTGGTTAATGTTTTTTGTACTCGGGTACAATTGGTTTATATTTTAATAAATAGCCTTGGCCAATTTTATACCACAATCGAGTGTTTGTGTAATTATTGGTGGGGTTAATTGGGTGTTTATGTAATGAGCAAGTTATCCCGTGCATTGGTCAAGGGTTATCGTTAAAAAAAAAATCTATCCTAAGAACACAAACCAGATTTTGACATCACACACCCATAGCTAGGGCTAGATTAAAAGGGCCAAACTAACTTGGGGGCCCTCCACCAACTCTAAAGATACTGCCATTACAGGACTGGCACAAGTATAGCAAGTACCTGTGACGGAGACCATACAAACTTATCTATATATACAAAATAATTATGTCTCTATACATAGGTCTGTGTGGTCCCCATTGTGCAGCTAGCTTGCAGCCACTCTCCTTTACATTCCGCCCAACATTTAAAGAATGGAAAGAGGGCAAACAAAGCAATTTTTTTTCTATTAATCCTCTATTACCACACCCCCAAAGGGTTCACAAGATTTTGGAAAAACTACAGCTCCC
This sequence comes from Rhinoderma darwinii, assembly GCF_050947455.1. Lineage (NCBI taxonomy): Eukaryota > Metazoa > Chordata > Amphibia > Anura > Rhinodermatidae > Rhinoderma > Rhinoderma darwinii. Next base: position 238,136,545 of record NC_134689.1, on the reverse strand, counting down.
AGATTTTCCTGAAGGTCTGCAGCTGTCAGCAGGGGGGCAAACTGGGTAATTACCCAGGGCCCTCTTCCTCTTAGGGCTCCCTGCCCACGACTGCTACGAGGGTACCCGTGCCACCCGGGCCATAACATTTATGGGTAAAGCGGCACGAGCCCCCTCATGCCCGGTGGTGTCGCTAACACCGGAGGGGGCCCCTGTGCTAGTGGCAGCCACATTCACTTATAACTGCATCCTTAAGACACAGATACAAATGAATACTATAGGCCGTCTATAAGGCGCTGGGAAGACTCCCTGCGCAGGCAGGATTACGTCACTGCATGACGCTGCACTATATACAAGTGGGGGGGCTTTGTGGGACTATATACAAGAGATTGGTGCTGTGTGGCGCTATATACAAGGGAGGGGCGCTGTGTGGCACTATATACAAGGGAGGGGTGCTCTGTGGCACTAAATACAAGGGAGGGGTGATGTGTGGCACTATATACAAGGGAGGGGGCTGTGTGGCACTATATACAAGGGGGCTGTGTATCACTATATTCAAAGGAGGGGGGCTGTGTGGCACTATATACAAGAGGAGGGCATTGTGCCACTACATACAAGGGTGGGGGCTGTGTGGCACTATATACAAGGGGTGCTGTGTGGCACTATATACAAGAGGGGCTGTGTGGCACTATCTACTAAGGGGGACTGTGTGGCATTTTCTACTAGTGGGCTGTGTTGCACTATATGCATGGAGGCTGTGTGGCACTATCTACTTTGGGGGCTGTGTGTCACGTTCTACTAAGGGGCTGTGTGGCACTATATTCAAGGGGGAGGACTGTGGCTCTATTTACAGGGGGGCTGTGTGTGGCGCTATCTACAGGGAGAAGAAAGGGGGCATTACTGCTGGGGGGGGCATGGTTACTCAGGGGCACTTTTATTGTGTCACGCACTGAGGGATCATTATTACCATCTGGGGCACCATGGATTACGAGTTTGTTTAGAGGATGGGCTATAGGTGTGGAGGATGCTGGAAAAGTGAGAAACCAATATGTTTGACTGTCAAATTCTGCAGAGACGAGTCGTGGCTGGAATAAGTCGTCACAGTGGTCTGGGCCGGATGGAGAAAAAGAAATGGAAAGTGAATGACTCTAATCAGAGAAAACATCACCTGTGAGTGACTAGATATAAATGCGCTGTAATCATTTATATAATCTGCAGAGCTCATGTGTATAACTGGAATCTTCCACTATATGGTCACTATATGTTGGTAATCTTGGTCTTTGTATAGTGGTTTTTATTCCGTAACAGTAAGGGGTATTATTCAGTCACTATGTGGTTATGTTGTGGCGGTATTATTCAGTAACAGTACGGGGGTATTATTCAGTCACTATGTGGTTATGTTGTGGCGGTATTATTCAGTATCAGTACAGGAGAATTATTCAGTCACTATGTGGTTATGATGTGGCAGCATTATTTAATAACTGTATATGTATATAGATCATTTTTTTGTGTGAGAGGGGGACATATGCTTTGGCTCTTGCAATACTCCTGGATGCGTGAGAAATCAGTAATGCAGTTTTCTGCACACCGCCTTTTGAATTGATTGCATTATTGATACAGTAAGGGCCTGTTCACATCACCGTTCGCTTTCCGTTCCGGGGTTCCATCTGAGGTTTCCGTCGGGTGAACCGTGCAACGGAATGTGAAAGTAAAACCACAGCTTCCGTTTCAGTCACCATTGATAGCAATGGTGACGGAAACATCGCTAATAGTTTCCGTTCCGAGTCGACTCCGCTATTGATTCCGTCGGAAAACCGGAAACCTGCCGGAATGGCGACGAACGGAGAGATCAATGGTGACTGAAACGGAAGCTGTGGTTTCACCTTTACTTTCCGTTGCGAGGTTCACCTGACGGAAACCTCAGACGGAATCCCAGAACGGAAATGAACAGTGATGTGAACAGGCCCTAAAGGTGTGTTCACATCAGCGTTTGGTTTCCGTTGATGCATTCCGTCAGACCTATTCATTGGACGACTGCGTTATTGTTTCCGCCAAAAAAACGGAAACCTTACGGAACGGAGACAAACGGAAACCATTTGCAACGGAAACATTACTATTGAAATCAATGGTAATGCAAACGGAAAGCTATGGCTTCCGTTTGAGTTCCATTCATGGGTTCCCCTGGCGGAAAGGTCGCACGGAAGCCATGAATGGAATCCCGATCCAGATGTTAGAAGGCCCTAATTCAGCATTTGGGGCCCTACTTTTAACTTTGCCCTGGGCCACTCTTTGTCTACAACCGACCACGGCTGTCAGGGCATACTTAGAGCTGTAGTTTCCAAAAAATAATTAACCGCTTCCCGACCATTCACTGTAAATTCACGTCGGTGCTTGCTGGGCTCTGTACAGCACCGACGTGAATTCACGGTCGGTGTTAAAAGAGCGTCTCTGGTCCCAGACATTGCAGGGAAAGTTTTTTACAAATGGAACGGGTACCTTCCCCAAGATGTACTGATTTTAGTTAGGCTCATTATAATCCAGCATATGAGCTCTGCTACATACAACGCTCCCTCTTAGAAATACATATCAAGCAAGCACAAATATAACCCAATACTGCACCCAGGAGACTATAACCATATGAGAGTACGAACTTAAAAGAATCCTGTATAAACGAAGACAAAATCCTCATTGAGTCACACACTTCGCCCACGAATATAATACACCATACACTATGCCCCTGAATATACCGTCACACCCTGTGCCCCTCAAAACAATTATGTCAATCACTGACCCCCCAAATAAAATAGTGTCACACACTGTGCCCCTGTTAATAAAGCGCCACCCACAGTGCCCATTAAAATAGTGCCATACGCCGTACCCAAAGCAAATAAAGTGCCATACACACAGTTCCCCTCTGTAGGGAGTGCCACACAGTGTGCCCTGTAGAGAGTGTCATACAGCACCCCTTTTAGATAGTGCCACACATAGTGCACCTGTTGAAAGTGCCACAAAAAGTGCACTGTAGAAAATGACCCCTGTAAATAGTGCCACACACATTGCCGCCTGCAGATAGCGCCATACAGTGCGGCCTGTAGATAGTGCTACACCGTGCCCCCTGTCAGTGGCGTAACAAGAGTCCTATTGGCCCCAGGGCTAATTTTGCACCCCCCTCCCGCTTTTTAGCAAAGACAACATAGGTATAAAACAAATTTCTTTGTATGATAATATACTTCTAAATTATACAGTCATACACTTCACTAAATAGATTATAACTGTAATGTATTATCACTGTGTTTATTATCTCTGTACTGTGACATTTCTTTGTGCATTATCCCAAGGTAGCCCCTAGCACTCTGCTGCCCAAGGCAAACAGTGAAATCACAAATGATATGGTAACACAACTAAGTCCAGTAAATAAATATGGTACCAGAATGACGTTCATTTCATAAATATGGTACCACTGCCATAGCTAAGTTCAGTTAATAAATACAGTACCAAAACTAAGCGCAGTAAATAAATCTGGTACCAGTCTCATGCTGCTGATACAATACTCTGTAATGTTGCTGCTACAATACTATCTGTACCCTTTCTAAAATCACTGAACAGGCTATACTTACTCATGAGGGAGAATGAGATACTCACACCACCTCCCAACAGGACGCAGACAAAACACAATGCTACATAGAGGGAGATTACACAGGGGCAATATACTGATGAACACCCACTCACATGCCGACTATTCATGAGGGGGGTGGCTGCTTAATATTATCATTGCACACAAATGTAGCTTTTATAAGAATCTCAGTCACATGGGTGCATGTAGTGCACCATACTGGCATACAGCCTATTAGTCACGCCCATAATATTAGACAAGGCGGGCTGCCCAGCACCTTCCAATATACTGACATACCATTCTCCACCACAGGGGCGTAACTAGGAAAGACTGGGCCCCATAGCAATCTTTTGACTGGGCCCCCCCTCCCCTTGGTGCCACACAACACCCCCCCCCCTTGTAGATAGTGCCTCCCTGTAGATTCCGCCACACAGCGCCCCCTGTAGATAGCACCATACAGTCCCCCTGTAGATAGCGCCATACAGCCCCCTCCCTGTATAAAGCACCATACAGTCCTCCTGTAGATAGTGCCATACAGCCCCCCTTGTAGATAGCATCATACAGCCCCCTCCCTGTATATAACGCCATACAGCCCCCCTGCAGATAGCGTCATACAGCCCCCCTGTAGATAGCACCATACAGCCCCCTCCCTGTATATAGCGCCATACAGCCCCCATGTAGATAGCACCATACAGCCCCTCCCTGTATATAGCACAATACAGCCCCCTGTAGATAGCACCATACAGCCCCTCTGTATATAGCACCATACAGCCCCCCTGCATATAGCACCATACAGCCCCCTTTATATAGCACCATACAGCCCATCTATATATTGCACCATACAGCTCCCCTGTATATAGCGCCATACAGCCCCCTGTATATGGCACCATACAGCCCCCTGTATATGGCACCATACAGCCCCCTGTTTATAGCACCATACAGGCACCTGTAGATAACACCATACAGCCCCCTTGTAAATAGCACAATACAGCCCCCCTGTATATAGCGCCATACAGCCCCCCTGTAGATAGCACCATACAGCCCCCTGCCTGTATATAGCACCATACAGCCACCTGTATATAGCACCATACAGCCCCTGTATATAGCGCCATACAGCCCCCTGTAGATAGTGCCATACAGCCCCTTCCCTGCATATAGTGCCATACAGCCCCCCTGTATATAGCACCATACAGCCCCTTGTATATAGTAACATACAGCCCCCTGTATATAGCACCATACAGCCCCCCGTAGATAATGCTATACAGTCCCCCGTGTATATAGCACCATATAACCCCCTGTAGATAATGCCATACAGCCCCCTGTATATAGTGGCATACAGCCCCCTGTATATAGCACCATACAGCCCCTGTATATAGCACCATACAGCCCCCCTGTAGATAGCACCATATAGCCCCCCCATAGATAACGCCATACAGCCCCCTGTATATAGCACCATAAGCCCCCCCAAAAAAACTGTCCTGTAGCCTATGGTTTGTCCCAAAAAAGACATGTATCCTGTGGATAATGGATACATCAGTGATTGCTGGGACCCTCAGCGATAAAGAGAACGGAGGACCGAAAGTCCCCCAAAGTTCTCCATGAGAAACCTCGGACTACCGGGGTCTGCGTCTAGCAGCTCAATAAAAATGAAAGGAGCGCCGGTCACGCATGCGCACAAGCGCGACAGGCGCTCCATTAATTTCTACGGAGCTGCCGGACACAGCCCCTGGAAGTCTGAGGTTTCTCAGGAGGCCTTGGGTGGACTCTCGGTCCCCCGTTCTCCTTATCGCTGGGTGTTCCAGCGATCACAGATGTATCCCCTATCCTGCTTAGTATTATTATAATTGCACAGAAATATATATTTTATAAGAATGTCAGTCACACGGGTGCATGTAGTGCACCATGCTGGCTCACAGCCTATTAGTCACGCCCATAATATTAGACAAGGCGGTCTGCCCAGCACCTTCCAATATACTGACATACCATTCTCCCCCAGCACTAGACCTGGCTGCATCCTGAAAAGATATCCTTGATACACAATAAATATCAATGATAAACATGAGGTATTGGTAATATTTTGAATGCAGACAGGGGAGAATGGTATGTCAGTACCCTCATGAGTAAGTATGGCCTGTTCAGTGATTTTAAATTAATACAGTTCTTTTTCAGTGATTTGTTTGTAATAGGAGTATAGGGACTCGCAAATACGATGGGAACCCTTGACGTGGGGTGCAAGCTGGCGTATTTTGGCCAAAATATTACCAATACCTCATGTTTATTATTGATATTTATTGTGTATCAGGTATATCTTTTCAGGATTCAGCCAGGTCTCGTGCTGGGGGAGAATGGTATGTCAGTATATTGGAAGGTGCTGGGCAGCCCGCCTTGTCTAATATTATGGGCGTGACTAATAGGCTGTAAGCCAGCATGGTGTACTACATGCACCCATGTGACTGACATTCTTATAATAGCTACATTTGTGTGCAATGATAATACTAAACAGCCACCCCACTCATGAATAGTAGGCGTGTGAGTGAGTGAGTGTTTATCAGTATATTGCACCTGTGTAATCTCCCACTATGTAGCATTGTGTTTTGTCTGCGTCCTATTGGGAGGTGGTGTCTGTACCCTTTCCAGTTGCAGTTTTGCTAAAAATTGCAGTAAAAAAATGTGGTTTTGCTGCAATTTACGTAGAACCACGTCAGAAACAACACGGTCGTGGGCAAATCATGGCAAATTCGCATATTTTTTGCCACGATTTTACCCAAATCTCAACAAGACTTGCGCATGTCAAAGTATGCAGTGAGCAGCAACTTTTGATTAATTTGTGTATTATCACAGAACTGTGACATTACTGGGTACATTATCCTTGTGCATTAGGGAAACCCCAAAAAATCATAAGATTTTCATGTTCTGAATTTGCTGTTAAAGGAGATCACGCTGAAGTGTGGTCCCATTTCAAATTTTGCTATGTTTACTTGTAATGGCTCAGGCACAATAACTACATGTCTATTGTTTTTTAGATAAATAACAGATAACCGAAGTTCTTTCAAAATAGATTAAGTAAATATATGTGTGCGGCTATCTATGTACAGTGGATATAAAAAAGTCTGCACACCTGTAATGATGGGGGTAGGGAAACAGACAAGTGAGCCCTAATCTACCCGCCACTCAGTCCCTGCCTACTTGCAACGACCCGCCCTAGGCGACGGGGTACAACTGGGCGACGGTCCCTACGCTCAATAAGTGCACGACAGACAAACAGACAAGGGTACACAGAAGCTAAGGGAAATGGGGCAGTTGCCCACGGCAACACCGTGAGCAACAAGAGTGGTGAACGAGCCGAGTCAAGCCAGGAGTGTACGAGGTACCAAACGCAGAGCAGGAGAGTAGTGAACAAGCCGAGTCAAACCAGGAGTGTACGAGGTACCAAACACAGAGCAGGAGAGTAGTCAGTAAGCCAGGGTCAATATGAAGCAGGGTCAAATCGTTCAGAAGCTGCAGCAGGGCCAGGAAACAAAACGAGAAGAATCACAAGCAAGGAGGAACAGGAAGGACAGGTATAAATAGACAGAGGGCGGGAGCTAGCTCCGTCTGGCCAGCCTGTGATAGGCTCTCCCACTCCTAAGCCTGCCATCCTGAGTGGTGGAAGATGGAGTCAGTCTCACAGACATAGAAGCAGGTGCAGACTGATTACCTATGGGCATTGACACAGAAGCTGTGCTTGGCAGATCCTTTACAGTACCCCCCCTTTTATGAGGGGCCACCGGACCCTTTCTAGATGGACCTGGTTTATTGGGGAAACGAAGGTGGAACCTCCTGACCAATACCCCAGCGTGAACATCCCGGGCGGGTACCCAAGTCCTCTCCTCAGGCCCGTATCCTCTCCAATGGACCAGGTACTGGAGGGAGCCTTGGACCATCTTGCTGTCCACAATCTTGGCCACCTCGAATTCCACCCCCTCAGGGGTGAGAATGGGGACAGGAGGTTTCCTCGAGGGAGCCAAGGACGGGGAGCAGCGTTTAAGGAGGGAGGCATGAAACACGTCGTGTACTCGAAAAGATGGGGGCAACTCCAGTCGGAAGGAGACAGGATTGAGGACTTCAATGACCTTGTACGGCCCTATAAACCGGGGAGCAAACTTCTTGGACGGGACTTTAAGACGCAAGTTCTTTGACGATAGCCACACCAGATCACCGACCATAAACAAGGGGTTAGCAGAACGTCTTCTATCTGCCTGAGTTTTTTGTATGCTCTGGGACACCTCTAGGTTCTTCTGAACCTGGGCCCAGACTGTGCACAGTTCCCGATGAACGACCTCTACCTCGGGATTGTTGGAACTACCAGGTGAAACGGAGGAGAACCGTGGATTAAACCCAAAATTACAGAAAAAGGGGGAGACCCTGACGAGTTACTGAGCCAGGGCCTGGACCTGTAGGGAGAGACCCTGCATTTGCTGAGCCAGGGTCTCAAGGGGGTCCATAGTAGTGTGAGGGACCAGGGTAGACTAGGTATAAGGGCTTGTGATTTTTTACCATATTCAACTTTTTGGTAACCTATAGGGCCAGGAAACCAAACGAGAAGAATCACAAGCAAGGAGGAACAGGAAAGGCAGGTATAAATAGACAGAGGGCGGGAGCTAGCTCCGTCTGGCCAGGCTGTGATAGGCTCTCCAACTCCTAAGCCTGCCATCCTGAGTGGTGGAAGATGGAGTCAGTCTCACAGACATAGAAGCAGGTGCAGACTGATTACCTATGGGCGTTGACACAGAAGCTGTGCCTGGCAGATCCTTTACAACACCCCTGTTAAAATGTCAGTTTTTGTCATGTTACAAAATCAGTACAAGATGAATAATTTCAGAAATTTTTCCACCTTTAATGTGACCCATAATCTGTACAGTTCCATTGAAAAACATACTGAAATCATTTAGAGGGGAAAAATAAAAATAAAAAATAAAAATAATGTGGTTGGGGATGTGGTTGTGTTCAGAATTAGCCAATCACATTTAAACTCGTGTTAAACAGTAGTCAGTACACAGCTGCCATTATTTAAAGTGATTCTGAGTAACCCCATATAAAGTTTAGCTGTTCTATTAGGATTTTCCTGACATTTTCTTTGCTGCATGTGACCGCAAAAGCCATGGTCCGTAAAGAGTTTACAACACAACAAAGGGATCTGATTGTTGAAGGGCATCAGTCAGGAGAAGGGAACTAAAGAATTTCCAAGGCATTAGATATACCATGGAACACAGTGAAGAAAGTCATCAAGTAGTGGATTACATTTGGCTCAACTGTCATATTACAGAACTGTACGTCCCTCAAAACTTGATGAAAAGACAAGACAAAAATTGGTCCAGGAGGCTACCAAGAGGCCTACAGCAACATTAAAGGATCTGCTGGACTTTCTGGCAGGTACTGGTTGTGTAGTGCATTTGAGAACAAGCACCCATTTTCTTCATATGTCTGGGCTGTGGAGTGGGGTGGCAAGACAGAAGCCTTTTCTAACAAAGAAAAACGTCCTAAACTATGTTTAGCAAAGACCTAAATCAAGTCTGCCAAAAGCATGTGGGAAAACGTGTTATGGTCTGATGAGACTAAAGTTTAACTTTTTGGCCATAATTCCAAAAGGTATGTTTGGCGCTAAGAAAAAATGAACGTATTACAAAAAGTTCGCTCACCACATTTCCACTGCATTTCCAATGCGTTAGTTGGTAAAAAAAAGAGGTAAATTGATCCAATTGCTGCAGGTGCTTGTAGATACTCCCAATAGGGTCCTGTGTCGACAGCAGGTAAACAAGGTAATGGAGGTGAATGGTGAAGATGTATCCAGCACTCGATATAAAAGTTAAATGGTTTATTAGGTCATGTTAAAAACAAAGAGGTTAAAGCAAAAATACCGGGACCACGCTTACGCGTTTCAGACCATTGAGGTCCTTAATCATAGCTATAATAAACCATTTAACTTTTATATCGAGTGCTGGATACGTCATCATGATTCACCTCCATTACCATGTTTGGCGCTAAGCCAACACTGCACATCACCAAAAGAACACCATACCCACAGTGAATCATGATGGAGGCAGCATTATGCTTTGGGGCTGTTTCTCTGCAGCTGGAACTGGGGCTTTAGTCAAGGTGAAGGGAATTATGAACAGTTCCAAATATCAGTCAGAATTGGCCCAAAACCTGCAGGCCTCTGCTAAAAAACTGAAGATGAAGAGGAATTTCACCTTTCAGCACGACAACGACCCAAAGCATACCTCCAAATCAACGAAAGAATGGCTGCACCAGAAGTAGATCAAAGTTTTGGAATGGCCCAGCCAGAGCCCAGACCTGAATCCCATTGAAAATCGGTGGGGTGACCTAACTAAAGACGACTGTACACAGGAGATGCCCTCGCAATCTGACAGATTTGGAGCGCTTTTGCAAGGAAGAGTGGGCAACAATTGCCAAGTCAAGAAGGAAAAAGGTGGTAAGTTTTACATCTAATACTTGTATTGATTGTGTAAAAAAGTGATTTACATACTTTCCTATTAGAGCATACATTTATGAAAGACTGGTTATTGTCACGGTTGGTGGGTATGTGGACCCACTAGGCTGCACCGCCGTAGCGGGGAGGCCGCTGACCAAACAACGGAGCACCCTAGAAATACAAAGTCCCAAAATAGGGGACCTGGGTAGTTCAGACAATGGCCGCAGCTCTGGCACGGATGGAGGTGGGATGGAGGTAACGCCAGACATGGTGGATGACAGCAGGTGCCGCAGGTTGCACCAGATGTGGCAAATCACTCCGGGCATGGAAGATGATATTGGACGTGGCAGATGAAACAGGACGTGGCAGATAACACAGGATGTGGAAGACGACAGCAGGTGCAGCAGACATGACTCCAACACTAGTTGGCACAGGAAAAAGAACACAGCATGGGATACAGGAACAGGGAACAGGGCACGGGTAACACTAAGGGACCATTTGCAAGACAGACTTGGGATAAACTAACAACGCTCAGGCAAGGATCAGAAGGGCAGGGGCCCTCTTATAGTCCAGGAAATCATGTGAGTTGATGATGATGATTGTTTTCATGTGCGCACACTGGCCCTTTAAGAGTTGGCATGAGAGTGAGTGAGCACCCTACGGGACACAGCAGACCGTAGCGGGGGTGAGTGCTGACATCTCCTAGGCAGGAGATGGGAACCAGCGCTCACGGATCCATGGCTGCTGGCGTCGGGAGGTGAGTAAACCCGATGGCCCATGGCCATGGACGCTACAGTATCCCCCCTCTTACACCCCTTATTCTTGAGGCCAGAGCGAGAGAGGAACTTTTTAACGAGAGCAGGGGCCTCGAGGTTCTCCTCCGGCTCCCAGGACCTCTTCTCAGGACCAAACCCTCTCCAGTCCACCAAATAGAAAGTCCTTCCTCCTACCCTTTTGCAGTCCAAGATCTCCCTCACCTCGAACCGCTGGGAGCAACTGTGGAATTGGAAGTCTTGCTGTAGCAGTTCAGGACCACTGGTTTCAGGAGGGACACATGAAAGGAGTTGGGGATTCTGAGGGTAGGAGGCAGCCACAGCTTATAGGAGATAGGGTTTATCTGTTGCAGAATCTCTAAAGGACCGAGGATCCTGGGAGCAAACTTGTATGAAGCACCTTCAAATAAATGTTCCATGAGGACAGCCAGACTTTGGTACCTGGAAGATACTGAGGTGGCTCTCTTCTCTTTGTATCTGCTTTTCGCTTCATGCGATCGACTGCCAGCAAAATAGAGGACCGGGTCTGTTGCCAGATTTGCAGGAAGTCCCCAAATTCAGAGTCAGCAGCGGGTACCTGAGATGGACTCTGGGATTTTTAACCGTACACAATGTAAAATGGAGTAGAAGTGGTGGACTCACTTGTGTGGTTGTTGTACGAGAACTCGGCCCATGGAAGAAGCTGTACCCAGTTATCATGCTGTAAGGAGATGAAGTGGCGGAGATAATTCTCCATGATCTGGTTGATCCTCTAGACTTGCCCATTGGACTGGGGGTGATTGGCTGAGGAAAAGTCCAATCTCACATCCAGGAGTTTACAGAGGGCTCTCCAGAACTTCGAGGTAAACTGAACCCCCCCCCCCCCAATCGGACACAATGTAAAGGGGCAAGCCATGCAAGTGGAAGATGTGCAAAATGTCAGTTGGGGAACAGAAGGTAGGCCAATCAGCGGGATAAAATGTGCCATCTTGGACAGTGTTGCATCCTGCTGAGGGAGGAAGGTCTGTGACAAAGTCCATCGCAATGTGCTGCCAGAGGGCATTGGGTACAGACAGAGGCTGAAGCAGGCTGGCAGGCTTGGAGTGAGTAACTTTGTTAGAAGCACACACCGTGCAAGAAGAGACAAAGTCCACAACATCTTTAGGTAGCGTGGGCCACCAGACGTGACGAGCAATCAGGTCTTGGGTTTTATGAACACCAGCATGCCCAGCCTGTTTAGAACTGTGTCCCCAGCGGAGAATTCTTCTCCTGTCTGCAAACCGAACAAAAGTCCTCCCCGGAGGGATGTCTCTAACCTGCAAAGGATTAGCAGTGAAAATGCAGGACTGGTCTATGATACTTTGAAGGGACTCCACCATGTCATCCGTCTCAAATAACCTGGACAGGGCAACGGCCCTCACATTCTTGTCAGCGGGATGGTAGTGGAGCACAAATTGGAAATGGGTGAAGAACAGCGATCACCTGGCTTGACGGGGATTTAGTCGTAGAGCGGACTGAAGGTAGGTGAGGTTCTTGTGGTCAGTGTAGATGAGGATAGGGTGAGCTGCGCCCTCTAGCAGATGTCTCCACTCCCCCAGAGCCGATTTGATGGCCAGTAACTCCCTATGCCCAATAGAGTAATTGCACTCTGCAGAAGAAAAAAGTCTTGAGTAGTAGCCTTTCCTTTGGAGCTCCTCTGGAACAGAAGTGCACCTGCACCAACAGAAGAAGCGTCCACCTCCAATGAAAACTGCCGAGACACGTCAGGATGATGGAGGATCGGGGCTGAAGTGAAGGCTTTCTTGAGACTAATAAATGCGGACTTGATCCGAGATGATGTAGCCCAGGAAGGGCAGAGAACTCTTCTCAAAGACGCACTTCTCCAGCTTGGCATACAAACGATTCTCCCTTAATCGTAGTAGAACTTGACGGACATGCCTCCGATAAGTCGTCGGATCTGGGAAGAAAATCAAAGTATCATCGAGATAAACTACAGCACAGATATAGAGGAGATCTCGGAAGATATCATTAACAAATTCCTGGAAGACCGCGGGAGCGTTACACAGTCAGAAAGGCATCACCAGATATTCATAATGCCCGTCTCGAGTGTTGAACGCCGTCTTCCACTCGTCCCCTTGACGGATTTGGATCAAATTATAAGCCTCACGCAAGTCTAGCTTAGAAAAATGTCTGGCTCCTCGTATACGGTCAAACAGTTCAGATATAAGTGGCAACAGGTATTTGTTCTTGAACGTGATCTGGTTGAGACCATGGTAGTCAATGCAGGGTCAAAGGGATCCGTCTTTCTTTTTAACGAAGAAGAAGCCAGCCCCGGCCGGGGAGGAAGACTTTCGTATGAAACTCCTCTCCAAATTCTCCTGGAGGCTGGACAGGATGAATCTGCAACAGACAACGACCGAGACACTTGGAGCCCCATTGGAGAACCTCTCCAGAACTCCAGTCCAGGACTTGGGCATGCAGTCGAAGCCAAGGCATGCCCAGCAGAACAGGATTGATGGCCTTGGGCAAAACAAGGAAAGAAACTAGTTCAGAATAAAGGGCTCCAACCTGGTTTTAGAAACGATCGGCCAGGTCAGGCAGAAGCAGTCCATTCCCTGAGACAACAGCCAAAGATGTCTCCAGGGGAACTGTGGGCCACTGGAGATGATCCACCAGCTCCTTTTGGATGAAGTTTGCGGCAGACTCGGAGTCTAGATAGGCAACAACCCGATGCATCCTCTTGCTAGGGTCTGTAGCATCCATGGCCACGGGCTGTCGGGTTTACTCACCTCCCAATGCCCGCAGCCATGGATCCGTGTGCACTGGTCTCCATCTCCTCCCATAGGGTGCGCGTGTTGGCCCTTTAAGGCCGGGCACGAGCGTGCGTGCGCACCCTACGGGACACAGCAGACCGGAGCGGAAGTGAGTGCTGGCATCTCCTAGGCAGGAGATGGAGACCAGTGCTCACGGTTCCATGGCTGCGGGCGTCGGGAGGTGAGTAAACCCGACCACAGATGAAATCATCATCATCATCATCAACTGCCATGATTTCCTAGTCTATAAGAAGGCCCCAGGCCTTCTGATCCTTGCCTGAGCGTTGATAGTTTTCCCAGTCTGTCTTGCAAATGGTCCCTTAGTGTTTCCCGTTCCAGTTACCTGTGCCATTTTACCTGTTCCTGTATCCCGAGCTGGTCTTGTTCCTGTGCCTATTAGTGTTGGAGTACACCACGTCCTGTGTCTTCTGCCACGTCCGGAGGAATTCGCCACGCCTGGCGCAACCTGCGGCACCTGTAACATACACCACGTTTGGCAATACCTGCTGCACCCATCTCCATCAGTGCCAGAGCTGTGGCCAATGTCTGGACTATCCAGGTACCCTTGTGTGGGACTTTGTATTCTGGGGTTCCTGTTGTTTGGCCAGCTGCCTCCCTGCTATGGCGGTCCGACCTAGTGGGTTTACTAACCCACTATGTGACAGGGTCACAGGAATAGTCAACTTGGAACAGAAAGCTTTATTTGGTACCGTTCCACCTAGGCTTGTCTCTTCTACCAATCCTAGGCACTGGGGTCCATCTGGTCTCTGGGAACACAGACGAACAATATGGCCTCCGAGGCCGCAATATAGACAAAGTCCAGAAGTGTGTCTGCGTTGTATCTCCTGGGTAGACAATTTGACACGGTTCATCTGCATAAGATCCTCTGGTAGGACGACTGAGGAGGATGGTGAAGATTGCAGGAAAGTAGAATCCAGCCTAGGAAGTTCTCTCTCCCAGAGAACCTCTTGGGAACGCTCCCGGATCCTCATGTCAACCCAGGTGGCAAGTAGGATGAGATCGTCCAGGCTAGATGGCAGATCGTGAGCGGCCAGCTCATCCTTAATCCCCGAAGACAGTCCTTGCAGAATGTAGCCACCAAAGCCTCGTTGCTCCAGGTTAATTCAGCAGCCAAGGTACGGAACTGAATGTCATACTCGCCCACGGAGAGGTCTCCCTGGTGTAGGGTCAGCAGAGATGCAGCAGCCGAAGAAACTCTCCCAGGTTCCTCAAAGATTGGGCGAAAAGTCTGTAAGAAGTACTGCAAGTTACGAGTCTCTGTCCCCTGATGTTCCCACAGAGGATTTGCCCATGTCAGGGCTTTGCCAGAGAGGAGAGAGATGATGAAGGTGATCAGAACAGAAGGCCCTGGCATGTAGTCTGAAGTGGATCTGGCACTGATTTAAAAATCCTCTGCAGGTCCTCGGGTCTCCGTCATAGCGTGAAGGTAGCGGCAAGAGGCACAGAAGATCGGCACTGGTACAGACAGGAAGTGTAGCAGGAGGAGCAGCAGGAATGGGCGCGGTGACGAGCAAACAGCCGATGGGCAATGGCGTTCACCGACAGGAGGAGTTGGTCTTGCCGTGACTGGAGATCCTCCATCAGCATGGCTTGTGTCGTCAAGGTCTCAGGTTGACCAACGGGGTCCACGGCATGAGCGTACTGACACGGTTGGTGGGTATGTGGACCCACTAGGTCGCACCGCCATAGCGGGGAGGCAGCTGGCCAAACAACAGAGCACCCTAGAAATACAAAGTCCCGCACTAGGGTATCTGGGTAGTCCAGACAGTGGCCGCAGCTCTGGCACGGATGGAGGTGGGTGCAGCAGGTAATGCCAGACATGGCGGATGACAGCAGGTGCCGCAGGTTGAGCCAGACGTGGTGAATCACTCCGGACGTGGAAGAAGATACTGGCGTGGCAGATGACACAGGACGTGGCAGATGACAGGACGTGGTAGACGACAGCAGGTGCAGCAGACACGACTCCAACACTAGTAGGTAGAGGAACAAGAACACAGCATGGGATACAGGAACAGGGAACAGGGCACGGGTAGCACTAAGGGACCATTTGCAAGACAGACTTGGGATAAACTAACAATGCTCAGGCAAGGATCAGCAGGGCAGGGGCCCTCTTATAGTCCAGGAAATAATGTGAGTTGATGATGATTCTATTCATGTGCGTGCGCCAGCCCTTTAAGAGCGGGCACGAGCGTACGCGCGCGGCCTACAGGTCACAGCGGACCGAGGCGGAAGAAAGTGCTGGTGTCTCCTAGCAAGGAGACGGGCACCGAGACAGGGGGAAACCGGACCTGGGCGTCACCAGTAAAGGCACTTTTACACAAGCCAATTATCGTGCAAACAAGTGATCAATAAACAGGCCAACGATCAGCCGATGAAATAGCAAACACTCGCTCGTCGGCTGATTGTATCATTTATGCAGCCTAGAATATTATCGTTGTCGGCAGCACATTTCCTTGTGTAAACAGAGAGACATGCTGCCGAAATGATAGAAATGTATAGGGACGAGCAATCGGAGTAACGAGCACTCGTCCCCATGCATTGCTACTTGTGAAAAGAGCAAACGAGCGCCGATCAACGTTGAGGCCGTGTAGGAGGACCCTAACACCTTCTGCATCAACCTCTATAAGGCAATATATCAACAATTTCAGCTTCTCATTCTCTGTTAAATACTACTCATAGATAACAACATAATCCTGATGATAGGTGCACTTTAATCGCTTACATCTTTGCTGAGCTATGAGGCCCCAAGCCTATAAATGGTGATTTGAATTCACACATGTTATAAGATCACAATAACAAATAACAGCATAGATGTTTAACCCCTTCCCTCTTTGGCCACTTTTGACCTTCCTGACAGAGCCTCATTTTTCAAATCTGACATGTTTCACTTTATGTGGTAATAACTCCGGAATGCTTTTACCTATCTAAGCGATTCTGAGATTGTTTTCTCGTGACACATTGGACTTTATGTTACTGGCAAAATTTGCCCGATACATTCAGTATTTAATTGTGAAAAACACCAAAATTTAGCGAAAAATTGCAAAAATTAGCATTTTTCTCAATTTAAATGTATCTGCTTGTAAGACAGGCAGTTATACCACACAAAAATGTTGCTAACTAACATCCCCCATATGTCTACTTTATATTGGCATCGTATTTTGATCATCATTTTATTTTTCTAGGACGTTACAAGGCTTAGAACTTTAGCAGCAATTTCTCACATTTTCAAGAAAATTTAAAAATGCTATTTTTACAGGGGCCAGTTCAGTTGTGAAGTGGCTTTGAGGTCCTTAGATATTAGAAACCCCCAATAAGTCACCCCATTTTAAAAACTGCACCCATCAAAGTATTCAAAACAGCATTTAGAAAGTTCCTTAACCCTTTAGACATTGCGCAGGAATTAAGGCAAAGTAGAGGTGAAATTTACAAAGTTCATTATTTTTTTCCAGAAATTCATTTTGAATCCATTTTTTTTTGTACCACAGAATGTTTTACCCAAGAAATGCAACTCAATATTTATTTCCCAGGTTCTGCAGTTTTACGAAATATCCCACATATGGCCCTAGAGTGCTACTGGACTGAAACACCGGCCTCAGAAGCAAAGGAGCACCTGGTGGATTTTGGGCCTCCTTTTTATTAGAATATATTTTAGGCACCATATCCGCTTTGAACAGGTCTGGTGGAACTAAAACAGCGGAAACCCCCCAAAAGTGACCCCATTTTGGAAACTACACCCCTCGAGGAATTTATCTAGGGGTGTAGCAAGCATTTTGACCGGCCAGTTTTTTTGCAAAAATTTTTGGAACTAGGCCATGAAAATGAAAATCTACATTTTTTCAAATAAAATGTAGGTTTAGCTAATTTTTTTTCATTTCCAAAAGAACTAAAGTAGAAAAAGCACCACAACATTTGTAGAGCAATTTCTCCCGAGTAAAACAATACCCCACATGTGGTAATAAATGATTGTTTGGACACACGGCAGGGCTTAGAATGGAAAGTGCGCCATTTGGCTCTTGGAGCTCAAATTTAGCAGGAATGGTTTGCAGAGGCCATGTCGCATTTGCAAAGCCCCTGAGGTGACAAAACAGTGGAAACCCCCAACAAGTGACCCCATTTTGGAAACTATACCCCTCGAGGAATTTATCTAGGGGTGTAGCAAGCATTTTGACCGGCCAGTTTTTTTGCAAAAATTTTTGGAACTAGGCCATGAAAATGAAAATCTACATTTTTTCAAATAAAATGTAGGTTTAGCTAATTTTTTTTCATTTCCAAAAGAACTAAAGTAGAAAAAGCACCACAACATTTGTAGAGCAATTTCTCCCGAGTAAAACAATACCCCACATGTGGTAATAAACGATTGTTTGGACACACGGCAGGGCTTAGAATGGAAAGTGCGCCATTTGGCTCTTGGAGCTCAAATTTAGCAGGAATGGTTTGCGGAGGCCATGTCGCATTTGCAAAGCCCCTGAGGTGACAAAACAGTGGAAACCCCCAACAAGTGACCCCATTTTGGAAACTATACCCCTCGAGGAATTTATCTAGGGGTGTAGCAAGCATTTTGACCGGCCAGTTTTTTTGCAAAAATTTTTGGAACTAGGTCATGAAAATGAAAATCTACATTTTTTCAAATAAAATGTAGGTTTAGCAAATTTTTTTTCATTTCCAAAAGAACTAAAGTAGAAAAAGCACCACAACATTTGTAGAGCAATTTTTCCCGAGTAAAACAATACCCCACATGTGGTAATAAACGATTGTTTGGACACACGGCAGGGCTTAGAATGGAAAGTGCGCCATTTGGCTCTTGGAGCTCAAATTTAGCAGGAATGGTTTGCGGAGGCCATGTCGCATTTGCAAAGCCCCTGAGGTGACAAAACAGTGGAAACCCCCAACAAGTGACCCCATTTTGGAAACTATACCCCTCGAGGAATTTATCTAGGGGTGTAGCAAGCATTTTGACCGGCCAGTTTTTTTGCAAAAATTTTTGGAACTAGGTCATGAAAATGAAAATCTACATTTTTTCAAATAAAATGTAGGTTTAGCAAATTTTTTTTCATTTCCAAAAGAACTAAAGTAGAAAAAGCACCACAACATTTGTAGAGCAATTTTTCCCGAGTAAAACAATACCCCACATGTGGTAATAAACGATTGTTTGGACACACGGCAGGGCTTAGAATGGAAAGTGCGCCATTTGGCTCTTGGAGCTCAAATTTAGCAGGAATGGTTTGCGGAGGCCATGTCGCATTTGCAAAGCCCCTGAGGTGACAAAACAGTGGAAACCCCCAACAAGTGACCCCATTTTGGAAACTATACCCCTCGAGGAATTTATCTAGGGGTGTAGCAAGCATTTTGACCGGCCAGTTTTTTTGCAAAAATTTTTGGAACTAGGTCATGAAAATGAAAATCTACATTTTTTCAAATAAAATGTAGGTTTAGCTAATTTTTTTTCATTTCCAAGAGAACTAAAGTAGAAAAAGCACAACAACATTTGTAGAGCAATTTCTCCCGAGTAAAACAATACCCCACATGTGGTAATAAACGGTTGTTTGGACACACGGCAGGGCTTAGAAGGGAAAGAGCGCCATTTGGCTCTTGGAGTTCAAATTTAGCAGGAATGGTTTGCGGAGGCCATGTCGCATTTGCAAAGCCCCTGAGGTGACAAAACAGTGGAAACCCCCAACAAGTGACCCCATTTTGGAAACTATACCCCTTGAGGAAATTATCTAGGGGTATAGTGAGCATTTTGACTCCACAGGTTTTTTGAAGAAATTATTGCAAGTAGGCTGTGAAAATGAAAATCTAAATTTTTTCAAATAAAATGTAGGTTTAGCTAATTTTTCTTCATTTCCACAAGGACTAAAGGAGAAAAAGCACCATAAAATTTGTAAAGAAATTTCTCCCGAGTAAAACAATACCCCACATGTGGTAATAAACGGCTGTTTGGACACACAGCGAGGCTGAGAAGGGAAAGAGCGCCATTTGGCTTTTGGAACTCAAATTTAGCAGGAATGGTTTGCGGAGGCCATGTCGCATTTGTAAAGCTCCTGAGGAGACAAAACAGTGGAAACTCCCAACAAGTGACCCCATTTTGGAAACTACACCCCATGGGGAAATTATCTAGGGGTACAGTGAGCAGTTTGACCCCAGAGGTGTTTTACAGAACTTATTGTAAGTAGGCCGTAAAAATGAAAATCTACATTTTTTTCAAAGAAAATGTAGGTTTAGGTATTTTTTTTTCATTTCCACAAGGACTGAAGGAGAAAAAGCACCGCAACATTTGTAAAGCAACTTCTCCCGAGTAAAACAATACCCCACATGTGGTCACAAACATCTGTTTGGACACACGGTAGGGCTCAGAATGGAAGGAGCACCATTTGGATTTTGGAATGGTTTCTGGGTGTCATGTCATATTTGCTGAGCCCCTGTAGTACTAGTACAGTGGAAACACCCCAAAAGTGACTCCATTTGGGAAACTGCACCCCCTGAGGAATCATCTAGGGGTATAGTGAAAATTTTGATCCCAAAGGTTTTTTGCTGAATTAATTAGAATTAAGCCATGAAAATCAAAAATTATTTTTTTTTCCAACAAGATGTAGTTTTAGATACACATTTTTCATTTTTGCAAGGAATAGAGAAGAAAAAGCACCCCAACATTTGTAAAGTAATTTCTCCCGAGTACAGTAACGCCCCATATGTGGTTATAATCGGCTGTTTACATATATGGGAGCATTCAGAAGAAAAGGAGCGGTATTTATCTTTTGGAGCGTAGATTTTGCTGGAATGGTTTGCGGACGCCATGTTGCATTTGCAAAACCACTGATGTACCAAACAAAAGTGACCCCGTTTTAGAAACTACACCCCTAAAGGCATTTATCAAGGGATGTAGTGAGAATT
Organism: Rhinoderma darwinii; assembly: GCF_050947455.1. Classification (NCBI taxonomy): domain Eukaryota; kingdom Metazoa; phylum Chordata; class Amphibia; order Anura; family Rhinodermatidae; genus Rhinoderma; species Rhinoderma darwinii. Next base: position 238,116,004 of record NC_134689.1, on the reverse strand, counting down.
TAGACTCCACAGGTGTTTTTCAGAAATGAATACGCAGTGGATTGTGCAAAGTGAAAATTGCAATTTCTCCACTGATCTGCCCATTCACCGCACAAGATGTTGTGCCCCTGGAGAATCTTACCCCATAAATTGTTAAGCGGGTTCTCCCGGGTATGGTAATGCCTTACTTGTGGCCATAAATTGCTGTTTGGGCACACTGTAGGGCTAAGAAGGGAAAGACCGCCATTTTGAGCATGGATTTTGCTTGGTAATAGTTCTGTTTGGGGTTTTGCTGGTATTTCCGTTTATAATGTGGGGGCATATGTAATCTGTGCGGAGAACATCAGGGCATAATAAGAGGGTATAATAATGGGGTAAATAATACAATTATCCATAGATGTGTGTTACGCTGTGAAGCGATCCGTTATGCGCAGGCCGGTGTCGCACTGATAAACGGTTTTCTTATCCCCCTTCTGTAACGCTCTGCACCTTTTGGGGACATTTTCTCCTTCGTAGTTTGGGAAATATTACTGGGAAAGTTTTGTGCTGGTATAATACGGGCGCCCTCGCTTCCAGCGGATGTGCGATGTCCCTTCCCTTTCCTAGTTCCTAAATACTAGGGCCCTGAAACTGCAGGAATGTTCCCCTCCTGCCTGCGCATTGAGATGTTTTTCATCACCGCATTACTAGTGCCATAACTTTTTTGTTTTTCAGTTGATTGAGCGGTGTGCGGGCTTGTTTTTTGCGAGACGGGCTGTAGATTTTATTGGTACCATTTTAGAACACATACGACTTTTTGATCACTTTTTATTTCATTTTTTGGTAAAGGAAATTACCAAAAACAAGCAATTCTGGAATAGTTTTTTATTGGTTTTTTTATCGCCATTCACAGTGTGCCCTAAATTACATGTTAGCTTTATTCTGCGGGTCGATACGATTACGGCGATACCAAATTTATAGAGTTTTTTTTATGTATTGCGGCTTTTGCACAATAAAATCACTTTTTTTATAAAATCATTTGTTTTCTGTGTCGACATTCTAAGACCCATAACTTTATTATTTTTGCGTGCACAAAGCGGTGTCAGGGATTATTTTTTGCGGCATGGATTGTCATTTTTTATTAGTACTATTTTGGAGTAAATGTGACTTTTTGATTACTTTTTATAGCATATTTTGGAAGGAGATGTCACCTAAAAACAAAGATTCTGGCGTTGTTTTTCATGTTTTTTATTTACGGCGTTCACCATGCGGGATAAATGACATAATTGTTTTGTAGTTTGGGTCGTTACGTACGCGGCGATACCAAATTTATATAGTTTTTTTTATGTATTGCGGCTTTTGCACAATAAAATCACTTTTTTTATAAAATCATTTGTTTTCTGTCTCGCCATATTCTAAGACCCATAACTTTTTTATTTTTTCGTGCACGAAACGGTGTCAGGGATTATTTTTTGCGGGACGGATTGTCGTTTTTATTAGTACTATTTTGGAGTAAATGTGACTTTTTGATCACTTTTTATAGCATTTTTTGGAAGGAGATGTGACCTAAAAACAAAGATTCTGCCGCTGTTTTTCATGTTTTTTTTTTACGGCGTTCACCGTGCGGGATAAATTACATAATAGTTTTGTAGTTTGGGTCGTTACGGACGCGGCGATACCAATTATGTATAGTTTGTTTGTTTTTTACGGTTTTTCCCATAATAAAAGACTTACTATGGGAAAAAAGTCAGTTTAGCTTTATTTTTATTTGAAATGTGTGTGTTTTTATTGTTTTACCACATTTTTATTAACTTTTTTTTACTTTTTTGACTTGTCCCACTAGGGGACATGAGGGCCTGATGCCCCGATCGCTACTCTAATACACTGCACTACATATGTAGTGCAGTGTATTAGCGCTGTCAGTTATTCACTGACAGCAAGCCTATGAGGACATGCCGCAGGCGGGTCCTCATCGGCTCCCGTACAAGGCAGACTCGGACGCCATTTTCTGGCGTCCGATTGCCACAGCAACCCAGCGATTGCATCAATGGGTTGCCGATCGGGTGAAAACCTATCAGATGCTGCGCTCTATTGAGCGCAGCATCTGAGGGGTTAATCTGCCGGATCGGAGAATAGCTCCGGTCCTGGAAGTTACAGGAGGGTGCCAGCTGTATAATACAGCTGTCACCCCGCGGTGATGGTGCCGGCTCTGCTCCTGAGCCCGCACCATCACTGCGCCGTACATATACGGCGCTTTGCGGGAAGCACCTCCCGACAGCGCCGTATATATACGGCGGATTTCGGGAAGGAGTTAAGGGTATGTGCACACGATAACTGCAACAGAAAACAGCTCCTGAATTTCAGACGTAAATGCATGTACTGGCGTTTTTCGCCGCGTCTTTTACGGACGTAATTTGGAGCTGTTCTTCATTGAAGTCAATGAAAAACGGCTCCAATTACGTCCCAAGAAGTGTCCTGCACTTCTTTGACGAGGCTGTTATTTTACGCGCCGTCTTTTGACAGCGACGCGTAAAATGACAGGTTGTCGGCACAGTACATCGTAAGACCCGTTGAAAGTAATGGGCAGATATTTGCCGACGTATTGGATGCGTTTTTTCAGACGTAATTCGAGGCGTAAAACGCCTCCATTACGTCTGAAAATAGGTCGCGTGAACCCAGCCTAATATAATTGTTTTTTACAAGCGCAGATATATAGTATACAGTTAGGTCCAGAATTATTTGGACAGTGACAAGTTTGGGCATTTTAGATGTTTACCAAAACATATTGAATATACAGTTATATAATAAATATGGGCTTAGGGTAGGTTCACACTAAGTTTTTTTGCAGACACACAAGATTTTGCTCTGCCTGCACGCCGATTTTCGCTGCGTTTTTCACCCGTGGCCATTGAGCGCCGCAGGCAAAAAACGCAGCGAAATAAGCTTTCTCTGCCTCCCATTGATGTCAATGGGAGGTCAGAAACGTAAACGCCCGAAGGTAGGGCATGTTGCTTCTTTTTCCCGCAAGACGGTTTTTCCGCCTGAAATCAATGGGAGGCATTTTCAGCCGTTTTTTGGCGCGTTTTCTGACGCGGTTTTCGCGTCAAAAACGTGTCAATAAACTCCATATGAACTGACCCTAAAAGTGCAGACTATCAACTTTAATTTGAGGGTATTCACATTCTAATTTGAGGAAGAGTTTAGGAATTACAGCCCTTTTATCACAGCTGCAGTAAAGGCCTGGCAAAGCATCACAAAGGAGGAAACCCAGCGTTTGGTGATGTCCATGGGTTCCAGACTTCGGGCAGTCATTGCCTGCAAAGGATTCTCTACAAAGTATTAAAAAAAAAAATATTTATCATAATGTTAATTTGTCCAATTACTTCTGAGCCCCTGAAATGAGGAGGCTGTGTAGAAAAATGGTTGCAATTCCTAAACATTTCACAGGATATTTTTGTTCAACCCCTTGAATTAAACCTGAAAGTCTACACTTCAATTGCATCTCAATTGTTTCATTCCAAATCCAATGTGGTGGCATGCAGAGCCTAAAGCATGAAGATTGTCCAAATAATTCTGGACCTAACTGTATGTGATATAAAACTGTAATGCAGTAATAAAGTGTAAAAGCTGATTATTAAATATCATTTGTCATTTGGCGACACAAAATAAATGTTATTTTTTACACTTAGGTTTCTACTTGTAAAAGTAGTAAAATATAGAAAAAAACTATATATATTTGGTATCGCCGTAATCATATTGACCCACAGAATAAAGTTAACATGTTGTTTTAATTGCACAGTGAATTCCATAAATACAAAGTGCAAAAAACAATGGAGGATTTATTTTCATTTTCTACCCCACAAATAAATTTTTTCCCGTTTCCTAGTACATTATATGGCACAATATAACCTACAAAAAACTACAACTTGTCCCGCAAAAATCAAGCCCTAATAGGACTATATCGGCAGAAAAATAAAAAAGTTATGGCTTTTGAAAGGTGGGGAGGAAAAAACTAAATGAAAATCTGAAAAATGGCTGCGGCGGGAAGGGGTTAACCACAACATTCCAACATTCACACCAAGTCATGCTAATGACCATATGGTTAAGACTTCATAAATGTAGTGAGTTGATCTGACCTACTGAAATATAACATTTATTCACATAAATAGGTATACATTAAGTTAATGGAATGCCAATCTACGGTGGAAAAATCACTGCATTTGTCAATATTATGACACCTTCATCTGTTAGTGAATATTATTTTCTCCCTTTTCACATAACCTGGAACAATGAACTCAAGCTGGAATAATATAGATATTTGTAGAGATGAAAGATGGGCCTTTTTAGAAGAGTATAATAGAAAAGACCAACGTTAAACAGCTCTAAAAATGCATTAACAGCAATATAAGGTTATCAAAATCACCTCATTAGGTCATAGGAGAATCTTAAATATGACCTACAAAGTTTTGTGGAATTTCATATCCCCTGTAGCTTCCTTGCAGATCCAACATCAGAATACAGGCAGTTTGCAGTCTGTTGGTGAAGTGCAGAATACAGGCTTTTATAAGCAGCCTGTAACTGCTCATGGGTCTGCAGGGCAAGGATTGAAATCTCCTGCAACCTGATTTTATAGGAATGCTATGATAGCTCAATAATAGATTTATCTTAGGTAAATACTATGTATGTGTTTCCTTTATGTATTTTTTTTTTTTTAAAGAAGCTATAAAGATAAAGGTTGACTTTTAAATACAGCTACATTTTTCCTCTTTTCATATTTTTTCAAATACAGAACATTAGGCATCTTAATAAAACATGCATTACTAGCTAACCTGACACATGTAACAATGGAACAATGGTTTTGATTATTGAGCCACAAATTTGTGTAATGATTATAGGTTGAATTTTCCAAAGATAATGATAAGAAACAGATTGCATAGTATATAAAGCTGCCAAATTGATATATACAGATGAATGAAAAATAATAATGCTATAACATTGCTGTTTATTAGAGCAGTCATTGCTTTTATTATCACAGTAATTTCTAGCTGGCACAGTTTAGCCATGATATATAGAAACATAAGGCTTTATGAATAGCATACTATGTGCAACATGTCTTGTGCAACTTTGCTTACATATCAGTAGTATGAGAAGGTAGAAGAAATTAACCATAGAAATATGGCACATCAAGTTTTTTGAACAAATATTGAGTATATTGGCATGCAACAAGTAAAATACAAGCAGCATACTGTAAATGTTGTAGAAAATATACCAAACGGAACTATTATTTGCAAATAGTGTATACAGTATATCACAGACACGTACCCATTTTTTCCGTCACTTGGTGAAAGGATTCCGTTCACTACACTATTCCATTCTCTACATACCCTGGTCAAGGCAAAGTTGCTTGTGGACACCATCCCTGGCACATTCCCTGCCATTGCTAGCCCACACATTGTATGGTAGCAGCTAAGAGAAAATAAATAAATGTTTATGGTTACCGTTGATATATTAAATAAGAGGTTATCGTGTATCTGTTAACAGTCTTGTTTCTTTAAAAAATCCTGAACTTGCTTGGGTTAATAAAGTGCTAAACTTTTTCAATTTTTTTTTCCATCACCAAGGCAATTTGCTATTATGAAGCCATTATTTCCACATACGTTTCCCCCCATCCCAAATATAATGGAGGCTAAATTCATACATTCATACAGTTCCGTATTTTAGCCTCCAATTATTTATAAGAAAGCAAAACAGGTCTGTAACAGGAAATTTGTCTGTTGGCTAAATGCAGACAAAGTAAAAAATAGATTGGGACAGGGGGATACTGGGAACAGGGACATAAATCACTATTATTAAATATATTAGACACTGGAAAAAAACGAAAACTGAATTTCCTCTCCATTCATTTACACAGCAGCATCACGAGAACGATGTGCAGCCACATACACAGAATCAAGTGTCCTGATAATGAATACATATGACCTCCAGCCTGGACGTCATGTGTATTCAGAATCCTGACACTTCTGAATCTTTTCTGTGAGATTTCCAGCAAGGGAAACGAAATCTCGTTTACATCGTAATCTCGCGAGATTACGCGTGGCTTGCTGGAATCTCACAGAAAAGATTCAGAAGTGTCAGGATTCTGAATACACATGACGTCCAGGCTGGAGGTCATGTATATTCATTATCAGGACACTTGATTCTGTGTATGTGGCTGCACATCGCGTTCTAGTAAGAACGTGATGCTGCAGTGTAAATGAATGGAGAGTAGTGCATAATGTTGACTGGTCACTGATTCGTCAGCATCATCCACTTCTATTCACAACGCCCAGTTAGTAAAACAAGTAAACACGCCCAGTTAAAAACACAATACACGCCCAGTTGGACATATGAACAAAAACACGCCCAGTTGTCCATTTCAAACCTCATTTGCATATATATAAAATAGCTCATAACTTGGCCAAAAATGAACGTTTTTTACAAAAAAAAACACGTTACTGTTATCTACATTGCAGCGCCGATCACATGCAATAGCAGATAGGGATTTGAGAATCTGGTGACAGAGCCTCTTTAAAGGGGTTATGCCACAAATGAAAGCGCACCTAAAAGTGCTCCTTATTTGAAGCTAATACTTTTCCCCATTGGAAGTATTTAAAAAATATGTATGCATCCTGAGTTATTGAACTTACAAGCTCCATATGGTGGCTCCCCCTGCTGTTTCTTTATGTGGGTTTATGCAAGTCATTCTAGTGATGCTTTCAAGAGAACACGCATGCGCAGTAAAACACACTGTGTCGCCGGGTCTATCGTTGAACTATCAGCGCACTGATTCCACTAATTCCTGTTATAAGGTTCTCTCTTGTACTTGTCTTTTCCACTGCCAAGAAATCAGAGAATGCACAGGAGAGCTTGGGAAATGCAAACAATATCTAATGATGAAGTAAACTAAAACATTGTCCTCTTAGCCGCTCCTGTGCCTATCAGTGCAGAGTGTTAATCAGTTCTCCAGCTGCACGCAGTATAGTCTGTCACTCCTCTGTGCACCCCGGCCACTGCCTACTAGTGTGGCACCTAAGTCAGTTGCCCAGCTTATTAAAGTATAGTCTGTCATTTCTTTTTGTGCTCCAGCCATTGTGGTCTATTATGCACATAGTACACACTCTGCCTATGCAGAGAGTGTACTACTTGCACGGAAGACCACACCGGCCGGAGCGCACAGAGAAGCGACAGGCTATACTGTAGTAACCTGGGAAACTGACTTAGGCACCGCAGTCAATTTCTTCCACACCAAACTCACCCAACCATGCCTTTATGGACCTTGCTTTGTGCACTGGGGCACAGTCATACTGGAACAGAAAAGGCCTTCCCCAAACTGTTCCCACAAAGCTGGAAGCATACAATTGTCCAAAATGTCTTGGTATGCTGAAGAACTAAGATTTTTCTTAACTGGAACTAAGGGGCCTAGAACAACCCCAAAGCATTATCCCTCCTCCACCAAACCTTGCAGTTGCCAAACCAAGACTCATCCATCAGACTGCCAGATAGAGAAGCTTGATTCGGCCAGAACACGTTTCCACTGCTTAAGAGTCCAGTGGACGCAATTAAATTGCAATTTGGTTAATGGCAATAATTCCTCAAGAATCAAGAAAGAACCATTATACGCCCGCCTAAAGTCCAGAATTTTTCTCACTGTCTTCACCAGTCAAAGATTTGATCCTAACAATCGAATTAACCGAATCCTAGTGCGTTGAGCTTCCTGGTCAGTTTTATACCTCCTAATAAATATCAATAAGTGCTCCGTTTGTAGACATACATCCGAATGTGGCAAAGCTGCAGAAAAAAACTTACTTACTGCTATCAATTCAGACAGTCACAAAGATGCAAAAAAAGATAATAGGAAGGAAGTCTTAAACAAAACAATTTCATAACTTGAATAACAAATCAACGCAACCACTGAAACCAACTTGGACAACAATTGGATCGATATAGGATATCTTCGGAAACCAACACAGCTACCCGCTTAATGCCTTCAACTATCTGTTTAACTGCTAAAGGACTATGAAGTAAGATATGACGCCAAACCTCAAAAAGAATGAAACACCAGCTACACTTCCTTGAATTGATGCTACAGCTAAATCTTCATTCAACCAACACCACACAAAACATAATGCAGCCACAACATCATTCGCAAAACACCCCAAATTATTTGCGCTGGAAAATAAAGCCACTTAGGACAAAACTCTATGTAACCCACTAAAGTTCTTTATTTTCTTTATTTTAAGTTCTACATTTTTATATGTACTCAACGACTAATTCCAAACCAGGCCCCACAAATGTCCACGGCATTATACTCCCTCCAGATCTGCGTTGGGAACCAGCTGACGAAATGTATCCATCTGACAACGGGAGAGAGAGTTTGCAATTTGATTTTTAGTGCCTTTCAAATGCCTGTCCTTCAACCAGATGTTAAATTTAAAGCAGCATAGAACTGGGTGTCTTAATAACTTGACTACTATGTCACATTTTGATGTTAAACATTTAATAGCAAGCATCATGTAAAGGATCTGCCAGACACAGCTTCTGTGTCGACGCCCGTGGTTAATCAGTCTGCATCTGCTCCTAGGTCTGATAGAGTGACTCGATCTGCTACCACTCAGGCTGGTAGGCTGAGGAGTTGCAGAACCTATCACAGCCTGGCCAGACGTAGTTAGCTCCGGCCCTCTGTCTATTTATACCTTCATTTCCTGCTCTTCCTTTTCTGTGATTCTGTCTGGTTTCCTGGCTCTGCTGTTCCTGCTAGTACTATTGACCTCTGCTTCAAATTGACCCTGGCTTTACTGACAACTCTCCTGCTCTGCGTTTGGTACCTCGTACACTCCTGGTTTGACTCGGCTCGTTCACTACTCCTGTTACTCACGGTGTTGCCGTGGGCAACTGCCCCATTTCCCTTAGCTTCTGTGTACTCTTATCTGTTTGTCTGTCGTGCACTTATAGAGCATAGGGACCGTCACCCAGTTGTACGCCGTCACCTGGGATGGGCCGTGCAAGTAGGCAGGGACTGAGTGGCGGGTAGATTAGGGCTCACCTGTCTGTCTCCCTACCCCGACATTACATAATCACAGGACCATATACCTTTTCTACCCTGGTTCCTACACAACTATGGACCCCCTTGAGACCCTGGCTCAGAAAATGCAGGGTCCAAGGTCCAAGCCCTGGCTCAGAGGTGCAACCAGCATGATGCTAACCAGGTAGTGTCCTCCACCTCACCTCTTGAACCCCACCTCAAGTTGCCTGACCGATTCTCAGGGGACCGGAAGACTTTTTTCTCCTTTCGGGAGAGTTGTAGGCTCTATTTCCGATTAAGACCCCACTCCTCAGGTTCTGAGAGCCAGCGAGTGGGTATAATTATGTCCCGGCTCCACGACGGCCCCCAAGAATGGGCCTTCTCATTGGCTCCTAACGCCCCTGAACTTTCCTCTGTTGACCTTTTTTTTCTGCTCTCGGGCTCATCTATGATGAGACTGACAAGACTGCCTTTGCCGAGAGTCAGCTGGTGACCTTACGTCAGGGTAAGAGACCCGTTGAGGAGTACTGTTCTGACTTTAGGAAGTGGTGCGTAGCTTCTCGGTGGAATGACCCTGCCTTGAGGTGCAACTACTCTTGTTGCTCACGGTGTTGCCGTGGGCAACTGCCCCATTTCCCTTAGCTTCTGTGTACTCTTGTCTCTTTGTCTGTCGTGCACTTATAGAGCGTAGGGACCGTCACCCAGTTGTACGCCGTCGCCTAGGACGGGCCGTGAAAGTAGGCAGGGACTGAGTGGCGGGTAGATTAGGGCTCACCTGTCTGTCTCCCTACCCCAACATTACACATCACTTGTCAGTAGACAGCAAAATTCTTCTATTCCTAAAATACTGTCCCCATATCACTAATGCCACTGCAACCTGAGAGTTCCAACACCACAATGTTTTTTGTAATACCATAAGCTACGCAAGGTTCTGGCTAAACTTTGGCACGCCAGTGGCCATGCCAAAAAGCTCCAAAACACAAACCACCTGCCGCATCAGTATAAAGACCTAAAGATTCTACTTCAATAAACTCCTCCTGCCAAACTGAATGACCGTTAAAAAAAACAAACAAAAACTATTATCCCACAACTACAAATCTTCCTTCAAGGATTTATTTAAACACATATGGGCATAAGGGTACATAACACCTCTTGTTGCCATGTACAACCGCCTAGAAAAAATATTTTCTACCGGAATTATCCGGCATGCAAAAGTTATCAGACCAAAAAGGGATTGAAGCTCTTTAAAGAGGATCTGTCACTAGTTTATTAATTCCCTATCTCCAAACTAATGTTATAGGCGCTATGATTCTGATAACTACAGTGTAATTTGTTTTAAGAAACGTTTATCATTTTTTTAAATATGCTAATGTGGCTATACTTGCCAAATGGGAGGTTACTCTTTTTACTCTGGGTAGTGTAAAGTTTTCTGTTTGATGCTGTCCAATCAGTGTCATACAGTTCTGCCCTTCCCAGCCCAGCAACACAGTGGGATCATACAGTATAAAGCTTCCATTCCCAACTGCGTTTTTTTTTTTTAATCAAATAATTTTTTATTAACATTTTCACAATTTACATACATAAAACACCCCAGAACACCCTCCCCCTTCCCCTAACCCATCCCTCGCTCAAAAAGAGAATCAGCAGTTAGAAAATAATACTGTATGACACAAATTAGCACTTATTACATGAAATGAATAAAGATCAATAGAGGTCCATCACAATGAGCAGTCAATATCATATCAACATCAAATCCCTGTTTTTTTAGGCATTATAAAAAAAATTTGATGAATACCATACACATTATCATCACATATCATATACACCATTATCAGAGGAGGGCCAGAGACTAGCAAGAACTCACAACGTCACCAATCGAAAGATCAGATCAGCGAGGCAATCTGTCCAAGAGCAGCACTGCTGAGGCCAAATCTGGTTTATCCAACCAAGGAGCCCATAGGTCCTCAAACGTCTTATACTTGCCCCGCTTTAAATATACAAATTTTTCGAGCCGCAGTAGAACATTGACTCTGGATATAAATTCTACAAGCTCAGGGGGATCAGTAGCCTTCCAATGCGCAGCTATCTGCTTACGAGCCTGATACAAAAGTCTCTGCCCCTCCATCACAGTAAATTCAGAAGTGTATCCCAGGACACAGGCAATCGGATCCAAGGGAATTGTACATTTATACACCTGACCTATGAGACCCACTACCTTCCTCCAAAACTCCCCAAGCCGCGAACAACTCCACATAACATGCAAAAGATCAGCACCATGTTACCCACAGCGAAAGAAGCAGGAATCCCCTTTATATCCCATCTTATAAAGAAGAAGAGGGGTTCTATACACCCTATGCAAAAGAAAGAGCTGAGAAATACGGTACATCTCACTCAGTAATGTGCTGGGTACTGACTCTAGAATGTCCCTCCAAACCTCGTCAGCAATCTGATCTAAATCTCTCTCCCACCTTTCCTTTATAGTAAGAGGCCAAGCTTTAAGAGTGGATTCCAGTAAGGACTCGTACAACAAGGAGATTATACCCTTAGTGTTACCAGGTTGCGCCAGAACTGTGATAAAAGAAGTATTAGAGGACTGGACTATCGGGACAAGTCTATTATGTACATCGTAAGCATGCCAAAGCTGCAAATACTGATGAAAACGTGATCTCGGCAGATCAAATTGCTCCTGAAGATCTTCAAATGTACGAAACACACCATCCGAAAAAAGACTCTGAAGGGGTCTAATACCTTTACTCTGTTATTCCTCAAACCTCAGTAATTTATCAAATTCTTTATAAAGAGTATTTCCCCAGATAGGAGAATAAGGAGTGTATCAATCTAGTCCCACCAAAGTCTCCGCTCTATCCCAGACCTTATAGATCATAGCTAATATAGGAAAGTCTGACCTCCTTTCTCCCAGTCTCCCAGATTCCAGTACCAATAATAGCTGTTTCTCACCAGTCACCACTGGTGAGAAACCCGACTGTGTTTTTAACTGGTAATACCTCCGGTTGTTTCACAGCTAGAACGCGATCCTGGTGCCAAGATTTCAATCTCGTCTTTCCTATGCCAGCAGAATCACTACGGTATGGTATGGTCACGGAATAGCGGCCAAGCTGCAGTAGTGCAGCTCTGCTCCTATTCAAGTGAATAAGAGCAGAGCCGAAGTTCGGCAGGACGGCCGCTATGCAATGTATGGAGCCAACTGCATTTGGCTCTGTATATTGCATACTGTGCAGTGACATCTGTTGCCCGGAGACAGCTGAAGCAGCTGATCGGTGCGGGGTCCGGGTGTCGGGCCCCCTTCGATCATATACTGATGACCTATCCAGTGGAAAACCTCCTTAATCTGATCCTAATCAGTTTTCTGTGGGTAGTCTAATCTCCATGCTAACCGTATCAATTGTTATACCTAACCATAACAGTACAAGGAAAAACAGTTTTCTCCAAAGCAAACCTTCTCACAAATATCCGACTTGGCTTGACAAACAAACATGAAGTCATCCAGGTAATGTATTAAATCTCCATCCACAATTTCCCTTTGAACCACCAATTGAACAAAACTGGTTAAAGCTTCAAAGTAATAGCAGGATAATGAAAAACCCATAGGGAGACATTTATCAAAACTGACATGATTTTTAAATTGGATATTTAAAGAGCTAAATCCAGCCAGATTTACTGGTAATAAGCTAAAAACGTATTTGATAACTGCTTTTGCTACCAGGGCTCCCTTCCCAAATTTTCTAATTATATCAATAGACTAAAAGAAGCGTAACATACTGAAGCCATGGACTTATCTGAATCATCATTTAGTGACAGTTTATCAGGGTAAGATAAATTAATGAGTTTATATGAATTTGGCTCCTTTTTTGGGACTAGGCCCAATGGAGAGATTCTAAAGGCTGGAAGAGGGGGGGGGGGTCAAAAAGGGGTCTGCCATTCTACCTTCTGTAACTTCTTCAAATAATTGATCTTGTACAACCTCTCTATTTAACTAAGGTGACTTCAAATTTCACCCATTAAACGACCCTTAAACTGTGAAACAAGAAAATCTTCTCTAAATCCCTAAATTACGAGTTGAGCCATCTTTCTGTTTCTAACATCCCTAGCCAGGGCAACGTCCAAGCTTTTACTAATGAACCCTTTAGTGCATAGCTGACTTTGAGTGGTTTGGTTTGAAACACTGAGGCATAGGGTGACAAAGACCACAAAACAATTGTATCTGCAATTAGTGTGTCACGAAGGGTCTGTGAACCCACTGGACCGTACCGTCTTGGCGGTAAGGCAGCTGGCCAACAGGGCGCAGGTCAATGTCTATAGTTCGTATAGGTACCTGTGGCAGCGGGGACAGCAGCAGGGCAGGCCCGGCTGGGACTAGGCAGCAGGTATACGTCAGGCGAGGTGAAGCAGGTCAGACGTGGGATACAGCACGACACAACTTTGGCACAGCACAGTGCTCGATCAGGATAGTATGGAATGCAGGGAACAGGAACAGGAACAGAAAAACACTAGGAGGCCATCACATAGACAAACTTAGGAAACATCAACAACACTCAGGCATAGAAGCAGGGGACTGGAGCCCTCTTATAGTCCAGGGTACTCACGGGTTCAAGTTCATCAGAAGTCCGGTGCGCACGTTGCCACTTTAAGAGCAGGCACAAGCGTGCGCGTGCACCCTACGGGATCCGGCTAAAGTGAGTGGACGCGAGCGCTGGGATCTCCTGAGGAGGAGGCTGGGGTGAGCTCTTGCCGACTCGTTGCTGCGGCTGTCAGGGGGAGATTGAAGCTGACGGCCTGCCGCCACGGACATGACATAGTGTTCCACTTGCATTGCGCCTCATTGAATGCCAAACCCCTTTTCTCATGTTATTTTGATAAGCGGACAACTGTTTTGTTTAGCAGACGTGGTTCTATAAGCCAACATAATGCTCAGCCAAAGCACCACAGCTTTGACACCCCACTTAATTTGGGTGTAAACTGCTAACTTTTGCCTAAACGATTCATCATTGCTGAACCATGACATGTCTCCAAAGTTTTTTAAAGCTCCAAGGATGGTATTCAAATGTTCGGACAGGCATGGCTATAAATTAGGATGTTTCCCTCCTTGAAAATAGCAGAATAAATACAAAAGGCTTGAAGCCAATTGTTGAATAATCTGAGGGTAGACGGCTTTCTATCCTGCTCACGCTTATCCTCAGACCTCGTTTTAACCCTAATAACCATGTCTTTTGTTGATGGTAATAATGAATATCCACATAATCCCCTCTGGAAATTTTCTCTCTAATGCTGTTAGACAAATAAAAACCTAAAGGAGTACTCTCACAGGGTAACACTTCCTTGAAGGGGTTGTGCCACTTAGCTAACTGCATATATTAAGTTTGTGTTGTCGCTGCAATAATGTCCCTTTCCTTTATTTTCAAGTTTGACCTGTTTTTTTGCACAATAACACTTACATTGCGGTGTCTTCATCTGCTCCTGAAATTTCTTTACTTCCGTTATGACGGCGGCAGGTTCGTGCGTCATGCACGCACTGTCCCACAACCCTCCTGTGGTGTGCGGCATTCCCTGTTAGTAGGTAGTTCCGGCACTGACATCTTAGCTCTGGCACACAGAGCAGAGAACTGGCATTCAACTGCACAAGCATGACCGGCTTAGTGCACTGCTAATCCGGACAGAACCAATTGCAACAAGCCGTATTATACCACTAAGTAGGAAGAGAGTCCTAACACTTCTGTGGGGATGGTCACAACCTGATATGATAAAAATTAAACCAGAGATGTCTGAACAGTGTCATGGGAAATCGTACATGGCCAGCCAGTTTGAGCATTTAAATGCTGATAAATATGTAGAAGGGAGTAAATCTGTTGAAAGTGGTTTTGAAGATGTTGAATACGGTGTGTACCACATCCAATCTGGTTATATGCAATGATGCTCAGGTTTTAGAACTCAGTATGAGTCACGCAGATTGTGCTGAGCCACATGACTATGTAGGATCACCTTTGTCAGTACACAAAGAGTTAACTCCTGAACTTTTATTTGCTGTAACTGAAGTAATGTTCCCACTGGTAAAACAACAGAAGTGTGATGAAGATTTATACGTTTATACTGAAGAGACAATGGATTAGCAATTTTTTATAGAGAGAGATCAACAACCCCATGTTGAGGAGTTAGTCATAGATGTTGGGGAAGTGCCTCATTGCTCTGTTTGACACAGTAGTCTGCAGTTTGAAAGGTGTGCTCGATGTGAGATTGAGTTGGCTATATGTGAAAGAGAATGTAAATATGGAGTATGTAAGTGCTTCATATGCTGTCAATGTTAAACTAGAGAAACATGAAGAGGAATGTTGTAAGGTATTTTATAGTACAGAGAAATTGTGTTGTATCCCTCCCCTAGAGAGGAGCAAACATATTGATGTGGGAATGATGGACACAATTTGAATGTCTGGTGTCGGACCAGGCCTCCAATCAGATGGTATACCAAATGGTTTATGTGAGACAGTGCCCCTGTTAGGAAACATCCGTCACTTTAAGGTTGTCATGACTAATAGCCAAGCTTCTGGGTGGCCCTGGTTTGTGATGCAGAGCCAATGTCATTTCTCTGTCTGCGTCCTATCAGGGCCAAGGGTGGAGTATTGGAACCTGTTCAGTTTTTCTCATTGTTGCTTTTGATTTCTTGTGTTTGCATGTGTCTGATCAAGCTTTTGGTTACACCCTGTATCACCTTGACTGTTTGGAACATTGAACTGGACCTCGGCTTTGTCTTTGGATTTTCCCTCTGCTCACTGATTTGATCATTCTGCTCTCGGCTGGTTTTGACCTCTACAAGTCCTGGTACTCTTCTGTTTTGCAATTTTTCGACTTTTAGTATCTTCTGATTGTAAACTCTGCTTGCTGATTGCCCCTCTGGCTTGCCTGGTTATCCATTCTGGTATTGCCTGCATTGCACCTCCTGTTCAACAACGTATTCTGTAAAAGCAACCTGGGTTCTATGCAGCCAAATCCAACCTGCTTTGCTGTGGGCTCTGGTGAAGACCATAAAGTAGCCTTAGACTCTGCTGACCTGAGTGGTGATGGACTTGTAGTAGCTGATTTACCTGCATGTTTGATCCAGACAGTCTCCAGCTGCCTTTGGGGAATTGGTCGTATAGCAATTCCATACACTTGCACTCTGGGGAATTGCGCAAGTAGTGATTCCTTGACAGGCCCAATGCAGGAACTTTGGCCTTGGTGGTTGGATCAAAGTGATCGTGGGTACAGCTACTAATAGGCAGGATTGGTCACAGTGTGTGATGTCCTGGAGTGTCTTTTCTCTTCATTTAGTGTGTGAAAAACCTGGAAAAGGGTGAGGTTGCTGGAGTGGAAAAGAAGGAATGGTTCCCCTCCATCTTTTAGGATAGGCCAATGTTTGGTCAACCTAATGAGCCTTATTAGGTGGCAGTTTTGAGGGCTCCTTTAAGAAAGGTGTAATCTAATCACACAATACTCCTACCCTGGTGAAGAACAGGTAATGCTAGCCTGTGGAAGTAAAGAGTTCTGGTATGAACAAATTTGTGTTTTTTTGGGATGAGCGAATTTCCCAAAAATATGTTTTTGGGCCGATTCTGTGGAATTGACTGTCAAATTTGATTCAGTCTCAATAAATTTTACACAAATTGCAAGTGCTTCCATTGCCCTCTCTGACTCCTTGTACTGTATCCGAACTGGATACAGTCCTAGAAAATATTGTATAGTCAAACAAGGCAATCGGGGCACTTGCAATTCCACCCCTAAAATTAAAAAAATACAATACTCCGCTCCCCTGGTCTCCTATAATGACCCA
Organism: Rhinoderma darwinii; assembly: GCF_050947455.1. Taxonomy (NCBI): domain Eukaryota; kingdom Metazoa; phylum Chordata; class Amphibia; order Anura; family Rhinodermatidae; genus Rhinoderma; species Rhinoderma darwinii. The sequence continues at coordinate 238,099,166 of NC_134689.1, read as the reverse complement.
TCCCTGCTGGCCTCTTCAGATGATGTGGTTTTGTTCCATAATAGTACAAAGAGACCAAAAGGACAATATCCAAGGACAAAGTCACAATAGTATGCGTGGAGCAAGTGAAACTGAAGGCTCCGTCCAGCTGACTCCGCCACGATATTCACCAACAGAGTATTAGATAGCATTCATGTCTTGATGTAAAAGTGTAATAACTTTCATTTCATTACACTTTTGCACCAAGACGTGAGTGCTGTCTATTACTTTCTTAGTGGATTCATCCCATGTGACCGCTTCTGACTCCCACAGGCGTATCAATGTGTGAGAACATTATCATCTAAGGAGGATACCAGGGACACATTACAACAGCAGTCACATGGAACAAAACCATGGCACCTCAGGAGGCTGACAGGGAAGTGTCACTGCGTGAGACCAGGTAAGCCTAGGAGTGTGTTGTTTAGATTATATATATATATATATATATATATATATATATATATATATATATATATATATATATATATATATATATTAAATAGATTTATTTTGTACTGTTGATGTGATTGACTGACTTTATCTGCTTGAGAAGAATAAAGATGGTTAAGGCCAATTTAAGACAAAAATTCTCTGTGTTGGAGTGAACCCATAGCAGTCTATAAGTCTCTACTATGCTTCCATATACCTCCAATTTCATATGGAAGCATATAGAGGGTTTTTTTATGGATTCTTTAAAAAAGAGAGCTCAGAGGTTGTACAGAGCTGTAATACACCTGTGTGCATGAGCCCTAAGGGTGATTTACTAAAAAGTACCAGATGAGTCACAGTGACTTGTGAGGGATGTAATTCCAGTATGTCATGTGGATTCTGAACCAAAAATGTAAACATGTAGCACAGTATTGTCCTCTTCACATCATGATCTATTTTATTTATTATCGTTTTTCTCTAAAATGGATTTCAAACATATATTGCAGCTTTACCATTAAGTTGATTTATCTGTAGATATGAACAGTGCTGGTTATTATTTCAGCACCACAAGCTCGGACAGCTCTCCTTGTTGTTGCTGCCAAATGATCATACCTGGTACTAACTGACTTACATTCAATGTCTTGGTGATAATAAATTCCAGTGTTGCCACAAAAATGAAATAAGGATAGGCTCTTTACTGACAGGTATAAAAAGTATGTTTCAGAAATGCTCATCATGCCCAGGATGTGCTCAGCTAATATGACAAGAGACAAGCCAGGCTTTAATAGTTTCCATTTTCCCTATATACTTTATTTGTTCTATTACAATTCTCTTCCGCCTTCTATCTTCCTGATCAAAAACTAATGCACAGGAGACACACAGAGGTAATATCACTTGATAACACTGGAAATAAGAAAATGTTCCGTTTTTACCAGCAATTTAAAGGCAAAATGAAAATGATCTATCATGATGTTGATCAGAGCCAGCTTCACTTACTACCATGTGAGCAGATCCTGTTTGCTTTGATATTTTTTTCATAATTTATTTTAAAAAAAAAGATGTAGAATGCAATCACAACAGGCATGTAAACATGACAGGGAACTAACTAATTTACAAATGTCATACCGAATCATGTAACTGCTATATTATACTTCAATGGATCCACAAGCAGCACTGTAGCAATGTAGCTTAGGGTCATTTATGAGACATTATAAATAATAAATTAAGTTTATTATAAAAAATAAAAAGAAAGTAAGCTCTTAAAGGGAACCTGTCACCAGCATTTCACCTATTGAACTTTACTTATCCCTCACTGGGCCGCTGCTATCAAAAGTTCATTACTGTTATCCCCTCTCCAAAACTCCTCCAACGACTGTAAATAACGGTCTGCAAACATTTTGCACCTTTTATCATAATAATCCGGTGTCTCTTTGTGCGCACACACGAGAAGAGAACATCAATGCACAAGCGCGGGATATTGTGTGCTGGGGGAAGGCGAGGAGCTGTCAATCAAAAGTAAGGAGGCCGGGGAAACGCGGAAAGACTTGAGGAATGAAGATATGACTCTTTTCAAACGAAGATCTGACTCTTTTATGCTCATTTGCATACGGCGTGGGAACACAAAAAAACTGAATACTAAAGCTACAGAGCCGACTAAGAAGACAATTATAGGTTATATAGAAATTATTTTTCACCCACTACCACCTGGTATTGCTGGTTTAATAGGTGAAATGCTGGTGACAGGTTCCCTTTAAGTTACATACTTTGGTTTAACCAGTTCAGGACTGGGCTATTTTGCGCCTTCAGGACCAGACACCGTTTAGCCATTTTTAGCACGTGTTAGTTAAATGGCTATAACTTTTTTATTTGTTGGGCTAACTACGTGATTTTTGCGACGTTTTTTCCGTAGACAATGCAGGTTTTGATTTTTATTGTTTTTATACACACCTTTTTCGCTTGTTTAGAATTTTTATTCATAAAGTTTGAAAATAATAGTAAAAAAATAAGCTTTTTTACGTTTCAGCTATTTTTTTTTTTGTAATAACATAGTTTTACACTAAAATAGACCTTTTATTTGTGATCGCCATTGTCTACCGTAAATTTTAATATATTACATGTCTATATTAGGGTAATTAGGTCAGCGCTAGCGTTACAACAATGATTGGCGGGTTGGAACGTTTTTTTTTGGCGTGGGTATTTTATGTGTATTTATTATAAAAAAAAATTTGCACTTGACTTTACTTTTTTTTTTATTACTATGGTCTGTCCCTCAAAGGTCAAAAAAGACCTTTGGGGAACTTTACATATTTGTTTTCTTTCTTTTACACCATTTTTTTCCATGTTTTTCTTTCTTTTACACCATGTTTTTCCACTGTAACTGGAGTTGCACAGCAGCCCCAGTTACAGGGGAAATCAGCCCTCTCATAGTGACGATTGTCACTAATAAGGCTGTGCTGGGTCTAGTAAGACCCAGCAGCAGCCTGTCACTAACGGCACCCGGCGATCATGTGACCAGTCACATGATCACCGGGAGGAATAGAGAGAGTGCCGCTGCTGCTGTCTCTATTCCTATACACAGCGTTCATTGAGCGCTGTGTAAAAAGACATTGGAGAAGACAGAAGCAGCGAAAGCTGCTTCTATCTTCTCCTCAGGTTCCCCGGCAGCCACTGATAGCAGGAGACCCGACATTCAGCTGCCCGATCGCGCGGGCAGCAAGTTAAAACCCGAGCCGTAAAAAGTCTATGGCTCGGGTTTTAAGAACGCTGACCGCTGGCCATAAAAATACAGCCAGCGGTCGAGAACCAGTTAAACTACAAATTGATAAGCTCACAGGCAAAATTGTCATTAAAGCTTCCTTATTAAGCCTTACCAGATGTAATGAATTACGCTTTCATTTCATTCATTTAATCACTGGTAAGCAGAACCATAACATTATTATTATTATTATTATTAATAATATTAATAATAATAATAATAGCATAGAATAGCAAAGCAATTAATTTACAGATCTATGCTTTTTAAATGTTACATTTCTTACCCAAGTAGTTGTTCCTTAACCCCTTCGCGCTCAGCGACGGAATAGCACGTCGCAGGAGAAACGGCCATTTTGGCCGTCTTCCCGACACATGCAGGAGCTGTGACAGCTGCTGTCTCGTACAGCAGTTGCCGCAGCTCCTACAGCGGGGACCGATCGCTGTGTCCCCGCTGATTAACCCCTTAGAAGCCGCGTTCAATAGAGATCGTGGCTTCTTAGGGGTTAAGCTACCATCGCCGGCCTGCTACACGATAGCGGCCGGCGATGGTGACTATGGCAACCGGACACCTAACAATGGCGTCCGGCTATGCCATTGACGGATGCCTAGTGGGTCCTGACAAAGTCAGGACCCACTATGCTTGCTGTCAGTGAGTAGCTGACAGCTCTAATACACTGCACTACGCATGTAGTGCAGTGTATTAGAATTGCGTTCAGGGCCTCCTGCCCTCATGTCCCCTAGTGGGAAAAAGTAATAAAGTAAAAAAAAAAGTAAAAAAAAGATGTGTAAAAATAAGAAAATAAAAGTTTTAAAAGTAATAAAAGTACACATCCCCCTTTTTCCCTTATCAGTCCTTTATTATTATTAATAAAAATATATAAACAAACAAATAAACTATACATAATTGGTATCGCCGCGTCTGTAACGGCCTGAACTACAAAATTATTTTGTTATTTATACCGCGCGGTGAACGCCGTAAAAGAAAATAATAATAAACAGTACCAAAATCACAATTGTTTGGTCACTTCACCTCGCAAAAAAATGGAATAAAAAGAGATCAAAAAGTCGCATGTACCTAAAGTCCTGGCACAGCTTTCTTGATGGAAAAATAAAAAAGTTCTGGCTCTTAGAATAAGGTAACACAAAAAGTAAATGATTTTTTACAAAAAGTATTTTATTGTGCAAACGACATAAGACATAAAAAAAACTCTAAACATCTGGTATCGCCGTAATCGTATCGCCCCGCAGAATAAAGTGAATTTATCATTTATAGCACACGGTGAACGCTGTAAAAAAAAATAGAAAAAAAAAACAATAGTAGAATTGCTTTTCTTTAGTCACCACGCCACTTAAAAATAAAAACTGATTAAAAAGTCGCATGCACCCCATGAAAACTGCAATAAATTCCTCAAGTGGTCTACTTTTGGGGGGTTTCGACTGTTTTGGCACCACAAGACCTCTTCAAACCGGACATGGTGCCTAATAAAAAGGAGGCCTCAAAATCCACTAGGTGCTCCTTTGCTTCGGAGGCCGGCGCTTCAGTCCATTACCGCACTAGGGCCACATGTGGGATATTTCTCAAAACTGCAGAATCTGGGCAATAAGTATTAAGTTGCGTTACTTTGGTAAAACCTTTTGTGTTTTAAAAAAAAGTGGTATAAAAAAGATTTTCTGACAAAAAAAATAAATATGTAAATTTCACATCTACTTTGCTCTAAATTCATGTGAAACACCTAAAGAGTTCATAAATTTTCTAAATGCTGTTGTGAACACTTTGAGGGGTCTAGTTTCTAAAATGGGGTGTTTCATAGGGGTTTCTAATATATAGACCCCTCAAAGCAATTTCAGAACTGAACTGGAACCTAAAAAAATGAATAAATTAGGCAATACTTCGCTTCTTACATTATACTGATAATGAGCCATGCCCACCCCGAGATGACCCCAGTTTTGACAGTTTGTATAAATGGAGACCCCTATTAGACCGTTTCAGTGCCCGGTTTTCCCAAGCATTCACCCCCGAGAAGTGTATTTCTATTGATGAGTCCTTGGTACATTTTAAAGGGAGTGTAAAGGATCTACCAGCACACTTTGGGCAGAAAGTAAATACAAACTAAAGCTGTTTAAACAAAATACAAAATTATTTTTTGCTATAATCATATTGGACGGCACCGTGCAATAATTATTGCATTTCTTTTGGGTTATTAAAAAGGATAATATCTTTTCTCTTAGTGTAAAGGATCTGCCAGACACAGCTTCTGTGTCGACGCCCGTGGTTAATCAGTCTGCATCTGCTCCTAGGTCTGATAGAGTGGCTCGATCTGCTACCACTCAGGCTGGTAGGCTGAGGTGTGGGAGAACCTATCACAGCCTGGCCAGACGGAGCTAGCTCCCGCGCTCAGTCTATTTATACCTTCATTTCCTGCTCTTCCTTGGCCTGTGATTCTGTCTTGTTTCCTGGCTCTGATGTTCCTGCTAGTACTATTGACCTCTGCTTCAAATTGACCCTGGCTTTACTGACTACGCTCCTGCTCTGCGTTTGGTACCTCGTATACTAATGGTTTGACTCGGCTCGTTCACTACTCTTGTTGCTCACGGTGTTGCCGTGGGCAACTGCCCCATTTCCCTTAGCTTCTGTGTACCCTTGTCTGTTTGTCTGTCATGCACGTATTGAGCGTAGGGACCGTCGCCCAGTTGTACGCCGTCGCCTAGGACAGGCCGTGCAAGTAGGCAGGGAATGAGTGGCGGATAGTTTAGGGCTCACCTGTCTGTCTCCCTACCCCGACATTACATAATCACAGGCCCATATACATTTTATACCCTGGTTCCTACACAACTATGGACCCCCTTGAGACCCTGGCTCAGCAAATGCAGGGTCTCTCACTACAGGTCCAAGCCCTGGCTCAGAGGTGCATCCAGCGTGATGCTAACCAGGTAGTGCCCTCCACCTCACCTCTTGAACCCCACCTCAAGTTGCCTGACCGGTTCTCAGGGGACTGGAAGACTTTTTTCTCCTTTCGGGAGAGTTGTAGGCTCTATTTCCGATTAAGACCCAACTCCTCAGGTTCTGAGAGCCAGCGAGTGGGTATAATTATGTCCCGCTCCAGGACGGCCCCCAAGAATGGGCCTTCCCCTTGGCTCCTGACGCCCCTGAACTTTCCTCTGTTGACCTTTTTTTTCTGCTCTCAGGCTCATCTATGACGAGACTGACAAGACTGCCTTTGCCGGGAGTCAGCTGGTGACCTTACATCAGGGTAAGAGACCCGTTGAGGAGTACTGTTCTGACTTTAGGAAGTGGTGCATAGTTTCTCGGTGGAATGACCCTGCCTTGAGGTGCCAGTTTAAATTGGGTCTGTCGAAAGCCCTGAAAGACCTATTAGCTAGCTATCCCTCTTCTGACTCTCTAGATCAGGTTATGGCTTTAGCGGTACGTCTTGACCGACGTCTCAGGGAACGATGACTTGAACGTTTTTGTGCCTTCTCCTCTGGCTCCCCAATGATGGCTCCAGAGGTTCCGTTGCTTCGTTCTTCCACGGGAATCTCGGATGAACCAATGCAACTCGGGGCCTCCATGTCTCCCCAACAATCTAGAGAGCTCCGCAGGAAGAATGGTCTCTGCTTCTACTGTGGGGATGACAAGCATCAAGTGAACAACTGTCCTAGGCGTAAGAATAAGCAGCCGGAAAACTTCCGCGCCTAAGTGACCATCGGGGAGGTCGCATGGGCGCACTGGTATTTCTCATAAATATGAAACCTAGTAAGATCTTGCTTCCCTTTCAGGTCTCTTTTGTGGGTAGGTCTGCCACTGGCTGTGCCTTCGTGGATTCAGTGATGTCTGGAGAGAGAAAAATATACACAGCGCCACATGGTGCAAGATAAACCTTAAAAGATGGGGTATTGAATAGTAAGGGTAATTGGTTAGGCTCACCATAAAAGCTAGTACTGGCAGGTACAGCTAAGTGTAAAAGACCGTTTTTTGTAGCCAGGTTGCAGCTTTTATGGTGAGCCTAACCACTTACCCTTACTATTCATTACCCCATCTTTTAAGGTTTATCTTGCACCATGTGGCACTGTGTATATTTTTCTCTCTCCAGACATCACTGATATCGGGTTGAACAGTCTATCATTCCCGCTGCTGAGGTCAATTATTTGCTTCCAATATCTTCATGGTTTGGTGAGCACACACTTGCCTCAGATCACTAGCTGCCGCTCCTGTATGCAAGTTTCCTCTGGATGACTACAATTTGCTGCTCCTTTTAAACATTACGTACTGAATCTGCCTTTTTGAACATCTACGAATTATGTTGGATTTCATCGATGCAAGAATTCTCTCTAGAGATCTTCCCATTTCGGAATTAACTGGTACCAAAACCCCGGACATCTGTGAGACTGTGAGTAACCCTTTCTCCACTGATGACACTAAACTAATGACTGACCTCTATCTAAAACTGGAGGACTGCCTTAAAGATGAAGCGTTTTCCAATATCGATGGACGTTTTCTGGAGATATACATCACGGAGAACATTTCCCCTAGGGGTCTTAGACTTTTGTTTGATACACCTTTCCCTAAGGATCCAACCTTTAGCAAGGACTGGTTCGACTATGCGGACCGCTGTACATCTGTTTTTTTTTAAAAATGTTTAGATAAAAGTGTCTCCTTGTGTACAAACCTAGCCATAGATATAGAGAACATTAGAGAAAACCTTAGAATCTATACAGACCATCCTGATTTTGAAAAACTCTGTACATCTACTAAAAATAGATTGAACAAACATGAACGAGAGATTACTCTCAAAAAAGTCAAAAAGCTTACTCGCGACAGGTCTGATTACCTTACTAATCCCAGGGGTCTCTGGACCACTAACTCAACTACTGATACTTCAGTTCCTGCTGACCTTGTAATGAGGAACCCAAACTTTATCACTAGTGCCTACCGCACACCGTACCACTATAAGAAACAATTTAGAAACCTCAAACAAAATGTCACCGATAACAAACATGTTACCGGTAACAAACATGCTAATAATGATAAGTCTGTGACCACAGCCATCAATACTTCTGTCTCTCTTAATACTAAGCCAGAACACATCGTAAACACTATTCCCAAACATATCATTAATACCATCAATGCCAAAACCCCTTCAGCCTAAAGTTTTGAAACTCCCGTCTTACCTCAAAGATTCAACACAATTAATTAGGGATTTAACTATTTTGAATAAAACACATCACTCTATAGATTACAATTTTCTAACAGCTGATGTATCAGCATTATACACAAACATCCCACATGACAAAGGCCTGTTGTCTATAGAAACTGTTTTAACATCTGACATACACATACCCCGTTCGCAATCTTTTTTTCTGTTAGACTGTATCGACTTTATTTTACAACACAATATTTTTTCATTTAATTCCCAAATTTACAGACAAATCAGAGGCTGTGCAATGGGATCTCGATTTGCACCGTCTTATGCCAACCTCTATATGGGACAGTTTGAGGACGCCCACATTTTTGGTGACTCTCATTCTTTTAGTGACAATATTATTTTTTACCGTCGTTACATAGATGACCTGTTTTTTATTTGGAAGGGTGATGCTATCCATGCCTCTGCTTTTATCAGGTTTTTAAATCAGAATGATTTTGGTCTTAACTTCACACATAATTTTTCCACCACCTCAATAGATTTCCTGGACCTCACGATCAATAAAGATAACAAGGGCATTTTTAATACACGAACGCACTTTAAGACTGTGGACGTGAATAGTTATCTTGATTTTAAAAGCGCAACATCATCCATCATGGCTCAAAAATATACCGTTCGGGCAATTCAGACGTATCAGGAAGAATTGCTCAGACAAAGGGCAATTTAAATCGGAATGTAATATCCTAAAAAAACATTTCAAAGATAAGCACTATCCCACAAGTCTCATCCAAGGTGCCATTTCTAAAGCCAGCCTGCTGACACAAGATGTCTGCATTTCATCAGACGATAGTAATACGGCATCTTCCTCTGCTAGTAATTTTAATCATAACTTCATCACCTCGTTTCATTGTGGTAGCAATGTATGTACTAAAATTTTAAACAAACATTGGCACATACAAAAAAGTGACCCTTACCTCAAAGAAATTTTACCAGAAAAACCCAAAATAACTTATAGGAGATCGGAGACCATACGCAATATCATAGCACCAAGCAGACTGAAACAAGTATTTGTAAAAAATCTTAACCCCCTACCACCTGTTGTTGGCTCCTATAGATGTGGCCATGAGAGATGCTTGTGCTGTAGCAACATTACCCATGGCTGCACGTCTTTTACTTCAACTGTTACAAATGAATCTTTTCCTATTAAAACTTTTATTAACTGCAGTAATAGCTACGTCATTTATCTCCTCAAATGCTCCTGCAACCTGCAATACGTGGGGAGAACAACCCAACAACTACGGTGCAGGATTAACAAGCATAGATGTAATGTGAAAAACGGTTTTTTAAAACATAGTGTTTCACGACACTTCTTAACTGTTCATAATAGGGACTTTAGTAATATTTGTGTCACCCCCATTGAATCCATCTCGGCTATTGACAACGACAGGTATAATAGACTCAAACAAAGGGAGAATTATTGGATTTTTAAATTATCTTGTCTACAGCCTGGCGGTCTTAACGATATTTCAGAATCTGCATTGGATTGATTGATATTTTGCGAACCATATGTTTGTTTCTTTGGTTATGTAATGCTATGTATATATTAATATCTCAATACGTTAAATCGTGTATGAACTGCTTTGTTTATAGACCTTCTGCATTCATATGTTCGTTTTTCTCATTTCCTTCATATTTACTTTTTTGAATGAATTTACTTCTCCTGTCTCCTTGATATCTATTTTTTTCCCCCAATCGGACGAGTAACTTCATTATTTTATTATATTTCATATTTTATTGCTACTGCTTCATTCATATTTTCCCCAAAAATATGACCAAAATGTAATAATTCTTCTTTCACCTACCCTCCTTCTTGTAGTGATGCATCCTCCGTCTGTAGCGTCCTTTTGCTCTTTACATCTGTTTTCCCCTTTGCGGCCACCATAGTTACATAGTTACATAGTTACATAGTACATAGTTACTGTGGTCGTCTTGACTATGCTGACGCCGCCATGTGTTGCTGTTGTTGTTTTATCCCTCTGCACTTCGGCGCTTGCTGCCGTTCGTGCTTTCACCGTCTGCCCACTCCCATACTGCCTCTTCAGAATTTCGGTAAGCCTTCTGCTATATTGATCTTTCCATTATTTCGAAATGTTATTATGTCCACTCTGCTTCCCCCCCCCCTTTTTTCATCTGTCCGTAATATACATTACTCCTTAAATACTCTGTTATGCACTATTAGGATTGCCTTTGAATCTCTATCTCTGCTGTTACTGCCTGTTATACATTTATATCTATATGTATGAACTTTTTTACGTATCCAATATTTTTTATTATTGTGACTATTTACCTAATGATGTCAGCCACACCTGGTTTTATTTACTTTCCAGATTACTATGTGTTTTTTGGCGGTTTTTTTTAACCCCTCCCCAACCTCCTCTGTGTATTTAAACTGTATGCTGTGCTGTTCGCTTATACCTATTTCTCGGCCTGACGAAGACGCACGTTCTGCATTGAAACGCGTTGCCCACCCTGTGTTGCACAATAAATCAGCTGACCAGCACCTATTTGCCTTTTCTTCTTATCAAGGAGCGCTCTCCATAAAATGTCCAGTTTTTTCAAAAATATATATATTTTATTGAAATATATAATCCTTTTAAGGATTCAGGGTCTTCTGCTAATATTATGTCTGTGGAATTTGCTATGTCTCTAGCTATGCCATTGATTGATTTGCCTAAACCTGTCCCGGTAGTGGGTATCGACTCTACTCCACTTGCTAATGGTTATTTTACGCAGCATACCCCTGTTTTTTAACTCATTGTTGGCTCCATTCATTTGGAGCAGTGCTCTGTACTGGTGATGCAGGGATTATCGTCCAATCTGGTTTTAGGCCTTCCCTGGTTGCATAATCCCACATTTAACTGGAATACTGGGGATCTTACCAAATGGGGTAATGAATGCATGACGTCCTGTTTTTTTATTAATTTTATTGCTCTCCCTGAGGAGGTGAACAATCTACTTGAGTTTATTCAGGACTTCGCTGATGTTTTTTCTAAAAAGGCCTCCAAAGTGTTACCTCCTCATAGAGAATATGATTGCGTAATCGATTTGGTACCAGGAGCTAAGCTCCCTAAGGGTAGTATTTTTAAACTCTCTTGTCCCGAACGTGAGGCCATGAGAGAATATTTCCAGTAAAGCCTGGCCAAGGGTTACATTCGCCACCCTACTTCTCCGGTGGGTGCTGGCTTCTTTGTATTGAAGAAGGATGGTGGTCTTAGGCCGTGCATCGATTACCGAAACTTGAATAAGGTCACTGTAAGGAACCAGTATCCCCTTCCTTTGATTCCTGATCTCTTTAATCAGGTTCACGGGGCCCAATGGTTCTCTAAGTTTGATCTTCGGGGGGCTTATAATCTTATCCGAATCAGAGAAGGAGATGAGTGGAAGACTGCGTTTAACACGCCCGAAGGTCATTTCGAATACCTCGTCATGCCCTTTGGGTCGTGTAATGCTCCCGCAGTCTTCCACAATTTCATAAATGAGATTCTAAGAGACTGCCTGGGGGTATTTCTTGTAGTGTACCTTGATGACATACTTGTGTTTTCCAAGGACTGGTCCTCCCACATTGAGCATGTCAGGAAGGTGCTCCAGGCCCTTTGAGAAAACAAACTCTTTGCTAAATCCGAAAAATGTGTGTTTGGGGTGCAGGAGATACAATTTTTGGGTCAAATCCTCACTCCTAATGAATTCTGCATGGACCCTGCCAAGGTTCAGGCTGTGGCTGAATCTGTTCAACCTGACTCCCTGAAGGCGTTACAGTGCTTCCTGAGGTTTGCTAATTATTACAGGAGATTTATTGCTAACTTCTCGGTCATTGCTAAGCCTCTTACGGATCTTACTCGCAAAGGTGCTGATCTCCTCCTCTGGCCTCCGGAGGCAGTCTAGACTTTTGAGGTCCTTAAGAAGTGCTTTATCTCTGCCCCAGTGCTGATTCAGTCTAACCAAATGGAGCCATTCATCGTGGAGGTTGACGCCTCCGAGGTGGGAGTGGGTGCTGTTTTGTCCCAGGGTACCAGGTCCCTTACCCATCTCCGTTCCTGTGCCTACTTCTCCAGGAAGTTCTCACCCACTGAGAGTAACTATGACGTGGGCAACCGCAAATTCTTAGCCATTAAATGGGCATTTGAAGACTGGCGCCACTTCTTGGAAGGGGCTAGGCACCAGGTAACGGTCCTTACTGACCACAAGAATCTGGTTTTCCAGGCTAAACCTGAGACAAGCTCGATGGGCCTTGTTTTTTTACTAGATTCAACTTTGTGGTCACCTATAGGGCTGGGTCTAAAAATATTAAAGCTCATGCACTGTCGCGTAGCTTCATGGCCAGCCCTCCTTCGGAGGAAGATCCTGCTTGTGTTTTGCCCCCAGGTATAATCATATCCTCTGTTGATTCTGACTTAGTCTCCGAAATTGCGGCTGATCAAGGTTCAGCTCCCGGGAACCTTCCTGAGAACAAGCTGTTTGTTCCCCTGCAATTCCGGCTAAGGGTACTCAGGGAAAATCATGACTCTGCACTATCTGGTCATCCAGGCATCCTGGGTACCAAGCACTTCATTGCTAGAAACTGTTGGTGGCCTGGGTTGTCTAAAGACGTTAAGGCCTACGTCGCCGCATGTGAAATTTGTGCTAGGTCCAAGACTCCCAGGTCCCGACCAGCGGGCTTACTACGTTCTTTGCCCATTCCCCAGACACCTTGGACCCATATCTCCATGGATTTTATCACCGATCTACCTCCATCTCAAGGCAAGTCGGTGGTGTGGGTTGTAGTAGACCGCTTCAGTAAGATGTGCCACTGTGTGCCCCTCAAGAAACTACCCAATGCCAAGACGTTAGCTACCATGTTTGTCAAACACATCCTGCGTCTCCATGGGATTTCTGTCAATATTGTTTCTGACAGAGGGGTACAATTTGTTTCATTGTTTTGGAGAGCTTTCTGTAAAAAGTTGGAGACTGATCTGTCCTTCTCCTCGGCCTTCCATCCTGGAACTAATGGCCAATCTGCGAGGACTAATCAGTCTCTAGAACAATATTTAAGGTGTTTTATCTCTGACTGTCAATATGATTGGGTCTCCTTCATTCCCCTCGCCGAATTTTCCCTTAATAACCGGGTCAGTAACTCGTCAGGGGTCTCCCCCTTTTTCTGTAATTTTGAGTTTAATCCACGGTTCCCCTCCGTTTCACCTGGTGGTTCCAACAATCCCGAGGTAGATGTAGTTCATCGGGAACTGTGCACAGTCTGGGCCCAGGTTCAGAAGAACCTAGAGGCGTCCCAGAGCATACAAAAAACTCAGGCAGATAGAAGACGTTCTGCTAACCCCTTGTTTGTGGTCGGGGATCTGGTGTGGCTGTTTTAAAAAAATGTGCGTTTTAAAGTTCCGTCCAAAAAATTTGTTCCCCGGTATATAGGGCCGTACAAGGTCATTGAGGTCCTTTACCCTGCCTCCTTCCGGCTGGCGTTACCCCCGTCTTTTCAAATACACAACGTGTTTCATGCCTCCCTCCTTAAACGCTGCTCCCCGTCCTCCGGTCCCTGTTCTCACCCCTGAAGGGGTAGAATTTGAGGTGGCCAAGATTGTGGATAGCAGGATGGTCCAAGGCTCCCTCCATTACCTGGTCCATTGGAGAGGATACGGGCCTGAGGAGAGGACTTGGGTACCCGCCCGGGATGTTCACGCTGGGGTATTGCTCAGGAGGTTCCATCTTCGGTTCCCCAATAAGCCAGGTCCACCTAGGAAGGCTCCAGTGGCCCCTCATAAAAGGGGGGTACTGTAAAGGATCTGCCAGACACAGCTTCTGTGTCAACGCCCGTGGTTAGTCAGTCTGCATCTGCTCCTAGGTCTGATAGATTGACTCGATCTGCTACCACTCAGGCTGGTAGGCTGAGGAGTAGGAGAACCTATCACAGCCTGGCCAGACGGAGCCAGTTCCTGCCCTCGGTCCATTTATATCTTCATTTCCTGCTCTTCCTTGGCCTGTGATTCTGTCTTGTTTCCTGGCTCTGCTGTTCCTGCTAGTACTATTGACCTCTGCTTCAAATTTACCCTGGCTTTACTGACTACGCTCCTGCTCTGTGTTTGGTACCTCGTACACTCCTGGTTTGACTCGGCTCGTTCACTACTCTTGTTGCTCACGGTGTTGCTATGGGCAACTGCCCATTTCCCTTAGCTTCTGTGTACCCTTGTCTGTTTGTCTGTCATGCCCGTATTGAGCGTAGGGATCGTCGCCCAGTTGTACGCCGTTGCCTAGGACGGGCCGTGCAAGTAGGCAGGGACTGAGTGTCAGGTAGATTAGGGCTCACCTGTCTGTCTCCCTACCCCGACATTACAGGGAGGCTTCACTTCCACCAGTACCTGCCGGGTAAGAGGGCAAGGTATGGCGTGAAGATGTATGAGAGTGCATCAGGCTATACCTACAAATTTAGGATATATGAAGGAAAGGACACCAGTATTCAGCCCCCAGAATGCCCCCCCTTCCTGGGAGTTAATGCAAAAATTGTGTGGGATGTGGTGCACCCACTGCTTGACCAGGGTTACCACCTCTACCTGGATAATTTTTATACCAGCGTCCCACTCTTCAACTGCCTCGCTTCCAGAAGTCCTGTGGCATGCAGCACTGCTAGAAGAAACCTAAGAGGCCTCCCTAAGACTCTGCAGGGCAAACAAGAAGGGGTGAGAGCAGGGCACAATCTAGCAGCAACATATTGTGTGTCAAGTACAAGGACAAGAGAGATGTCACACCAGTACCCATGTACTAGGACAAGGTACCAGTACAGAGACCCCCAAACCAGACTGCATCCTGGACTACAATACGTACATGGGAGGGGTGGACTTGTCAGATCAAGTCCTGAAGCCCTATAGCGCCATGCGGTGTGGTATAAGAAGCTGGCCGTGCACATCATACAGATGGCATTGTACAATGCGTACGTGCTACGTTGATGTGCAGACCAGACGGGAACTTTCCTGGAATTTCAAGAGGTGGTTATCAAGAAACTTATTTTTAGGGACCAAGAAGGGGGGGCACCCAGTACTTCTGGAAGCGACGCCACACGAATCGTACCAGGTCAACACTTTCCAGGAGAAGTTCCCCAAACTCACAAAAAGGGGATAAGTCAAAATAGGTGAAAAGTCTGCTATAAGAGGGGGATAAAGGAGGACACAATATATCAATGTGACACGTGTCCTGAAAAACTAAGGCCCTGTATGAAAGAGTGTTTTAAAATATATCATACATCCCTTGATTTTTAATCTACCCCAGTTTAACTTACCCTGATGCACTCTGCACAGCTTATCCCCCTCGTCTTTCCCTTCTGAGCCCTGCTGCATGCCCAGGCAGCTGTTAACAGCCACATTGAGGGTATTGCCATACCTGTGAGAACCCACATTACAGTTTATACGGTGTATGTCTCCGGTCAAAATGCTCACTACACCTCTAGATGAATGCCTTGTAGTTTTTAAAACAGGGTCACTTCTTGGGGGTTTCGACTGTACTGGTACCTCAGGGGCTTCTGCATACATGACTTCGCACCAGAAAATCCCCAGTTGGCCAAATGGTCGTCCTTTCATTCTGAGCCCTCCCATGGGCCCAAACGGCAGTTTATCACCACAAATGGGGTATTGCCGCACTCAGGACAAATTGGGCAACAGAATGGGGTATTTTATTTCTTGTGAAAATAAGAAATTTTCAGCCCAAACAACATATTATTGGAAAAAATAAATTTTGTTTTAATTCCCAGCCCAATTCAAATAAGTTCTGTGAATAAACTATGGGGTCTAAATGGTCACATTACCCATAAATGAATTCCTTGAGGGGTGTAGTTTCCAAAATTGGGTTACTTCTTGTGGGTTTCCATTGCTTTGATACCTCTGGGGCTCTGCAAATGCGACATGGCACCCGAAAACCAATCCAGCAAAATCTGCACTCCAAAGAACACACAGCGCTCCTTCCCTTCTGAGGCCTCCCATGGACCCAAACGCCAGTTTATAGCCACAAATGGGATATTGCTGCACTCAGGAAAAATTGGGCAACAAAATGGGGTATTTTGTTCCCTGTGAAAATAAGAAATTTTGATAAAAAATTACATCTTATTGGAAAAAAGGGGCAATCGAGAGACAAGACCAATGTCTAGATAAGGGTCAGAGTCAAGATCAAAACACAAGTAGTAAAGCTTAAAATAATGAACCTTAATCTGCAGGCAACACTGCCAAACTGAATCCCTGTTTGCATAAGCTAACGGAGCTGAAATCATCAGGGTGATTTACATTTGACATTACTGAGCTAGGTCTGCATAGCATATTAATATATACATTTCTTACATCATTTTTAAATGTTGTTGTTTCTATGCTGTTTAGTATTAAAGGAAATTAATTAGGACAATCACCTGTCCATATGCCCTATTGGAGCATATGAATATCATAGAGGAGGGTACCCTACTATGACCCCAAATATGAGCCAGATTAAAGTGCACTGCTCAGTGCATCCTCATTACGGAGAATATGTTGTCCAGATGGAAAAAAAAACTTTAAAAATAATATTTATCAACATTTACAAGTATATTAGGCTTTGTCTATGTTCCATCTAATTTCCATTGCTTTTTGATGGCAAAATGGTTTAGTCTGCAATGCCATTCTTGTCGTCAAAATAATTATCCATCAAAGCTGTCAAGACTCCATTATTAACAGAAGCCATAACGCTAGTGTGAACAAAGCTCTTACCAAGAGGGTATAAATGAAATACAAAGTCCTCTTATACTAAATTTAATGGTTTAGTATTTCATTATGATGGGATAATTTTCTGTATATAGGGATATCTTGCATATATACTGAAAATCAAGAAGAAAAAAAGCTATTTAATGTTTATGTCTCCTTTTCTGTGACAGGAGCCCGATAGTTACTAAAGGTGTTCTGACAACTTTTGGTTAGAATGGACCTCCCCTCCCACAATAAAAAGATTGCAGGGAGTCAGCAAGGAGGCTGCTTGGCACTCTCTTCATTCCCCTGAAGTGCTCCTCGGAGGGCAGAGACCCCACTCTGTTAGTTTAGTATGCCATAATAGTGCAAATGAAAATAGATTGTCTAGAGAACAAAACCATTAACTATATTAGTAGCTTTTACTTTTATTTCAATTTAATAAGTGGACTATTGATAAATGGGTGTATAACAGACTGTAGGATAATATAGATGAGAAAGAACAGTGCAGATCTGAACCATGTATCCTCGGGTAGTCAGTATATAAGACATCAACATACACTACATCTAACATTAGCCTGTTTGATAGCTGCCACCATATCAGATACCATTTACTAAAATGTTTATATTTTATTGCTATAAACATGTTTATTAATAATAATCAAAGTACAAGTTTACTAGCTTTACTTGGATTTTATAAACTGTGATTCTATACAATGGATCTATGGTTATGGTTTTTTTAAATAAATGCTTCCATCCTAAAACATAACATTGCACCACAAATTGAGCTTGAAATGCTAGCCAGGAGCTTAAAAAGCTGCCCAGGCTTAAAAAATAATTTTCCACAGATGGAAATGCATACTCATAGTAGAGCTCACTGGAGCCATATTATATTATTATTAACATACAGTAGGCTAATTCTAACTTACAGGCCATTTCACTTAAACAAATATAATTCAATTGGTCTACTCCGGTTATCAACAGACCTTGACAACTGAACAACATAAATTATTTGTGCGGTATAAATCTTTCATTATACGTGACCTCAAAGGGGACATATCAACAAGACCGTGCCACTAGATTAGACCAACTCTGAACTAGTGGGCAACATTGTTCCCCATAAAGGTTCCCTTTTGTGGTAAAATGATGGGGGTGATAATTTTCAAGTGATGATCATCTTCAAGCATCTTACATATTTGTAAATCAAGCGGAGTTGCCATAGGCTTTATCTGTCATATAAAGATAGACCGGTTCACTGGCTAAGAATGAGACCTATACTAATATAAGATGTTTTGGTATTTTTAGCAAGATAAGCACTCAAAACAGAAATAGTGGCGCTCCATTGCTTATCACAGTTATTGACAATAGTAAAGGAATGTGCTCGCACAAGTAGAAAGTTCCCCTAGAAAATGTGTGTTAGGGCTCATTCAAACGAGCGTATATGTAGTCCGTGTGACGGCTGTTAAAACAACGGTCGTCACGTGGACTCATGTACTTCAATGGGGCCGTTCACACGACCACTGTTTCAACGGAGCGTGTAAAGGGTTCGTGAAGAAATAGAACATCCTATTTTACTGCGTATCATGCATCCCTTCATAAACTCTAGTCTATGGGTGATCCATGACAACGCGCCCCGCACAGGTACACCTCGGACGTGAAGACCTGCAGTTTTTCACGTCCAAGATTAGCCCAAGGTTAGCTATGCTCGTCTGAATGTAGCCTAAGGGTGGATTCACACGCCAGATTTTGTTGCAGAAATTTTCTGCGACTGAAATTCAGTTCTATTTATCTGAATGGAACGTGCAGAAATCCTTACCACTGTTAGGCTGGGTTCACACGTGGCGGAATTTCACTTGAATTCCGCTGCGGACACTCCGCAGCGTTAATCTGCAGCGGAGCCATTTCTCCATTGACTTCCACTTCTATTTAGAAGTGTTTGTTTAGACGATGCGTAAAATTCCGCTGCGGAGCATAGGCTGCGGAGCGGAATTTGGTGTCCGCAGCATGCTCTGTCTGTTGCGGACCAGTGGCGGACTGGTTGCGGACTCATGGCGGAATTTCTCCATTGACTTCAATGGAGATTCTAAATTCCGCAATGAAGTCCGCAGCTGTCATGCACATGTTATGTGTGCTGCGGATGCGTCTTGCTTTTTTGACATGACATTTCTTCATTCTGGCTGGACCTATGTATTTCTAGGTCTACAGCCAGACTGAGGAAGTCAATGGGGCTCCCGTAATTACGGGAGCGTTGCTAGGAGACGTCAGTAAATAGTCACTGTCCAGGGTGCTGAAAGAGTTAAGCGATCGGCAGTAACTGTTTCTGCACCCTGGACAGTGACTACCGATCCCAATATACAGCAACCTGTCAAAAAAATAGAAGTTCATACTTACCGAGAACTCCCTGCTTCTGTCTCCAGTCCGGCTTCCCAGGATGACGTTTCAGTGTAAGTGACGGCTGCAGCCGATCACAGGCTGCAGCGGTCACATGGACTGCCGTGTCATCCAGGGAGGTCGGGCTGGATGCCGAAAGAGGGACGCGTCACCAAGACAACGGCCGGTAAGTATGAAATTTGTTTACTTTCACTAGGGAAAGTGCTGGCCCTTCTCTCTATCCTGCACTGATAGAGAGAAGGGAAGCACTTTTCCCGCAGTCCGCAGCAGCTAGTCCGCATCAATTTACTGCACATTTTGAGCAGATCCGCCGCAGAATCTGCAACGCAGATTCTGTGCTGCATTGATGCGGACAGTTGCGGAGGAAATCCGCCACGTGGGGGCATGCCCTTTTAGAAACAACCCCATTCAGATAAATTGAACTTATTCTTAGTCGCAGAAATTTCTGCAACAAAATCTGCTGCATGTGACTGCACCCTTACTGGAAGACACAAGTCTGTGTGTAGATCTATAGAGAGAAGGTTGTATTTCAACCCTGCAACGCAGTAGATCAGTGTCATGGCTGCTTAGTGTCCGGCATTGCTCTAAATGCAGGATTCACTCTCAGAAACTGATTTTCTTCCTACGTGGGTATACTGTACAATAGTTGTTGTGTATTGTTTGTGCAGGACAAGCAAGCAAAGAAAAAAATATAAAGTGTGAAATCGGCTACTATAGCGAATACACGATAGACTACTATTCCTGGATTATAACCAGCTGCAGTTACATTTCTTCTCACTCCGCTGCCTTCAATGACTTCCACCCTGCATATCACGGTTTCTTGTAGGTCTATCTTGCTTTTGCTCTTCACATCCCTACTTCCCACAACCTTTGATAACTCATCTCCATTCCTCCTCATACTTGATTTTTGGACTTCTTTTTGGCAACCTACATAAATATACAATGGAGGAAAAACTGTGACTTAAATAGACCTGCTGTCATTGTGAACTCCCAAGCCATAAATGTAATATCCCCATCTTATTTAATGACATCTGTTTATAGTACAAATCCGCAGAGAAAGATCAGTATAGAACCAATTGAAATATTCATCATTGACCATTATCTGTCCCCAGTTGCTGAAGAAATAAAGGTATAAAAAAAGGAATGTGACTTCATTGGTTCAATTCACTTTCTAAAGAAACAAGCTTTCACACATTGACCCAGATGCTTTTAATGAGATGTTACATTCTACTATAATACATAAAATAAACTGATAAATTATGTGAAATATTATTTTTTTCATATGTATAATAAAGCAGAGATTTAACATACAGTTGCTTTAAATTCTTGTGCAAATAATATGCACATCCTTCAATGTCTGGAAAATACTGCATCTCAATAATGCTGCGCATATTTTGGTGCTAGTAAAAAAGAAATCCACTTTGTAATTTTACATAATATCCTTAATTCCAATTAAATTTACTGCCGGTTCTTGAATTATCATAACAGCGGAAATCTAATATTCAATGGCTGCAAAAAAAATTTGTGTTCTGAAAGGGGGAAGTTCCCTCTGTACAAACGCCCTACAGAACCGAGCATCTCTCTCTTTGCCTTTATTCCCGACAGCTAACTGCTAAGCATTTTCTATTTTTAGCTCTATAGCACTGTTCCTATACAGTGATAGACTAGAGTCTGGAGAAAGGGAAAGCACAATACCATATTTTTCATACAAATGATGGATAGATAGATAGATAGATAGATAGATAGATAGATAGATAGATAGATAGATAGATAGATAGATAGATAGATAGATAGATTATATATATATATATATATATATATATATATATATATATATATATATATACACACATATATATATATATATATAGGAGTTGCTTTGTTCTGAGAATAGCCTGCACAGAAAAGATAAAGCAGTTCCTGGCAGGGAAGTGGAAGAAGGGGGCGTTAAAATCAGTTTAATGCTGAGCTTCAGATAGATGCTTCACTGGCAGAATTAATGTGCTGCTATAAATAGAAGCGTAGTGTTCCTAGGGGGAAACTTAATGATGCAATGACGTCACTGCAGGTCAGCTCCAGACTGGTGGAAGTCAGTTGCATGCATCTGGCTGCAGAATATTAGCAGGATGGGAAGGTACAGGGAGGGAATCACAGCCTCTACACCTAGGAAAAAACAGCTTTGCTATGCAATGCCCTGCAGCAAGATCTAGACCCACAGATTCTGCTCATATTAGTCATATAGTTTATTATCTATTTGGATACAAGAGCTTGAAAATGAGGAAGAAACCTAAAGAGGGGGGATCCCATTTGCACACACATCAATGATATCCTTGTCTCCTGCACTGGAAGGATCTTTTAAGAAAAGGTAGGTAAGATTTGTTATTTAATGCATGTGTCACAATATATTTGGTATATATGATCTTGCTGGTCCTCTAATCTGTTTCTTCACAGTCCTTCCTGAACTTGACATGTATATCACCCTGGCTTAAATGACAGCCTGTCCTCATTTCTTATTGTATAGTCCTATCAGTTTGGTTTTCGGTTACTGTTCATGGAAAGGTACAGATGCAAATATAAACATAATAACTGGTTGTGTATTGTATACTGTGTTTTTTTTCTAGATGACCTGTTGTTTTTTACACTCCAGTTTTCTGGCACTTGCAATATCAACAGCTATATCAAATAAAAGCAAATATCACAAGGGTTTTTAACCTCTCTCCCACGATTCTGCACAATTTCAGATTGCTTCCAAAGGGATAGTTCTCTTTGATCAATCAGATGCTCTTGACAAAAGCTCCCATCTCATTTTAGAAAATTGCTACCGGCCATAATGAAAAAACATACAGCCAAAATAGTTGCTAGTAAACCTCACATATGCTGGATTCAAATGTGTTCAATAGAAAACCAGGAAAGCAGAATATATAACGGTGATTTTTTTCTCTTAATCTAAATATGGCATAAAAAATAGAAAAATGTTGTGTTACTACAAGGGACATCGCTGCACCATTCATTGTCCTTCTATACTTTGTATATATCCTTTTTATTCATGTGTCTACATAATTAAAAATGCATTTTAGGAAAATACGCATCTTTTTTTATGTCCTATGACTAAGCTGTAAATCTCCCATTTTGCAAGTTCTGTTTTTCTCAGACAATACTGTAATGAATGAACAACTGGGCTTCCCACCTCAAGCCTGGCTCTACAGACCCTGGACAGTTCTCGGAGCTATTTATGTTGTTGTAATGATAAATGATGACACAGTTATCACCCTGATGGAAAATTCTCATTTTAAGCTTTGCAAAAAAGAAAAAACAACAATCGGTGTGCTGTAAGATGTCTCGTGTAGCAGTAAAGGTGCTTTATATCCCACTGGGTATTTCTCAAATTATATCCGGAATCATACGTTCATATTTTTCTAGCAGTTAGTCATTGAGACATGTCTTTAACTTTTAAATAAACCAGTTTTTACGCAGAAATCCCCAACATGTTCGGCACAGTCTCTCTTTATGTTTTGTCGCTTACATTGGCACATTTACTCTTATATTTTATACAATAAATATTACGTAACAAGTCACTGCAATGTTTAAGTAAAGGACAATTTTCAATAGGATCTACAATGTCACCTCAGATATTAAACCTTGTGTTTAATGGTTCCATTTTGGGATGTTTTCATATTTGTTGACTTTGGAGACTTTTTGTAGCTATTAATAATAGCTAGATTGTCCAAATAATAGACCAAACCCATATTACCTTTGTCTGTACTATTAATTTCATTTGGATACATCAATGTAGTGTCAACCATTCACAATTCTAAATGCTAGTCATCAAACATCTCCGAGTTCAAAAACTACATGTAAATACAAAGAAGAGAGGTGTTGAGGTATAAGAAGGTGTAGAGGTTGTTGTCTTCAAAAACAAAAATCCATACTAGTAAAACCAACTCACATTTCAAAGAGACAATGATGAGTAATTACGGTAGTCTAGAAAGTGGCAATATAATTTTTCAGCACCTTGACAAAATGAGGTGTGTGCCAAATAACTCCACGTTTAAATAGTCTTTAAATATCCAGCAAACTGGTGTATGAGAGACAAGTAGAATTGTGTGCAAAAATTAATTAGAAAAGTAAAGTATGTTAATAAGTAAGTGCAGAAAGTGAACTGGACCACTAAAATAGTGGCGTGTTTTTGGAGTATTTTTGACATAAATGTAAGTTCTAACAAAAAGTTCACCAATGAAAAGTAAAGGTAAGTTGTGGATCTGTTTTTTTTTTTTTGGTATATTTATAAATCTTACAGACTTCAGCAGAAAGTGACAAATGAAGTTATGCAGATAAATGTATGGTTATGCTAAGGAAACAAATTTCACCATTACAGAAATTTAATTACACCATTACATGTAAAACACAAGACATGAAATGGACTTGAAGGTTTTTGTGTAAAGTAAATTTAATTGTAGGGATCCATGCCAGACAGCTGCTCTAAAGGCAAGTAAGTTCATGGAATGCATCAAAAGGG
This sequence comes from Rhinoderma darwinii, assembly GCF_050947455.1. Taxonomy (NCBI): domain Eukaryota; kingdom Metazoa; phylum Chordata; class Amphibia; order Anura; family Rhinodermatidae; genus Rhinoderma; species Rhinoderma darwinii. Next base: position 238,075,179 of record NC_134689.1, on the reverse strand, counting down.
GCGTGGATGTACGTGGTGAGAAAATAGTTTTACAAATTGTTAAATACAGTGTGCAGTTTTGAGCACCTGTGTATAAAACAGATTCATTATATAGCCAAAATTATGTGCACATCCTTTCTAATTATTGAGTACAGACACTTCAGCCACACCCATTTACAACCGGTACATAAAATCAAGCACACAGCCATGCAATCTGCAAAGACAAAAATTGCTAGTTGTATGGGTCGCACTGAAGTACTCAGTGACTATAAATGTGGCAATGTTGCAACTCAGCCACAAAGGAATAGACCACGCAAATTCAGAGCAGGGCCACTGAGTGCTGAAGCGCGTGACTCGTAAAAGTCACCTATCCTTTGCTGCATCACCCACATACTACTACAAAGGTAAAAACCGCCTCTGAAAGTGACATCAGCACAAGAACTGTGCATCAGGAGTTTTTTTAAAAGGGTTTCCCTGGTCGAGCAGCTGCACAGAAGCCTAAGACCACCACGCGGAATGCCAAGCCTCAGCTGGAGTGGTATAAAGCACGCCACTACTAGACTCTGGAGCAGTGGAAACGTGTTCTCTGGAGTGATGAATAACGCTTCACTATCTGGCAGTCTGATGGACGAATCAGTGTTTAACTGATGCCAAGGGAACACCACCTACTGGAATGCATAGTCCCCACTGTAAAATTTAGTGGAGGAGGGATAATGGTCTGGGGTTGTCTTCAGGGTCTGAGCTAGGACTCTTATTTCCAGTTTAGGATAAAATTAATGCTACAGACATATTAGTCAATTGTATGCTTCCAACTATGTGGCAATAGTATGAAGAAAGTCCTTTCCTGTTCTAGCATGACTGTGCCCTAGTGCACGAGACATGGTTTGGCGAGACATAAAGACATGGTTTGGTGAGTTTGGTGTGCAAGAATTCGAGTGGCCTACACAGAGCCATGACCTCAACCTCATCGAATACGTTTCGGATGAATTGGAATCCTGCTTACGAGCCAGACCTTCTCGTTTCACATCAATGTCTGACCTCACAAATTCTATTTTGACGGAATCACCACAAATTCCAACAGACACGCTCCAAAATTTTGTGAAATGCCTACCCAGAAGAGATGAAGCTGTTCTAGCTGGAAAAGGGGGTGCATCTGCATATTAACCCCTTGCTGCTATTTTCATTTTCGTCTTTCCTAAAAGCCATACCTTCTTCGTCCATATAGTCGTATGAAGACTTGTTTTTATATGAGACTAGTTGTTGTACCATATAATATATTTAAGAACTGGAAAAAAGTGATTTTGCCTGTTCCAGTAAAGTGTCAACTATAACCTACAGCTGACACCGGCTGAGTTTGGATTAGGCTCAACCCATGAGCCCGCTCCATAGTTCCCCTCGCCGGCTATGACGTAACCCTATTGGCAAGGTGTTAAAGAGGTTGTCCACTTTTTATTTTTTTTATTAAATTATTTAATAAATAGGAAATCATGCAGATTTCTAATATACAGTTATTTAAATTCTGCTCATATATTTTTATTATACCAGTGCAGTATCCTCTGTCTAAAAAAATATAAAAACTTAAAAACATATGGTATATCCCAGAGATTAGTGTATAGTAATGCATCTATAGGATAAGTGAATGGACTAATTAAAAATAACAGAGGAAAAAGGAAATGGGAGGAAACCTCCAGCTCACCAATCTAACACTCCAGTGTTTGTAGTCGCCCGGATCGACCGCGACGGCACACGGCAGCAATTGAAGAAGAAACCAGAGGAGATCCAGCGATAAAGATGTTGATAGGAAAAACTAGGTTTCCACTTTATTGGAGTACAAGATAAATACTTGAAAAACACCAGGAGGAAAAGACAAGGTGGTGATATGCGGCAATAGATAGCCTACGCGTTTCAGGCACTGGCTGTGCCCTTAATCATGGCTGAGTCGAGTCAGACATGATTAAGGGCACAGCCAGTGCCTGAAACGCGTAGGCTATCTATTGCCGCATATCACCACCTTGTCTTTTCCTCCTGGTGTTTTTCAAGTATTTATCTTGTACTCCAATAAAGTGGAAACCTAGTTTTTCCTATCAACATCTTTATCGCTGGATCTCCTCTGGTTTTTTCTTGAATGGACTAATGATGGTGGCAGTCATGTGACCCACTACCCACACATCATGCGACCCCTGGCATTCAGGTAACACTGTCCAGGTACATAACATGTGAATAGTAGGTTACTGAGGAGCAGAAATGATAAAGTATTTCTACCTACAGTAACATCCTATCATCATGTCTCGTGTGTGTGTGTGTGTGTGTGTGTGTGTGTGTGTGTGTGTGTGTGTGTGATCTCTAATACATGCATATTAGAAAACTGTATGAATTCCTATTCTATAAATAAATAAAAATAAATAAATGAAAATTGAGTGGACATCCACCTTTAACTGGTTGCCGACACAGGACGAGAATGCTCATCCTGAGCAGCGAATACTTGGCGCATTAGGACGAGCATTCTCGTCCTGTGTGACAGCCATCTGTGCGCACGATCGCCGCCGTTAACTCTTTGAATGCCGTGATGAAAGCTGATTGCGGCGTTCAAGGAGAGGGGACTGCACTTAGATTGCGTCACAGAAAATAACTGACGCGGTCAAAGCCCATAACTTGTATGGCCAGACAGCCCAGGGTCCATTTAAGGACCCCAGGGCTGTCTGAACATATTTCCTGTTGTTAGGGCATTCTGAGGTATGCCCTAACAACTGCCTGTGTACAATCACTGTGGATAGGGGATGCATGTCTTTTGTAGGAACAACCCCTTCAGTGGTGTCGAGCTGTAGCAGCCATAGCGGCTGCTAGCAGAGCCTCCGGCCATGGGGGCGGCTGTGCCGGCGGGCCCCGTAGCGGCCGCTACGGCTGCTACAGCGGTAGTTACGCCACTGCAGAGGACATATAAACACTTTCATGCTGTCCTATGATTAACTGATTATTCTCTGGAAACATGGATTCTGTGAAGTCTGTCAATCATAGAGAGGAAGTTGACGGAAGGCGGAAGGATGCCACCCAGGGGACACTACTGGCAGAGCTTAGTCAGGAACACTATGCACATGCCAAATTTGACATATTTGGCTAACAGTCTCTCTTTAAGGGAACGGATGGATTGCAGCAAGATAAATAACCAATTTTGGGGATATTCAGAAGCACAGACGGTTTGGGGGTGACCTAATCATTATGTATAAATATATCAATCATTAATAAGAAGATCTGTGCAATGATCTTTTCATACACAGGCCTGTAGATATACGGTAACAAGGGGACATCCACTACTTCTGGTGGAAAGAATGTTTTTATCATCATCATCATCATCATAGCAGAGGTTAGTTTACTATAAGAGCATTGAGACTGTGTCAGAGGCGTAACTTGACGTTTCAATGGCTCCGTGCAAAATATGCAACAGGGCCCCCAACTATTTATAACTACCATTTATAGTACTGTGCTGCACATGCAGAACAAACCTTTTGTACCCTCCTCTGGCTCATGGTCTTGGGTGCGATTGCAATCTCTGCACCCTCTGAAGTTATGCACCTGCATATGGAACTCTCTGCCATATGATACACTACCTTTTACCACACATACTTTACAAACGGACGCAAAGATAAAGGATTTTCTCGGAGTGCTTCTTTAATTTCCTGTACCTTGTTGGGGGAGTACTGGTGATTATTATGGGTTTCCACTGCAAACGTCTCATTGTATCATAGTTTGTTCATTGGCAAAATAGCAACTTTACGTTATTTCTTATTCACACATATAGGCTGTATAGGCATATATATGAGAACCGCACATGTAGGTTTACCCGCGAATTGCAGCAGTTTTGCTATGCAGTTTTCGGCTGCGCATCTTATACTAATAAAGTTCGTAAAACCATGTGCTTCACCTCAAAAAGCCGCGCTGCTGAAATCCTGCATCCTTAAAAGCTTATTTACACTTGCCAATTATCGTCATAATTCACTCATTTCTGATTGGTCAGTGTTAATGAAGGAGAATATCAGCAATGAAACTATTGTTTATCATTGATCATCAATTGTGACACCATAAAGATAATCATTATGGGTGGCAGAATTGATAAATATATATCCCACTCGGCTAGGTCATGGTGTTTATCGTTGTAGACTGTGTTCCCCAAGAGTAATGTGCTCGATTGGGAAATACAGGGCACACTGGGTTGTACGAGAATCGGTATACATAGATTGGCCGTACCCCAAAATAATCATAAATACAGCGACTGAATAATACTACCATACATTGACTGAATAATATTACCAAACCATAACTGAATAATACCACCATACAGTTATTGAATAATACCACCGTACAGTGACATAATATTACCACCATACAGTGACTGAATAATACCACCATCCACTGATTGATTGTCGCCATACAGTTACCGAGTGTTACCATCACATAGTTACTAAATAATAACGCCATACTTTTACAAAATAAGAAACACGATATTATTACAAATATATCTAACATACTGTTAGTGAATATTACCACCATACTGAGACTGAATACAGTGACCATATATACTGGTCATATACAACATAGGTTGTCTGCAGAGTATCACCACACTGCAGACTAGCTAAATTAATAGAATATTAATCAGAATTCATCAAATGAAGAATAAACAATTACATCCAGTGACTCACAGATAACGTCTTCTCTGAATAGCGTCGTGGGCTTCTCCATCTTCTCCATCCAGCCGACCCCCCGTGACGACTTTTTTAGCTACAACTCGCTTGTGTAGAGTTTGCCGCACAGACATCTTTGACTCCAGTGCTTTCACAGAACATCACAGTCAATATGACGCAGCAGATTTTGCTGCTAAGTGTGCTGAGGATGCGCTGCATTTCCGTAACATTATGAGCATGTTGCAGATTTGAAAAAGAGCATGTTCTATATTTTTTTTTTTTTATTTATCTACATGGGGATGGGGCTTTGAAAACCCCATTCACATTTATTGTACTGGTGAAACCTAGTGTTGTTCAAAAGTGTTGGCTAGGGTCCAACATCTTCTGACGATGATGAGATAGATCACGCAGTAATTATATATATTGCAACATGTAGATTTTACAGTGCATACAAAAACTTTACTAAATAATGAAAACATGCACTATTCCCCTTAAGGTTACATTCAGACGTGGCAGAATTGCTGTTGAATTCCGCTGCGGACAGTCTTTTAAATTGGTTCCTATACATTTCTAGGAACGTTAGTTTCAGACGTTGCGGAAAATAACTGTCCGGAATTTAGGCTGCTGTGCAGAATTTTCCCTCCGCAGCATGCTCATTATGTTGCAAAGAAGAAGCTGAATTTCACTGCGAATTTCAGCTTTTGCAATGCAAAAACTGAAATCTGTGGCAAGTCCGCTGTGACATCTGCAACGTCTGAATTACCTGTCAAATATGCAAATGTTGGTGCAGATTCGTTGCATAATTGCCCTGAATCTGCACCAACATTTGCAGCAGAAAAATTCTGCCACATCTGAACATGGTCTAACAAGTCTAGTAAGTGTCCCCATCCAGCAATGTCATTCCATTTAAACAAGGAAATGCTCCCCTTTAGCAGAGTCAGTGTCCCCCTTTAGCATAGCCTTTGATCTGTACAGATCACTTTTGTAGGCAGCAGGTGCCTGGATGGCACTAGGGCGATGGCTATTACTAGTATTGCCTGTACCATTCCTAGTCCATACACATGGCGTAAAAGCACCCAAAGCACCATCTTCTGCAAAAACGGCAAATTTGGAAGCGATCTTCTAGTTGTGGTGGAGGAAGATGATTTCAAATAAGTAATTTAATAAAAATGTGCACAAAGGCATGTTGCCCTGCGTACACGTCCATTGGTGCCTAGTGACAAATATGGCCCTGCATATAGGTACTATAACAAATCTGTGAGGTCCTCCTCTTAAAGTTAAACAATTGTCCACCAGTTTCCTATACAAAGCACTCACCTCAGATGTTTTCATTTTGTTTGGGCCTTTGGAATCACGCCTTATTTTGAGTAAAATCAATGCTTTGTCCAATGGAGAAGCCATGCTGCCTTGTGGAAATCTAGGGACTTCATAATACATCAGCTTATTCCTTTATTTTTACAAACCATCTTTTTAATCCATAAAATAATGTTAAGGGATAGTTAGTGGGGTATAAGCTTGGAGTAGAATTACTGTTCATCTAGGACAGGGGTCTCAAGCACGCGGCCCGCGGGCCGCATTCGGCCCCTGGGGCTGTCATCTGCGTCCCGCGGGACACAGCGCCGCTAGTATCGGCTCTGCTTCGAGACTCTGGAATTCCCTGACATCGCTGTCCACATATGAACAGCGATGTCTGGGGCTTCCCCAGAGCCGGAGTCCCGAGCAGAGCGCTGGTGTTGGATCTGCTCCGGGACTCTGTGGAATTCCCTGACATCGCTGTCCACATATGAACAGCGATGTCTGGGGCTTCCCCAGAGCCGGAGTCCCGAGCAGAGCGCTGGTGTCGGCTCTGCTCTGGGACTCTGGAATTCCCTGACATCGCTGTCCACATATGAACAGCGATGTCTGGGGCTTCCCCAGAGCCGGAGTCCCGAGCACAGCGCTGGTGTCGGCTCTGCTCCGGGACTCTGTGGAATTCCCTGACATCGCTGCCCATATATGGACAGTGTGTCAGGGTCTTGCCCAGAGTGGAGCAGAGCGCTGGTGTCGGCTCTGCTCCTGGACTCTGTGGAATTCCCTGACATCGCTGTCCACATATGAACAGCGATGTCTGGGGCTTCCCCAGAGCCGGAGTCCCGAGCAGAGCGCTGGTTTCGGCTCTACTCCGGGACTCTGTCGAATTCCCTGACCTCGCTGCCCATATATGGACAGTGTGTCAGGGTCTTCCACAGAGCAGAGTCCCGGGCAGAGCGCTATTATCGGCTCTGCTCCGGGACTCTGGGGAAGCCTCTGACATCGCTGTCCATACATCGACAATGATGTCAGGGGCTTCCCCAGAGCAGGAGTTCCAGTGATGTCAGGAGCACAGCTGGAGTCCCAGGAAGAGCCTACTAGCGCTCTGCCTGGGACTCCAGCTCTGGGCAAGCCCCTGACATCACTGGGGCAGCCTCTACAGAGGGCACTGGGGCAGCCTCTACAGAGGGCACTGGGGCAGCCTCTACAGAGGGCACTTTGGCAGCCTCTACAGAGGGCACTTTGGCAGCCTCTACAGAGGGCACTTTGGCAGCCTCTACAGGGGGCACTTTGGCAGCCTCTACAGAGGGCACTGTGGCGTTATCTACAAGTGGGTGTGTGACAGTATCTGAAGAGGACACTGGCATTATCTAGGGGTGCGTTGCCTTATCTACAGAGAGCACTGTGGCCTTATCTACAGATCGCACTGTGGCCTTATCTACAGAGGGCACTGTGGCCTTATCTACAGAGGGCACTGTGGCCTTATCTACAGAGGGCACTGTGGCCTTATCTACAGAGGGCACTGTGGCCTTATCTAGGGGTGTGTTGCATTATCTACAGAGGGCACTGTGGCATTATCTACAGAGGGCACTGTGGCCTTATCTACAGAGGGCACTGTGGCCTTATCTACAGAGGGCACTGTGGCCTTATCTAGGGGTGTGTTGCATTATCCACAGAGGGCACTGCGGCAGCATCCACAGAGGGCACTGCGGCAGCATCCACAGAGGGCACTGCGGCACTATCTAAAAAGGGGCTACCCAATCTTGACATGTGTGCTAACTGAGCCGCCAGACTGCATTTAGCGACACTTAAACTGGAAAGCTGGATTGTTGAAATAAGCACGTGGAGAAATATCTCAAATTTTAAACCTAGCGCTATTATTATGGTAATGTAGTATTATTATTCTAGTAATATAGTGTTATAGTAGTTCAAATAACTAATTGATTAACAATAATTTTGTATTGTATCAAATTTGAAAGCGGCCCGTCAACTTCCCATTTTTTCTATATGCGGCCCACTTACGCGGCCGAGTTTGAGACCCCTGATCTAGGATGTACAGTATTCATTAATATAATGCATATGATTCTATAAACACATAGGTCTGTGCATACTTCAATCACCTAAAACATTGAATACTAAAATATAATATTTTACATGTGTTTGGCCTTGGGACAGTGGATATTTTATTCCAGGAGACAAACCATAAAACACAAACAAGGCTTTTGTATTTTATGATTTGTCTCCTGGAATAAAATATCCAGTATCTTAAGGCCAAACACATGTAAAGTATATTATTTTACTATTCACTGTGTTAGGTGATTGAAATATGCACAGACCTATGTGCTATAGCTGTTCTGTAATTTCATGTCTGGCAATGGATAACTAATGTTTAAAAAATGAATGCAACTGATGACAAAAGTTATTTGTCGAACAGTCTTTGCATAAATCACCCCGTTTTCTTTCAAGGTAATGTACAATGTGTTTATTATTTATACCTGTTGGAGTAATTTATAATTTTTTTATTATTTATTTTTTCCCCTGGAGGTGGCCATATTGGAGGAAAACTCTTACTTACTCTATTATTTGTATAGACAGTACAGCAGGCTTTGTGTGCTTTACGGCAGCTGCAATGAGTGCAAGTTAATAGTCAGAAAATATTTAATTAACTGATACCCTGTTAGACTGATAATGCCCCTTCCTCTATAGACCAGGAGTGGCAGAGGAGGTGCATACAGGTGCATACATATCTGTGTACATAGGTGTTTTGCCTCACCTAGGCCTCCATCAGTACAATAGAGCTGTAATCATTAAGTCATTAAATCTCCTGCACTCTAATCACAATGAGATGACTCTGCTCACCCTGCACTAGTATACAGAGCAATGCTGAAAAGCGAGATGCAGAAAATAGGAAATGTCAGCCCACTGTGTGTGCTCTAGTTGCCAGTGTAAAAACTGAAATGTGTTTAGTATTTATTTTAATGTTTTAATAGCCACATATAAAAATAAAAACTATTACCAAGCATTTAAACCAGCAGATAAATAAATATAGGTGCTCAATGTGAAGTTTCACTAACCTTCTGTAAAGGATTTGCCAGACACAGGTTCTGTGTCGACACCCGTGGGCAATCAGTCTGCACCTGCTCCTATGTCTGTGAGACTGACTCCATCTTCCACCACTCAGGATGGCAGGCTTAGGAGTGGGAGAGCCTATCACAGCCTGGCCAGACGGAGCAAGTTTCCACCCACTGTCTATTTATACCTGCCTTTCCTGTTCATCCTTTGCCTGTGATTCTTCTATGCTTGTTTCCTGGCTTGCTGCTGCTGCTTGTACTTCTGATCCTCTGCTTGTTATTGACCTTGGCTTTCTGACCACTCTCCTGCTCAGCGTTTTGTACCTCGCTCTCTCCTGGTTTGACTCGGCTCGTTCACCACTCTTGTTGCTCACGGTGTTCCGTGGGCAGCTGCCCCGTTTCCCTAGCTTCTGTGTACCCCTGTCTGTTTTGTCTGTCTTGCACTTACTGAGCGTAGGGACCGTCGCCCAGTTGTACCCCGTCGCTTAGGACGGGTCGTTGCAAGTAGGCAGGGACTGAGTGGCGGGTAGATTAGGGCTCACCTGTCTGTCTCCCTACCCTGTCATTACATAATCACAGGCCCATATACCTACTCTACCCTGGTCCATGACTCATCTATGGACCCCCTTGAGACCCTGGCTCAGCAGATGCAGGGCCTCTCCCTACAGGTCCAGGCCCTGGCTCAGAGGGACAATCTGCGTTATGCTTCCCTGGTAGTGCCCCCCACCTCACCTTTTGAACCCCACCTCAAGTTGCCTGACCGGTTCTCAGGGGATCGGAAGACTTTTTTCCTTTCGGGAGAGTTGTAGACTCTATTTTTGCTTAAAGCCCCACTCCTCAGGTTCTGAGAGCCAGCGGGTGGGTATAATTATGTCCCGGCTCCAGGACGGGCCCCAAGAATGGGCCTTCTCCTTGGCTCCTGACGCCCCTGAACTTTCCTCCGTAAAGATGAAACCTAATAAAATCAAACTTCCCTTTCAGGTCTCTTTTGGTGGTACGTCTGCTACCGGCAGTGCCTTCGTGGATTCAGGGTCTTCTGCTAATATTATGTCTGTGGAATTTGCTATGTCTCTAGCTATGCCATTGATTGATTTGCCTAAACCTGTCCCGGTAGTGGGTATCGACTCCACTCCTCTTGCTAATAGTTATTTTACCCAGCATACCCCTGTTTTTGAACTCCTTGTTGGCTCCATGCATTTGGAGCAGTGCTCTGTACTGGTGATGCAGGGATTATCGTCCGATTTGGTTTTAGGCCTTCCCTGGTTGCAGTTGCATAGTCCCACGTTTAACTGGAATACTGGGGATCTTACCAAATGGGGTAATGAATGCATGACGTCATTTTTTTCTGTTAATTCTATTTCTCTCCCTGAGGAGGTGAACACGCTACCTGAGTTTGTTCAGGACTCCGCTGATGTTTTCTCTAAAGAGGCCTCCGAAGTGTTACCTCCTCATAGAGAATACGATTGCGCAATCGATTTGGTACCAGGAGCTAAGCTCCCTAAGGGTAGGATATTCAATCTCTCTTGTCCCGAACGTGAAGCCATGAGAGAGTATATCCAGGAGTGTCTGGCCAAGGGTTACATTCGCCCCTCTACATCTCCGGCAGGTGCTGGCTTCTTCTTCATAGGGAAGAAGGATGGTGGTCTTAGGCCGTACATCGACTACCGGAACTTGAATAAGGTCACTGTAAGGAACCGGTACCCCCTTCCTTTGATTCCTGATCTCTTCAATCAGGTTCAGGGGGCCCAATTGTTCTCTAAGTTTGATCTACGGGGGGCTTATAACCTTATCCGCATCAAAGAGGGGGATGAGTGGAAGACTGCTTTTAACACGCCCGAAAGTCATTTCGAATACCTCGTCATGCCCTTTGGGTTGTGTAATGCTCCCGCGGTCTTCCAGAATTTCATAAATGTGATTTTAAGAGACTATCTGGGGGTATTTATTGTAGTGTACCTTGATGACATACTTGTGTTTTCCAAGGACTGGTCCTCCCACATTGAGCATGTCAGGAAGGTGCTCCAGGTGCTTCGGGAAAACAAACTGTTTGCTAAGACTGAAAAATGTGTGTTTGGGGTGCAAGAGATACCATTTTTGGGTCAAATCCTCACTCCTCATGAATTCCGCATGGACCCCGCCAAGGTCCAGGCTGTGGCGGAATGGGTCCAACCTGCCTTCCTGAAGGCGTTACAGTGCTTCCTGGGATTCGCTAATTATTACAGGAAATTTATTGCTAAATTCTCGGTCATCGCTAAGCCTCTTACGGATCTCACTCGCAAAGGTGCTGATCTCCTCCACTGGCCTCCTGAGGCTGTCCAGGCTTTTGAGGTCCTTAAGAAGTGCTTTATCTCGGCCCCAGTGCTGGTTCAGCCCAACCAAATGGAGCCATTCATCGTGGAGGTTGACGCCTCCGAGGTTGTAGTGGGTGCTGTCTTGTCCCAGCGTACCAGGTCCCTCACCCATCTTCGTCCCTGTGCCTACTTCTCCAGGAAGTTTTCGCCCACTGAGAATAACTATCATATTGGCAACCTCGAACCCTTAGCCATTAAATGGGCATTTGAAGAGTGGCGCCTCTTCCTGGAGGGGGCTAGGCACCAGGTAACGGTCCTTATTGACAACAAGAATCTGTTTTTCTTATAATCTGCCCGGAGACTAAACCCGAGACAAGCTCGATGGGCGTTATTTTTTACCTGATTCAACTTTTTGGTCACCTATAGGGCTGGGTCTAAAAATATTAAGGCTGACGCACTGTCGCGTAGCTTCATGGCCAGCCCCCCTTCGGAGGAGGATCCTGCTTGTGTTTTACCTCCAGGTATAATCATTTCCTCTATTGATTCTGATTTAGTCTCCGAAATTGCGGCTGATCAAGGTTCAGCTCCCCGGAACCTTCCTGAGAACAAGCTGTTTGTTCCCCTGCAACTCCGGCTAAGGGTACTTAGGGAAAATCATGACTCTGCACTATCTGGCCATCCAGGCATCCTGGGTACCAAGCACCTCATTGCCAGAAACTACTGGTGGCCTGGGTTGCTTAAAGACGTTAAGGCCTACGTCGCCGCTTGTGAGGTTTGTGCTAGGTTCAAGACTCCCAGGTCCCGACCAGCGGGCTTACTATGTTCTTTGCCAATTCCCCAGAGACCTTGGACCCATATCTTTATGGATTTTATCACCGATTTGCCTCCATCTCAAGGCAAGTCGGTGGTGTGGGTTGTAGTAGACCGCTTCAGTAAGATGTGCCACTTTGTGCCCCTCAAGAAACTACCCAATGCTAAGACGTTAGCTACCTTGTTTATCAAACACATCCTGCGTCTCCATGGGGTTCCTGTCAATATTGTTTCTGACAGAGGGGTACAATTTGTTTCATTGTTTGGGAGAGTCTTCTGTAAAAAGTTGGAGATTGATCTGTCCTTTTCCTCGGCTTTCCATCCTGAAACTAATGGCCAAACGGAGAGGACTAATCAGTCTCTAGAACAATATTTAAGGTGTTTTATCTCTTGCTGTCAACATGATTGGGTCTCATTCATTCCCCTCGCCGAATTTTCCCTTAATAACCGGGTCAGTAACTCGTCAGGGGTCTCCCCCTTTTTCTGTAATTTTGGGTTTAATCCACGGTTCTCCTCCGTTTCACCTGGTAGTTCCAACAATCCCGAGGTAGATGTCGTTCATCAGGAACTGTGCACAGTCTAGGCCCAGGTTCAGAAGAACCTAGAGGCGTCCCAGAGCATACAAAAGACTCAGGCAGATAGAAGACGTTCTGCTAACCCCTTTGTTTGTGGTCGGGGATCTGGTGTGGCTATCCTCTAAAAATTTGCGCCTTAAAGTCCCGTCTAAGAAATTTGCTCCCCGGTTTATAAGGCGGTACAAGGTCATTGAAGTCCTTAACCCTGTCTCCTTCCGACTGGAGTTGCCGCCGTCTTTTCAAGTGCACGACGTCTTTCATGCCTCCCTCCTTAAACGCTGCTCCCCGTCCTTGGCTCCCTCGAGGAAACCTCCGATCCCTGTTCTCACCCCTGAGGGGGTAGAATTCGAGGTGGCCAAGATTGTGGACAGCAGGATGGTTCAAGGCTCCCTCCAGTACCTGGTCCATTGGAGAGGATACGGGCCTGAGGAGAGGACTTGGGTACCCGCCCGGGATGTTCACGCTGGGGTATTGGTCAGGAGGTTCCACCTTCGTTTCCCCAATAAACCAGGTCCACCTAGAAAGGGTCAGGTGGCCCCTCATAAAAGGGGGGGGGGTACTGTAAAGGATTTGCCAGACACAGGTTCTGTGTCAACACCCGTGGGCAATCACATCTGCACCTGCTCCTATGTCTGTGAGACTGACTCCATCTTCCACCACTCAGGATGGCAGGCTTAGGAGTGGGAGAGCCTATCACAGCCTGGCCAGACGGAGCAAGTTTCCACCCACTGTCTATTTATACCTGCCTTTCCTGTTCATCCTTTGCCTGTGATTCTTCTATGCTTGTTTCCTGGCTTGCTGCTGCTGCTTGTACTTCTGATCCTCTGTTTGTTATTGACCTTGGCTTTCTGACCACTCTCCTGCTCAGCGTTTTGTACCTCGCTCTCTCCTGGTTTGACTCGGCTCGTTCACCACTCTTGTTGCTCACGGTGTTCCGTGGGCAGCTGCCCCGTTTCCCTAGCTTCTGTGTACCCCTGTCTGTTTTGTCTGTCTTGCACTTACTGAGCGTAGGGACCGTCGCCAAGTTGTACCCCGTCGCTTAGGACGGGTCGTTGCAAGTAGGCAGGGACTGAGTGGCGGGTAGATTAGGGCTCACCTGTCTGTCTCCCTACCCTGTCATTACATAATCACAGGCCCATATACCTACTCTACCCTGGTCCATGACTCATCTATGGACCCCCTTGAGACCCTGGCTCAGCAGATGCAGGGCCTCTTCCTACAGGTCCAGGCCCTGGCTCAGAGGGACAATCTGCGTTATGCTTCCCTGGTAGTGCCCCCCACCTCACCTTTTGAACCCCACCTCAAGTTGCCTGACCGGTTCTCAGGGGATCGGAAGACTTTTTTCCTTTCGGGAGAGTTGTAGACTCTATTTTTGCTTAAAGCCCCACTCCTCAGGTTCTGAGAGCCAGCGGGTGGGTATAATTATGTCCCGGCTCCAGGACGGGCCCCAAGAATGGGCCTTCTGCTTGGCTCCTGACGCCCCTGAACTTTCCTCCGTAAAGATGAAACCTAATAAAATCAAACTTCCCTTTCAGGTCTCTTTTGGTGGTAGGTCTGCTACCGGCAGTGCCTTCGTGGATTCAGGGTCTTCTGCTAATATTATGTCTGTGGAATTTGCTATGTCTCTAGCTATGCCATTGATTGATTTGCCTAAACCTGTCCCGGTAGTGGGTATCGACTCCACTCCTCTTGCTAATAGTTATTTTACCCAGCACACCCCTGTTTTTGAACTCCTTGTTGGCTCCATGCATTTGGAGCAGTGCTCTGTACTGGTGATGCAGGGATTATCGTCCGATTTGGTTTTAGGCCTTCCCTGGTTGCAGTTGCATAGTCCCACGTTTAACTGGAATACTGGGGATCTTACCAAATGGGGTAATGAATGCATGACGTCATGTTTTTCTGTTAATTCTATTTCTCTCCCTGAGGAGGTGAACACGCTGCCTGAGTTTGTTCAGGACTCCGCTGATGTTTTCTCTAAAGAGGCCTCCGAAGTGTTACCTCCTCATAGAGAATACGATTGCGCAATCGATTTGGTACCAGGAGCTAAGCTCCCTAAGGGTAGGATATTCAATCTCTCTTGTCCCGAACGTGAAGCCATGAGAGAGTATATCCAGGAGTGCCTGGCCAAGGGTTACATTCGCCCCTCTACTTCTCCGGCAGGTGCTGGCTTCTTCTTCATAGGGAAGAAGGATGGTGGTCTTAGGCCGTACATCGACTACCGGAACTTGAATAAGGTCACTGTAAGGAACCAGTACCCCCTTCCTTTGATTCCTGATCTCTTCAATCAGGTTCAGGGGGCCCAATTGTTCTCTAAGTTTGATCTACGGGGGGCTTATAACCTTATCCGCATCAAAGAGGGGGATGAGTGGAAGACTGCTTTTAACACGCCCGAAAGTCATTTCGAATACCTCGTCATGCCCTTTGGGTTGTGTAATGCTCCCGCGGTCTTCCAGAATTTCATAAATGTGATTTTAAGAGACTATCTGGGGGTATTTATTGTAGTGTACCTTGATGACATACTTGTGTTTTCCAAGGACTGGTCCTCCCACATTGAGCATGTCAGGAAGGTGCTCCAGGTGCTTCGGGAAAACAAACTGTTTGCTAAGACTGAAAAATGTGTGTTTGGGGTGCAAGAGATACCATTTTTGGGTCAAATCCTCACTCCTCATGAATTCCGCATGGACCCCGCCAAGGTCCAGGCTGTGGCGGAATGGGTCCAACCTGCCTTCCTGAAGGCGTTACAGTGCTTCCTGGGATTCGCTAATTATTACAGGAAATTTATTGCTAAATTCTCGGTCATCGCTAAGCCTCTTACGGATCTCACTCGCAAAGGTGCTGATCTCCTCCACTGGCCTCCTGAGGCTGTCCAGGCTTTTGAGGTCCTTAAGAAGTGCTTTATCTCGGCCCCAGTGCTGGTTCAGCCCAACCAAATGGAGCCATTCATCGTGGAGGTTGACGCCTCCGAGGTTGTAGTGGGTGCTGTCTTGTCCCAGCGTACCAGGTCCCTCACCCATCTTCGTCCCTGTGCCTACTTCTCCAGGAAGTTTTCGCCCACTGAGAATAACTATCATATTGGCAACCTCGAACCCTTAGCCATTAAATGGGCATTTGAAGAGTGGCGCCTCTTCCTGGAGGGGACTAGGCACCAGGTAACGGTCCTTATTGACCACAAGAATCTGGTTTTCTTATAATCTGCCCGGAGACTAAACCCGAGACAAGCTCGATGGGCGTTATTTTTTACCAGATTCAACTTTTTGGTCACCTATAGGGCTGGGTCTAAAAATATTAAGGCTGACGCACTGTCGCGTAGCTTCATGGCCAGCCCTCCTTCGGAGGAGGATCCTGCTTGTGTTTTACCTCCAGGTATAATCATTTCCTCTATTGATTCTGATTTAGTCTCCGAAATTGCGGCTGATCAAGGTTCAGCTCCCCGGAACCTTCCTGAGAACAAGCTGTTTGTTCCCCTGCAACTCTGGCTAAGGGTACTTAGGGAAAATCATGACTCTGCACTATCTGGCCATCCAGGCATCCTGGGTACCAAGCACCTCATTGCCAGAAACTACTGGTGGCCTGGGTTGCTTAAAGACGTTAAGGCCTACGTCGCCGCTTGTGAGGTTTGTGCTAGGTTCAAGACTCCCAGGTCCCGACCAGCGGGCTTACTATGTTCTTTGCCCATTCCCCAGAGACCTTGGACCCATATCTTTATGGATTTTATCACCGATTTGCCTCCATCTCAAGGCAAGTCGGTGGTGTGGGTTGTAGTAGACCGCTTCAGTAAGATGTGCCACTTTGTGCCCCTCAAGAAACTACCCAATGCTAAGACGTTAGCTACCTTGTTTATCAAACACATCCTGCGTCTCCATGGGGTTCCTGTCAATATTGTTTCTGACAGAGGGGTACAATTTGTTTCATTGTTTGGGAGAGTCTTCTGTAAAAAGTTGGAGATTGATCTGTCCTTTTCCTCGGCTTTCCATCCTGAAACTAATGGCCAAACGGAGAGGACTAATCAGTCTCTAGAACAATATTTAAGGTGTTTTATCTCTTGCTGTCAACATGATTGGGTCTCATTCATTCCCCTCGCCGAATTTTCCCTTAATAACCGGGTCAGTAACTCGTCAGGGGTCTCCCCCTTTTTCTGTAATTTTGGGTTTAATCCACGGTTCTCCTCCGTTTCACCTGGTAGTTCCAACAATCCCGAGGTAGATGTCGTTCATCAGGAACTGTGCACAGTCTAGGCCCAGGTTCAGAAGAACCTAGAGGCGTCCCAGAGCATACAAAAGACTCAGGCAGATAGAAGACGTTCTGCTAACCCCTTTGTTTGTGGTCGGGGATCTGGTGTGGCTATCCTCTAAAAATTTGCGCCTTAAAGACCCGTCTAAGAAATTTGCTCCCCGGTTTATAAGGCGGTACAAGGTCATTGAAGTCCTTAACCCTGTCTCCTTCCGACTGGAGTTGCCCCCGTCTTTTCGAGTGCACGACGTCTTTCATGCCTCCCTCCTTAAACGCTGCTCCCCGTCCTTGGCTCCCTCGAGGAAACCTCCGATCCCTGTTCTCACCCCTAAGGGGGTAGAATTCGAGGTGGCCAAGATTGTGGACAGCAGGATGATCCAAGGCTCCCTCCAGTACCTGGTCCATTGGAGAGGATACGGGCCTGAGGAGAGGACTTGGGTACCCGCCCGGGATGTTCACGCTGGGGTATTGGTCAGGAGGTTCCACCTTCGTTTCCCCAATAAACCAGGTCCACCTAGAAAGGGTCAGGTGGCCCCTCATAAAAGGGGGGGGGTACTGTAAAGGATTTGCCAGACACAGGTTCTGTGTCAACACCCGTGGGCAATCAGTCTGCACCTGCTCCTATGTCTGTGAGACTGACTCCATCTTCCACCACTCAGGATGGCAGGCTTAGGAGTGGGAGAGCCTATCACAGCCTGGCCAGATGGAGCTAGTTCCTGCCCACTGTCTATTTATACCTGCCTTTCCTGTTCCTCCTTTGCCTGTGATTCTTCTATGCTTGTTTCCTGGCTTGCTGCTGCTGCTTGTACTTCTGATCCTCTGCTTGTTATTGACCTTGGCTTTCTGACCACTCTCCTGCTCAGCGTTTTGTACCTCGCTCTCTCCTGGTTTGAATCGGCTCGTTCACCACTCTTGTTGCTCACGGTGTTCCGTGGGCAGCTGCCCCGTTTCCCTAGCTTCTGTGTACCCCTGTCTGTTTTGTCTGTCTTGCACTTACTGAGCGTAGGGACCGTCGCCCAGTTGTACCCCGTCGCTTAGGACGGGTCGTTGCAAGTAGGCAGGGACTGAGTGGCGGGTAGATTAGGGCTCACCTGTCTGTCTCCCTACCCTGTCATTACACCTTCGTCGACCGACACGTCAAGCTCCTATACTTACTTATGTTTTTGCTTGCCTAATTGTTTTTAATTTTAAAAAAAGTCAGTTTGTCTACATTTATGGGTTTATACATATCATGTAATAGCTCTTTAATGTTGAGCAAACCAATACACTGGATGCAACTGCTTGGGTTTAATTCTTTCAAGAAACGCTGCATTTGAGGAAGATTTTCATGCACCATTGAATGCAATTTGCCTATTATTAGAGAGTTCTTGGTGAGTGCAATGCCTTTCTGGTTATTTAAAGAACTCCCATGAATTTTTTTAATTTCTTTGGCCGTTTTTAATGGGCATTTTGCACATGTAAATATTTATTTGCTCACCGAGCGTCTATTATACAAAATGCAGGCTCCGTTCAGCTCCCCCGTGCGGTCATGTGATCTGTAAACTGACTCGCTGATTCACACTTTCTGAATCTCATAGACTTACATAGAGAAACATAATTTTCTTGCACTCTTTGTTTTGTAATCTACATAAATGCTACTATTGGTTAGTGCCCAAATAGTGATTATTATTTGTATTTCTTTCTGACCTTAAAAACATGCCTTTTTATTATACCATTCCCGCTCCAGGGATATCTGTTTTTTGTAGAGTTCAACAGCTGAAAAGCCGAAAGGCGAGATTTGACACGTAGGTAATGTGATCTTCTCTATTTGCTGTTTGATTGATTGGAACAAAAATGGGCTAAAAGATAAATTCCGATTACAGTGAACAGTGATGACATCTTTAGACAGAGCAGAAGACAAGTGTGAAGAATGATTTAGTTATCTAGAACACTACGAAAAGTCTTGTTCCTAATATACTAGATGCCCCTTCTATGCTGCCATTCTCTGTATAATGATATGGGCATTTCTTGAGGCCAAAGTACAGTGACTTAGTGAAGAAGATAAGATGAGCCGGACTTTTGTCTTTGATAAAATGAATAGCTATCATTGTAGTATTTATCCATCATGCAGGCAGGAGTGCAAGATGTGATTGGATTCAAGGATAAGGACCAGCACCTTTCGCAAGCTTTTCTTATTTAAATAGATGCTGCAGTACATAGAATATACAGTGTTAACTGGAAGCTAGAAATGGAAATCTCACTATTCATGGAGGCCTTACTTAGGTAAAGTGTAACAATAAGCTCATTATCACAACCTTTTAATTGCAGTTCTCCATACAAGACGTCAATAGTCCCCCAACATAAAAATGTGGTTAAAGGGATATCCAGTGAAAACAATCTTCTGGCAAACTATGTCAGAAAATTACATTGGTGGAATCTCGGAGTTCTGGTTACCACCAGTCAATTCAATATATTTTTTGACAGACTTAAATCTGGGCTAAAATTAAAGTACCATAGATTGTAAAATCGGTCAGAACAAGGTTCACCTTGCTGCCTATCTTCCTCCGGGATCACCTTCTCAATATAAGGACCAAATTGTTAGTAATAGGTATCTATTTGATCCCCTTGTACCCTCTACGCCTCCAACTTCTCTAAGCACATAAATTTCCTAAGTGACTCTAGCAATAGATCCACGTCTGGTAGTTGTGTATAAAACCCACTGTTTTAATATGGTTCTTTTAACATCCAACAACCTTATGTGGACTGTAGCCTGATAGAATACTGATGCTGAAGACACCGAGGAGACCCCATGAAAAATATATAACTACGGGCCCTTGCTTATTTTACTCTCCGTAACCTGGCGCAGAAGAGATGATACTTCTTTCCAAAATAAACACTAGCTTTCGATATTCCTGAATCCAGGATTTGGAGGATTCCGTCCAGGATTATTGACATTAGAAACAAACTGCACAAGAATAAAATATTGTTTAGAGGAAGGATTAAACATATTCTGCATCCGGGAAAAAGTAATAGCCCTATCATTATCACAGTTATATAAATGTGATGTGGCTATCAATCCTTTTTATTTGACTATTGTGTTAATGGCAACATCTTATTAAAATAAATCGGAAGATCATATCGGCTACGTAATACTTTCCACAATGCTAACATGTGCCTAAAAATTGTGCTACATATTCCTAATGGCAAATCTGATAATTTAGCATTAATCACACCCAAAGGTGTCAGAGGAAAAGAGAGGGCAGATTTCAACCTCATATAAATTGCCAAACGCACACTAAATTTTACAAATGAGCATTTGGGAAGTCCATCCCCCTTGTAATCTCTCCGTTATAAAACACTGTAGAGATATATGTGGCCACATACATTTAGAAAATTCTCTTTCTATCACTTTAATATTTAGAAGTTTTGATAGAAATGGCAGATTTTGTAGTGGATATAAAAAAATTAGCAAAATTTATCTTACGCAAGTAGCACCTACCTAGCATAGACAAGGGATGATCTGCCCATTTCACTAATTCCTTTTAAATTTAAGATATTATGAGAAATATAATTAAAGAGTACCTAACTTTTCAGTTGACTTTTACATGTGTACATGAAGAATAACACTATTTCTGAGCATTATAAGACTTCTATCTAATTCTCAGTTTTCTCTAAACTAGTAGGCGGAACCTAACTGCTATTGCGTTTTCTATATACTGCACACAAATAAGAGGAGAATTCTGCTCCACCTTCTCTATCTATCACACACACACACACACACACACACACACACATATATATATATATATATATATATATATATATATATATATATAAAGAAAAACAGAATTTTGGGATTTATATATATATACAAAACAACAACATTTTCACAATGAGTAAATTACAAAGTTGATATTTATCAGGTATACTATAAGATTAGTACAAGTTGTTTGAAAAATTGTGTCCATTTAAGTTTGTTCATTTTGGAGTACGATCTAGCTATATTAATACCTAGAATAGTTGGGGGCTACCCCAAATCCCGGTTCACTGACCCAACTTTCATGTATAGGTGTAGAAAAAAAACTTATGACTTAAATCTATTAATTCTGTAACCTGAGAATTTTCCCAAATCTTTTTCAAATATGCTAAACATTTGATAAATGTACTTCTGGGAACCCTAGACACAACACTAAATTGTGAGTAAACAAACCAAGATAAACCTATTCCATTCTTATCTTAATACCTGATATGTGAGATGTATCCAATAGATACCTAGTTAAAGGTCCAATGGCAATATTAAACAATAGGGGTGACAAGGAACACTCCTAACTTGTACCTTTACATAAAGGTAACAAGTCTGATGGGTACCCTAAAATATTTATTTTTGCATTGGAATTGGCATACATGCACAATATGAATCGCAAAAAAAGGCCTTCGAAAGTCGTGCAGAACTTGGAAAGTCACGTCCAAGACACATTGTGAGACACCTTTACGGAATCAAAAGTTAAAACCATTGCTTTAAGACTGCTAATATCTTTTTAATATTCTTGCTCCCTGATTTTCACTGGACACAGCCTATGATAAGAATCAGGACTGGCGGAGTCCTTAATCTTCTTCAACAGCAAATTTACAAATGCAGTATTACCTGACGACAGGTTCACTTACAAATATAAGATAATTACATAAATTAAGTAAAAAAAAACAACACAAAAAAACACTAACTCCTCCATTCAGATCTTGTAAAATTCATACAAAAAACCCATCAGGGCCTGGGACTTTCCCCCACATAGCTAAACCAATTACTTTCTTTACCTCTTCCTTAGTGATAGTGTCCTTAATTCTAGTCAATTGTTTAGAGAAAAAACTAGACTAGGTACTTTATTCAGAAAGAATTGCCCGTGTTTGCATATAATGAATTAAGGACTTGAATAAAGACCATTGCAAATATGCTTTGGATGAGAGTGAGGGCCACCCTCTGTATCTCTTATCTTTGAAATATGGAAAATCTCCTGTCCATTTGCTTATGCAGCTAAAACTATCCCCGTATTGTTACCATATTTAAAAAAAAAATGCAGATCTTTATATGCCCTATGATAGGATTCAAGCCTCTCAAACCATAAATTAGGTGAACACCTCCCTCTTTGCCACTGTGTTTTAATTTATAATCGGAGTGTGTCTTGCAATATACCTCACTTGCCTCTGTATAATTGTAGGTGCTGTTAGCAGCTGTCTAAGAGATTACCCTACCCCTACTCCCTACTTTGGCTCACATCAAAAGGACATTATCTCTATGTTGATCATTATCGTAGAAGCAATACCACCACCAAACCCAAAGCATTTCTAAGATGTTCGGGTCCTCCATCAAATATGAAGGAAGTCTCCATGTATTCATTCCTCTTTTCTGTATTAGACCAAATAGTTCACCTCCCACCAGAGAATGGTCAGAAATAAGCTGCCCTAAGATGAAAGGGAAAATAAATATATAGTCTATTCTTGAGAACAAGCTGTGTGCATGGAAAAAAAGGTAAACTTTTTATTCACTGGATAGAGAAGTTGACATACATCGTGAAAGTCCGTTGATTCGATCAGCTGAGCCAGCAGAAAACCTCCACTGCCGATGTGCTAGCGATCTATCCTCACTTGCATCCAAGGCTAAATTAAAGTCCCCTCCTACTAATTTATAAGAAATTAGGTCCTCAACTATCCACTTCTCTAATCTTGACATGAAAACATCAGATGCTACATTAGGCCCATAAATATTGTAAATTTTAACTAACTTACTTAACTTAATTTTAACAAAATCTGCACAACCCGACCATCATCTATAAACATCCAACACTTTATACTGTAAATTCCAATGAAGCAGAATCACCACTCCAACTTTCTTATTAATTGCAGGAGCCCCCACAACTTGTTCTAGAGATAGGTGCAAGTCCCAGAGGTGGGACCCGCATCTATCTGATATTTATGACATATCCTGTGGATATACCATAAATGTCCCTGATGGGAAAACCACTTTAAAAGCATGTAATATGATATAACATGAAAATACATTCCATTCCTTATAAATGTTCTTCTTGTAAATACTGCTAACCTTTAAGTAGATGAGATCTAAAATTAAAAATGAACAGGTATTAGTATACTGCATAGTGTTTTCGAGACCTAATATTCATTATGAAATACATTTATTTTTTGGAAATCATAAAAAATTGTGTTTTTGCCTATATTTTATTCCATTTAATTACATTCCATAGGTAATATGCTCAGTAAAAATCAAAGCCTTATTCGAAACCCATTCTAACAAAACACCTAGCCATTTGCATAACCGCTTCTGATTTAATGGGTGAAGACTTCATGTGCTGTTCTCTTACTCCTATTTGTATTATTGTCTGTAACGACAGTTCTGTCTATTAGGAGACTAAACTGGTCACTGAGATAGAACAGTGATGTAATTTGATAGACAGATGCAGACCGGAGGACATAATTTGGTGCAGAAGAGGGCATCACATAGAAAACTTACTTCAATCAAGCTACCATGGGCATAACTACCAGGGTAGTAGATATAGTAGCTGCTATGGGGCCAAACAACAAAGGGGGGCTCAGTTCTCATCTCCACTCATAAATAAGGTGCAATTAGTGATGATTATGGACAAGGGGAAGGGGGTGTAGAAAATTGAATGAAGCCTCATTCTAAGTTTTCCTATGGAGCTCCATAGTCACCTCTGCCATGTGCATTGTCCCTTCACTGGTGCTTTACTTTTGCGTTAACACTGTAATATAACATTATGTGTGCATTATACCTTTTTGTGACTGTATCATTATATGTTTTATTTTCTATGCTGTGATGTCATGGTGTACATGGGGACGTTTTTATGTGCATTGTCTCTGTGTTATGAAATTATGAGGTGTATTATTCCTGTACTGTGACATCACTGTTAGTATATTTCCTGTGCTGTAGATTCTCCCTGTACTATGACATCACTGTGTGCATTATCCCTGTTCTATGACTATATTTATTGACAAAAGAGTGCAAGGATGTCAGCATTCCTTTAAAACTAAGTTCTTTATTGATCCAAACATCTTACAGCGATGTTTTGAGCAGTAAAAATGCTCATCTATACACCCTTATATATCCAAAATAGGCATACACAATTACATATTTAAATAGATGAGATTAATAATTCAATAATTCAGAGTATACATCAAAAAGTGCACTATCCAATCCACCATATTAGTATTCATCCATAACAGACTCCATGTCGAGCACAGCGTCCCACAATCTTCTCAGCGCAAATGGCATTCAGATACATTAACACTACTGCAGATGTCGACAAAGTCCATCACAGACAGTGCATGCTCTATAGACACTGCTGCTGTCTAATAGAACTAAGTATAACACTGTAGAGCCCACCCATCAAGTCAGTTCATTTGCTGTTCCATATCCAAAAGACTCACAAGCTGTGGAGCTTCTGTTGCTATAGCAACGCGCTTTTATAATGACGGTGTATTACAATTATTTGCCGAATTGGTAATGCAATACAATGCATTTGGAAAGTTTTCAGGCCCTTTAGTTTTTTTCACATTGTGTTATGTTAAAGCCTTGTGTTAAAATAAAATAAAAATTAAAGTTGTTCCCCCATCATTCTGCCCTCAATACCCCATAATGACAAAGTGAAAACAAAATATTAGTAATCTTTGCTAATTTATTGAAAAGAAAAAACTAAAATATTGCATTGACATAAGTATTCAGACCCTTCACCCATTACTTAGTAGAAGCACCTTTGGCAGCGATAACAGCCTCAAGTCTTCTTGGGTATAATGCCACAGGATTGCACACCTAGGTTTGGGTATTTTCTTCCATTCTTCTCTGCAGATCCGCTTAAACTGTGTCTGGTTGGATAAGGACCGTCGGTGGACAGCCATTTTCATGTCTTTCCAGAGATGTTCGATTGGGTTCAAGTCAATATTGTACCTACCATCACTGTACGCATAACCCTGCAGCGAGTGTGATTTTTCTGTGTGCCAGTACCATTGTTCTTAAAATAAACACACCTTTTTTACTGCAATATTTGATTTCTTCTACCAATGGCTCACAGTTCTACAAGGGTCTCACAGGTTAGGTGTTTTAGATTGCTCAGCTGATTGAATAGGGCCCAGGCCTCTATTTGCTCCACTCCTCCCCACAGAGGCTTAGTGGAACCATTAATACACACCTTTTTCAGAATGACTACAGATCCAGCATTCAGCAGCCCAAACTGCAATTCGATGGCTGAACAGTGGAGGCTCTGTGCACCCTCTCCTTCAGCCTTTTAGGGCTATGTTATAAATGGCTTTATTTAAAGCGCCATAATCTAATAAGAGTGTCACTTCAAAGTATATGTCTATCATTTTATAATTTAAAGGGGTATTTCCATCTCAGACATTTGTAAATGTCCAATAGATGTGGGTCACTGGCTGATGACATGGTCAGGTTTTCCAGAAACAGAAGAGCTTGTTTTGCCGTGTTGTTTACAGAGCTCCCATAAAAGTGAATGGGTGTTACAGAAACAGCATTGCACAGTGAGCTATGCTGTTTCCAGAACCCCGAAACTACGGAAACAGCATAGCTTGCTGTGTTAAGCTGTTTCCATATTGCCCATTTAATTCTATGAGAGTTCCAGAAACAGCGTATCAAAATGCGTTCAGCTTTTCTCGAAAACCCAGCCACCTCATCAGTCAGTGGCCAGAGCCCAATGGCAGAAGGTAGGACGGTGGGGGGGTCAGGGAGCCCAGATCTAGAGATAGGTGCATGTTCCAGAGGTGGCACTCGCATCTATCGAACATTTATTACATATCCTGTAGATCTGCCATAAATGTCTGAGATGGAAATAGACCTTTAACATTTGTTTTATCATGGATGTATGATTTATTGAACAGTTATGATGATATATCTTTATGGTACTGGTTTATTGCTTTTACTGGTTAAATTATGCTGTTTTATTTGTGTAAAGCTTTAGGTTCTTATTTGTATAATGTCACAGTATATGTATGAAAGGCAAAAGTTTAGAACTGCTCATGTTAAGTGCCTTTTTAAAAATAAATATGGTTTTGTGTTGAATTTTTCCTATGTGAATCTAATTACAGGCTTGTTGCTCTATTTTCTTTTCAGTATCTAATTTTCAGATAGTTCTGCTGACTTAAATTGGGTCCTGCGTAATTTGCCACTTTGCAAGTACTAGTATGAAAAAGTCTGTCAATGGAATGCACAAAAAAGCAATGGTGAACAGGTATGAGCGTTTTGTTGTGGTTTTTTTTTACTGCCTTGCTATCAAGACTAGTAAGTAGGGAAATCGATGTATGTTTCCCGAACTAACTATATTATATGCTCAGAAGAAAATAGAAACAGAGGGAATGTTTGAGAAAAACACATTAAGAGGACCAGTGGCCTCTCCTGACATGTCTGTTTTAGTAAATACGTGTATCCCCCATGAAATAACAATTCTGGAGCATCTTTTCTTAGAACTCTCTGTTGTGCCATTCCTCTGTTATTCCTCCTAGACATTTATGAATAAATTGACAACTGGGTGTTACCAGATGGGGTGTGTCCCTAAACAGACTGACAATATCCAATCAGGTCTGACATAGTCACAGTGTGTAGGGAGGTGGCAGACATTTTTTTCGGTCCATTTTTGAGGACTATTACTATCAGACTCTCTCAATACCTATAAACAAGGAACAAAAGACTAGTAAGATAGCTTTTAAGTTTAATGTCCTGATGCAGTATAAATCTTGAGCCCAATATTCTCTCCAAGTTTAAAAATATTGTCTTTACAGGTATGTGGACTTGACTCAGACCCATCTTTGCACCGTTCAGCTCATCATTGTCTCTCTCTTAAAGCTTTTTGCGGTCTGGGCTTGCTGTTCTTAAACAAAGTAGCCAGGAAGCCCTTATCCCAAAAAGAATTTGCGAGGGAGAATTCTCTGCACAGGAAAAGGATTTGTCCAGTACAGTTATATCGTGCTGGGAGTACCTACAAATGACAACTATGGAATCATCAATGATCCTGCATAAAACAGATTTGTGAATATTTCATCATTATCATCATCATTTTTACAGTAAATATTGCTTTTCTTTTTTATTTTAAATGAATCAGAGGTAATCATTTAAACTAATAGTAAAACAATAATAAATATATAACATACATAAAATATAATAAATGTGTCAAACAATATTGAAACTAAAGCATTTAAGGCATATATTGTGTTCTGCAGCTTATTAACTGTTGAATGTGAATGGGAAAGAGCCAAAATAATATTTTATTATAGCAAGTATGTCTTCTATTCAAGCTGATGTAATAAAGAGGGATTGCAATTCACAAAACAGTGAAAACAAACCACAAACTATAGCTGGCCATACAGTAGTGATGGCCGTTTTCTGAACTACTTGTCATTCATGGTTGGTTTGTGAAGGTTGTCATATTAGACCACAAAGCCATAAGGTAAAATGACAGATCGTTGATCGCACTGCCTTGATCTTTGATGTAAGCTTCAATTGATGGAATCCAGATCTGTCGATTGCCCGGAGCAACTTTCCAAAGATTGCACCCGACAATGACGGGCACGGGCCCCCACCATGGCCGGAGGCTCCGCTAGCAGCCGCTATGGCTGCTACAGCGCGACGCCACTGAACACTACGGCAGAGCAGGGAGGTATCTCCCCGCTCTGCCATTAAACAAAAGACATGTATCCCCTATCCACAGGATAGGGGATACATGTGTGATCGCTGGCAGCGATAGGGAGAACGGGGCACTGAAAGTCCCCTGAAGTTCTCCATCACAAATCTTGGACTTCCGGGGTCTGTGTCGGCAGCTCTGTAGAAATGAATGGAGCGCCGGTCGCGCTTGTGCGCATGCGTGACCAGTGCTCCTTTCATTTTTATTGAGCTGCGCAGACGCCGGAAGTCAGAGGTTAGTCATGGAGAACTTCGGGGGACTTTCGGTCCCCTGTTCTCCCTATCGCTGCCAGCGATCACACACGTATCCCCTATCCTGTGGATAGGGGATACATGTCTTTTGTAGGACACACTGTAGGTCGGATTTTTTTTGGGAGGTTGGGGCTGCATGGTGTTACCTACAGGGGGGCTGTATAGCGTTACCTACAGGGGGGGGCTGTATAGCGTTACCTACAGGGGGGGGCTGTATAGCGTTACCTACAGGGGGTCCGTATGGCGTTACCTACAGGGGGCTGTATAGCGTTACCTACAGGGGGCTGTATAGCGTTACCTACAGGGGGGGCTCTATGGCGTTCTCTATAGAGGGGGCTGTATGGCGCTATCTACAGGGGGGCTGTATGGCGTTATCTACAGAGGGGGCTGTATGGCGTTATCTACAGGGGGCTGTATGGCGTTATCTACAGGGGGGCTGTATGGCGTTATCTACAGGGGGGCTGTATGGCATTATCTACAGGGGGATGTATGGCGCTATCTACAGAGGGGGCTGTATGGCGTTATCTACAGGGGGGGCTGTATGGCGTTATCTACAGGGGGGGCTGTATGGCGTTATCTACAGGGGGATGTATGGCGTTATCTACAGGGGGATGTATGGCGCTATCTAAAGAGGGGGCTGTATGGCGTTATCTACAGGGGGGCTGTATGGCGTTATCTACAGAGAGGGCTGTATGGCGTTATCTACAGGGGGCTGTAAAAAAGGCACTATCTACAAGGGGGGTTGTGTGACATCCAGGGGAGAGGGGGCCCCAGTTAAAAGTTTGCTATGGGGCCCAGTCTTTCCTAGTTACGCCCCTGATTGAGCCGCATGCGCTAATTGTTTCAAACTTGACTCTTTTGCTGGTTTCCTCCTCCAAATAGGCTAAGAACTCTACTACAGCTGCTGAACCCCTGCTGGTCACGTTTCTAGGAATTCTCGCCAATGAGGAGAGGCATAGTTAAGGGAAAGTTGGCGGGCATGTGCTAAGTATTGGATTGGTTACCAGCAAGTCAGTAAAAGTTTCCCTAGTTCAATTTACCATCCTCTGTTTATTTAGTCTAACTTTTAATACCCTTAGAGACAAAACCCTTTAAATAGATGTCCAAGAGAAAAAAATAGGTCCCCTCACCACAATGAGATCCGTCCTCCACGTCCTGTATTGATCGGTGCTATCGGACAAGAAGATCTACGTCGGAGGTAGGTGGATATCCATAAGAATAGAGATGGGTCTGGCACACAATATATGTAAAATTGAATGCTTCTTTATTGTAGACGAATTTAAAATCAAATAAACTAAAATCACGGGTGAAGAAGGCTTACGCTTTTTGAACCTGTTGGTTCTTACTCATAGCTATGCGCAAGATCCAACAGGTTCGAAACGCGTAAGCCTTCATCCGGGATTTTAGTTTATTTGATTTTAGATTTGTCTACAATAAAGCAGCATTAAATTTGACTTATATCGTGTGCCAGACCCATCTCTATTCTTATTTAAATAAATGTCCCTTCTAATCTCAAAATCATTAAAATTTTTTTGCAATTACTACAGTACCTCTTGTGGTCAGACATTTCAGATTTTGAAAACTCTTACTGTAAAGAATTTTCCCTCTCCAATATTAATATAAATGATGTAATGATGGCTCCTATTACTCTACCTCGGCAGGGACGTTTAGATACAGAGCTAGGGATGGGTCACTTAGGAAAAAATGAAGAGTTCCTCTCCACACCAGAAGCTTGTAAATTTTTGCCCCAGTGAATGACATCCTAGCTACACCTGTGAACAGCCACTGCCCACTACGTCCAACATGGCAAAAGTTCCACAATGTCAGACTGTGGCCAAAACTACTGCACCGCACACGTAGCAATGGTCGGTCTCTGTGTCTGTCTCTCTCTCTCTCTCTGTGTCTCTCTCTGTGTGTCTCTTCTCTGTTTGTCTGTTCACACGAGGCGTATATTTACGCGCCGCTGTCAACAGACGGCGCGTAAATAGACGCCCGCGTCAAAGAAGTGACCTGTCACTTCTTTGGCCGTAAATAGAGCCGTTATTCATTGACTCCAATGAATAGCAGCGCTAATTACGCCCGTAATTGACGCGGCGTTTAAGCGCCTGCACATGCCGGTACGGCTGAAATTACGGGGATGTTTTCAGGCTGAAACATCCCCGTAATTTCAGCCGTTACGGACGCCCTCGTGTGAACATACCCTTAGAAGTCTCTTCAACCAACAGCCCCACACAACAGACCAACATAAGAATTAAGTACAGAATGTATGATCAGAAAGATGATGAGATCAGAGCTATAATAAGTGCACAGAGCTCTCATAAGCCTCCTTTATTATGCCCAATTGTTTCAGTATACTGTATGTGTATATGTTTCTCATTGGTAGTTTAGTTGTTTGTAGTTTACAATCATCTTATCCTTTGTGCTGTAATGAACACTCTAAGCAATAGTTTTCTGGTGAATTTATGCATATATACAAAAACCAACCTGTACATGCAAAGCTGCAGTGTAAAGTATGAGGGTAGACAGTACAGCAGTCTGAGCTCCAGGAGGTGGATTGTTAACTACCTCAGGTTCCCATTCGACAATCTGGTGATAATAGTTATGCCATAATAGAGCAGAATCGAAACGCAGCTAACTAGTCAACACTAAAGAAAATAAAGTTCCTTATGAAAGGTTGCATTTCCAACAACTGTGGAATCTACATAATGGTCACTTCATAATGGTCACTTGTGAGAAATTGATTTGAAGCTAAAAACATTTGTGTTTGAACATACGGTATTGTATGTGCGTAAGCTCACCTCACAATTATAACATATAAAAGATAAAAAATAATACAGAAGCATTGTATTTTACAGAATTATATACATTTCAATGGAGCAGTCTATGACTTCAATCTGTTTTATGTGACTTTAAGGCTATGTTCACACGGAGTATTTTGGGGGAGGAATATCTGCCTCAAAATTCAGTTTGGAACTTTGAGACAGATTTTCCTCTCCCTGCACGCCGTTTTTCGCGCCGTTTTTCGCCTGCGGCCATTGAGCGCCGCGGGCATAAAACAGCGCGAAATACGCTTTCTCTGCCTCCCATTGAAGTCAATGGGAGGTCAGAGGCGGAAGCGCCCGAAGATAGGGCATGTCGCTTCTTTTTCCCGCAAGGCAGTTTTACTGCTCGCGGGAAAAAGACGGCGACGCCTCCCATTGAAATCAATGGGAGGCGTTCTCGGGCCGTTTTTGCCGAGTTTTGCGACGCGGTTTCCGCGTCAAAAAACTCGGCAAAATACCCTGTGTGAACATAGCCTTAAGGATCGAATACTTCGGTCGGTTGTTGGAGGCTCGGTGGCTCGGGCCCCATAGTAGCGGCGCTACCGCTGTAGCAGCCATAATGGTTGCTAGCGGCGCCACCGGGCATATGGGGGGTCGTGTCAGCTGGCGGCACGGGCCAACTCAAGCCACGGGCCCCGTAGAAATCGCTACGGCTGCTACTGTGGTAGTTACGCCACTGAAAGGCACCGTGTACCATTTGTAAATTGCTCATAGGGACACCATCCCCCCAAGATCTCCACCTGATGTATTTTTCACCAATTCGATGCATCGCCCATTTTCATACACCTTAACCTCAATTTTCTGCCTCCAAGGAACCCCCTTTTCCCGCCACCAATGGGCTACAGTGAAACCTTACTGTCGGCCGTCCCGCCACACCTGAAGGGCAAGCTCCAAACCTTCCTGCAAAACCAAGCACCATATGTCAATCCCTATCGCATTCAAATACGCAACTTCGCTGAAGGAGCCTCCAAATCGCGGTGATGCACCGCAATCCCACCGTTCCTTCGAACGAAGCTGGCAATTGCCTTATTAATCTTTGCCCTAGCCTTATTCAAACTAACTACTGAGCGTGCCTGTTGCCAAGCACTACGTGCCACGATATCCAACCACACCACTAACATGCCTGTAAATACAGACCAGAGACGCAACAGATCCAAATTAATGTACTTAACTAAATCCCTGGAAGGTCTGAGAGCAATATCATTGCCCCTTACGTGTAAAAGTAACACATCAGGCGGTCTATCCAGCGCCGCGTAAAATTATACCTCAGATAGGACTCTATTCCACAGCATGCCCCTAAGCCCCAGCCACCTTACTTCCATCTATGACAGCGCCAAACCCAACTGTCGATCTTCCGGGCGTACATCTGCCCGCAGTGCACCCCAGTAAACAAATGAATGTCCGACAAACGTCTGCATCTGAAAAACATTAAACAGAACATAACATGCAATCCCCCATTCAACCTAATATACCAACTGAGGCCGAACATAACCCTTAAATCTCGCGAACTCCCATCTTCCAATTCTCTTAATCACCGAATCAGACAACCCCCACCTGGAAGCCTCTGTGGCCGCTCCAATCTGAAATCAATGAGAACTAAATTCCTTCTCCACCATACCCAAGGAGTCCAAGCACTTTTGAAAAACTGCCACAAATTGATACCGGGATAAAAAACTACCATTCTCATGCACCAAAAGCGGAGCGCCATCCCGCGGCCGCTCAACTAAAAATCGCTCCACACTAGAAATCGGACACACAGGGGAACCCTACCAAACGCCAAAAGCACTCTCAAACCTCTGCCCGTCTGATCTGTTTTTGACCGCCGAATAGTACATGTCACAGAATCCCCCACCAGCTGAACATCGCCCAACAACAAACCGCCCACCATAGTTCCACTACGCGCCACCAACTCAGAAACTATAAACGCTTCAAAAAATGCCAAAGAAAATGCCGCCCTAAATAAGCAAACCTCATAACTCGAAAAACACACCTGCTCTAAACTCCTACCCAAAAAACCCAATAACTCAAAGGTAACCGGCCGGCGAGTGTCCCTCCGCACACCCTGTCCCACTGAAACTAAGATAGAGAATCAGCGATGTCGTTAACAATTCCCGGAACATGAACTGCCACAAAACAAGCATTCAAACCCAGACAACGTAACACTAAATGGCGAAGCAATCTTACCACCGGAGGGGAATTAGCCATCTGTTTATTTATGGCCTGCACGACACCCAGGTTATCGCAACAAAAACGCACCTTTTTGTTGCGAAAATGTTCGCCCCAAATTTTCGTTGCCATCACAATGGGAAACAACTCTAGCAACGCCAAGTTAGTCACCAAACCCTCTGCCTTCCAATCATCCGGCCATGACCCTGCACACCATTCCCCCTGAAAATAAGCCCCAAAGCCATGCGACCCCGAAGCATCCGTATGCAATTCCATATCCACACTCGAAACAACCGCATCCATCCACACAGACCTACGATTAAATTGAACTAAAACCTCCTTCCACACCCCCAAATCAGCTTGCACTTCCGCCGACAATCTATGAAATGGTGAGCTACATCCACCCCCGCTGTAGCGAAAGCCAGCCGGCGGCAGAACACTCGCCCCATGGGCATAATCTGACAGGCGAAATTCAACTTCCCAAGCAGGGACTGCACCTCCCGCAGCTGTACCTTACCTGCCCCCCTAACCCTAGCGACCGTTTGTTTTAGATCCAGCAGCTTGTCTGCCGGCAACCGACACTCCATGCGCACAGAATCAATTACAATGCCGAAAATTTTTACCGTCGTGGCAGGACCTTCTGTCTTCTTGGGTGCTAACGCTACCCCAAAATTCGCCGCCACCCGCTCCATTGTATGAAACAATATGGAGCAAACAGTAGATCACGACGGACCAACAAACAAAAAATCATCCAGGTAGTGTAAAACTGAACACCAGCCGGCTTCATGCTTCACTACCCACTCCAAAAGGGTTCTGAACCTCTCAAAGTACACGCATGATATCGAACAACCCATCAGCAAGCAACAATCTACATAAAATTTGTCCCCCCAACAAAACCCCAACAGGAATCCAGCCAGATGAACCGGCAACAACCGAAACGCCGCCTCAATGTCGGTTTTCACTAACAGAACCCCCCTCCCAAATTTCCTAACCCACACCACCGCTGAATCAAACAACGTATATGAGACTGAGCACAACTCTGGATCAATGCCATCATTGACTGACCCACCAGCTGGGAAAGAAAAATGGTGGCTGAGCCGAAATTTATTAGGCTCCTTCTTCGGAACATGTCCCAAAGGAGAAACCCGCATATCCACCCAAGGCGGTGTATTAAACGGGCCCACTATTCTACCTAGATCTACCCCCTTCCTAGATTTATCCACCACCACCAGTGGCTGCACCCTAGCCGACACCAAATTTTTATGTACTATCAATGGCCCACCCTGGTGACATGGGATACGAAAACCCCGCTCGCAAAAATTCGGCCGCTGCTTTATCTGGATACATCCCGAGATAAGGCAGCATCCTTGTTACTATCACCGGCGGGTCACCCCTCTTCTGTCCAACTTCCAGTCCCTTACCCCACCTGAAACATCTAGACAAGCTATGTGCGCCCCCACAACCGGAGCACTCATGTTTGTAATGGCAGTCTGACAGGAATTTTCAGCTGCCTTCGTTAAACTGAAAGCTACAGCCCTTTCGTGTCCCAGCCGAGGACCCCGTACCCGAGGCACCCCCGGCTTCCCCAGGAAAGGACTGCCCGCTACTCCTTCGCCACCATAAGTCGCATCCACAAGCTAATATCCTTGTGGTCCCAACACAGTATGGGCTAAACTCATTTCTGCTGTCGGAACTGCTCATGGTAACGCAGCCAAGCAACCCCTCCATACACCCGATAAGCCTCACCGATCCCATCCATATAACAAAACAACGCCGACCAATTATCCGGCTCTTTTTCACCCACAACACTGGCCAAAAGTGTTGGCCAAACGCTTGCAGCCAGTTAGCAAAAGTACGAGGAATCAAGCAATACCGCCGCTTTTCCTCCTCATCCTTTTTACTCTCGTCTGGTTTAACACGATCTAAGTTAAACTTCTCCAAAGGCAACAAGGAGAAGATCTCAACGTATTCGTCCTTCCAGATCTTCTCCTTGACCTCTGGCTTCAGATGAGATTCGAGAGGCCCTTCAAAGCACACGTATACCTCTCTTCTGGCCGCATCCGCCAAACGCACATTATCCACCACTTTTGCATTACTGGACATGCCCCCCTCCACCGCAAGCGTCCCCCCACTACCCGTGTTTGCTGCTGGTACCTCAACTACCTTCCCCCCTTATCTCTCCCTACACACTCACTGTAGGTGCCACTGCCTCCGCAACAACCACCGGTCCTTCCCGACTTTCCACAGTCACACCGCCCCCAGCCACTCCAGGCCCTCCCTCCGCCTGACCCATCGCAGACCACACGACAGCCAGGGAACCACTCGTACTCATTACCCCACCCCTCAGACTGGACAACAAAGCAAGCACCCCAGACAATACATCGCGCATCGACCTCTCCGCATCCATCCGCAACCCAGCACCCCAAAGCAATACAGACCCCCCACCCTCCCCACAACCCGACCGCTCCTCACCTGGCCGTCCCTGGGCAGGACACCCAGCAGCCACCGAACCCTGTCCTGTAGACCTCTCTGGCCTGCTGGCAGCGCCCCTGGCCGTCATCCTGGGAATCCCTTCTCTGCATGGAGGGACATCAGACAAGTCATCGGCGTCATCCTCGGCATCCTCCAGACACTCCCTGAAAAGGGACTATATATATATATATATATATATAACTATATATATAATAAATACTCACTACACACCCATGGTCGTGTGTAAAAGGGCTGGTATAATAGCGGGTTTCACCCTTGTGTCACCCACTATTACTACCTCCTTTATAATCAGGGTCACTAGGGTTATGCCTAGTTACCCTACCTTTTCCTTATACTAACGTCTACTTGCTTTGCTTCTACTCAACAGAATAAGACCGTACAATAAATACAATTGTATAGTAAATAAAGGGTAATATTTATTACTAACAATAATCACACTTATATCTAAAATACACCAACTAAAAACAGAACACAGTAACTGATCACAGTATAGTATCAGTATACCCCAATACATATAGTACA
The DNA here is from genome assembly GCF_050947455.1 of Rhinoderma darwinii. Taxonomy (NCBI): domain Eukaryota; kingdom Metazoa; phylum Chordata; class Amphibia; order Anura; family Rhinodermatidae; genus Rhinoderma; species Rhinoderma darwinii. The sequence continues at coordinate 238,039,315 of NC_134689.1, read as the reverse complement.
TACAGTATAAACACGGTTTCCTATGTTATGCCTCTACCCGCATACCTAAACATACATAAGAATACAGTTACGTTGCAATACAATACACGCTCACTATTTCTGTCCCACTTTCCCTATACACTAAGGTTCAATAATCAGGATAAGGAGAAACAAGGGGAATGATTTTCTGTGTACCTGGAGATGTGCAGGTCAAGGGTAACTGCAGGGTAGTGCAGCAAGGGTAAACAGGGAACAAGAAGGGTGGGGGGACCAGGGGTATGGGAATGTGCAGGTAGAGGTACAGGTAATGTGGGGGCTGCAGGAAGGGTTGCTGGGGAGTATAGGGGAGAAGATACTTAGCAGTTTGTCTGGTCCAAGGTTGGTGTGGGGCCATCAGGGCCATGAGGTAAGAGCAGACCAGGAGGGAAGGGGAGTATCTTAGTGGAGCTGGGGAGCAGGAACAAGAGACAGCGTGTGAGGCCATTGACCCTCTTATACCTTGTCCGTGCACATCTGTGTGACATCACAGCTCATGCATGTGAAAGGGGGGGCTGGGCCTCATGGCTACCTCATGGAATACCATTATCTAGTAGGGGGATGGAAAGGCAGTTGGAACTTCCTGCTTCCTGGATTAGTTCACAGTTTATGGTTTCCATCCCCCAGGGTGTCTGATTACCTGGTAGGGAGATGAATATACACCTTTCTGGAGGGACAAATATATATATCTATGTTCACATGTACATAGATATAAATATATAAAATACTTCCCTTTACAATCCCCCTGTTGTCGGGAACACGACAATGAAATTTGTGGAAGTGTTCGTTCTGTATTACCCCCTCAACCTTGTTACTGGTAATAGTCGTAGATGGAATGAAGTATACTATTGGACCTAGATTCGTGACATCAGCTATCTCCTCAAGGACACCTTTCCGCCAGTCCTCCGACTCTGCAGTCTAGTGTCGAAATAAAAGAAACCTCACAGTCCATAGAATGAAGTTGAAATTAAATCTCTTAGTCCATAGAACTCAGTCTTAAAGTCCATAGAACGAGGTTGAAACAAAACCTTCACAGTCCATAGAACTCAGTCTCAAAGTCCATCAAAGTCCATCGAAATTCAAGTCTCTATCCTTGATCTTCTTCTTTCTTGGATCTTGATCTTTCTTATGAATCTTTTCCTCTTTAGCAGCGTCAGCAGGTCTTTTTAGCGGCCGATCCCATTTTAGCATGCCAACCCGTGTAAGGCTACTTGGTCAGCCTTGGAATCACTTAGCCCTTCCTTTCGACAATCTTTGTACGCAATGCGTTATCTTTCCAAATCCTTCCAGTATCTTGATTGAAGACGATATCCATGTCTCTATCATGGCAGGTTAACATCCCTGAGGAGGAGATGATGTCTTAGTACCCAGGAATCTACTGTGGGGTGGGGCATTGCCTTCCACTTCCCCTCTGACATTCAATCCATCATCGTATTGACCATACCAGTTCTCAGGTTGAGGTGGCAAATATCTACAAGGGTGTGTGTGTGTGTGTGTGTGTGTGTGTGTGTGTGTGTGTGTGTGTACCTTACCTGTCCCTAAGGGTTCCTACACACTACCCACTCATACATACAAAATGTAAAATAATCAAACATACAAAAATATTCCCCCCAAACCATAGGTATATGTACATATAGAGATTCATGCTCAACCAGCATCTCTCACTACTCCTCCATAAACACGTGAAAGGTACACATGTAAATGTAGTGACTACAGGCTGTAAAAATATGTCCGCCTACACGTACATGCTCACTCGCTTTGGGACGGGCACGTCCTCACTGAGTATACCTATGTTGCGGACGCATATCTACACCTAGAATGTCTATATGTACACCTTGAAAGTTTTTGTACGACACATTGATTCATATTACATTACACAAATATATATATATACATAAACTTGACGATTACGGGTCGCAGGACACTATTGGTGTTATGTCCTTAGTCCAAGTTTATTCTTTTACGCCTGACCTAGTTTACTTTGTCGGCAAGTCCTTTCACCCATCAGTTCTATCACAGGGTGAATGAGCAGGCTGAAGAAGAAAATTGCTTTGGGGTTGTACCCAAACAGTTTCTCCCATCAGGACACCTCTGAGTCTCTTTTCAGGGATTGGAATGGAGGCTGGATTCTCAGACTCTTTAAGCTCCTCCACGATATACTCTTCCTCACTGAACTCAGGATAATCTGGAGTCTTATAGGAGCATCTGAGCGGATATCGAGCCTCTACTCAGGGGTGACTGGAGTTCTTCTGTTCTGCTACATCGATACCTATGATAATACAAAAAGGTACAATGCTCCTTGGAGGAGTATTCCTCTTCCGGTGCAATTAGTCGCACAGATGGTGTGGTAAACATATTGCACTCGGTACCAACTCCAATACCCTTGACCCATGTAACTTAAGCTTGAAGAGGGTATTGGGTTGACCTTCATTTCACATGTCCCCATGATATCTCAACACTTGTGTCTAAGCACCCGGTACTAACTACCTTGGCAGAGGATTGCATCCTCCTCCTTTCAACATCCATCTGTACAGACAGATATGAATGGCTGCCCAAATAGGTTAGGATAGCTGAGGGGAGCTGTAGATGGAGTACCATTTTGTGGATCTTCACAATTCTCATGTTTGTGGAACTATATCCCCATCTTACCAAACCCATTATCTTAAAATCAAGATATGGGTGTAATGCCAGGGTAACCTCCCCCTGTCAACCTTTCCTACAGGACCACTCCAGTTAAACACAAAAGAATCAGCCATGCTGTCATTCGCTGTATTTAATTGCACTCGCATTAGGCCTGAGATGAAGTTGTGTTACCTGTCTGAACCCCCCAGGTCTAGGTGCACAGAATAACATAAAACACTACACCGTGAACTTATGATACCTGTTCGCACCTCGCTACCTGAGTTCACACTATAATAACAACTTCAATGTTATCCTAATAGAGAGCAATTAAAACATTGGGCGCAAAACATCACTATTCATTGGCTGATTCTCCAGTTGTTTTCCTGGAGTGGTTTTCTAATTATACATTATAAATACAGGCAACACCCATATAGTATAACTACATAACTACTGATAACCAGGAATATACCACAATAGCAGATATCCTAAAAAAAACTCACACCTAGAAATGGCGTATGCTGGGGTCCCTTATTGCAAGTAGACAACCTAGAAGCGAACCATGAAGGGACATAGCCCTTAAAGAAATAGTATACTAAATGATATACAAAAGTACAAAAAATCTTTATTAAATATAATCACCAATAACATATAATGGAATAAAAGATGGGATACATAAAAAAAAAAAAAGCCTTAGAGTTTTATTAAATGTAGCCTCCTGACGAAGCCGGTCTACAGGGCGAAACGCGCGTCGAGGCGTTCATTCATCCATCCACTTTTTTGATCTCCTGCGCTCCTTATCATGTCCCAGGGTATGTGTTAGCTTTTTCAGCTTCTACATGATTGTACTACTGTGTCCAGCTACTGTCAGTTATATCTTTCTGGCCATTTGAGCCTATATGTTGTCTTTGGATGCTTCGAGCTTCACTTTTTATGTATTGCTATATACTTTGTAGGCAATAATAGACCTTATTTTTGTCATAATCAGCTAGTAGCACTATACTACGTGTGGGCCTTATTAACTTATACCCATGGGTTTATAATTCTGTCATATGAACTATCTGAGCGTGGTTTGGTCATCCTTGGATGGTTGACTCTGTTTGTCCATGGTCTATTCCATCTGACCCTGCTGTATATATCTCCGTGTATGATGTATCCCATCTTTTATTCCATTATATGTTATTGGTGATTATATTTAATAAAGATTTTTTTGTACTTTTGTATATAATTTAGTATACTATTTATTTAAGGGCTATGTCCCTTCATGGTTCGCTTCTAGGTTATATACCACAATAGCATCTGTGAAAGAGCCACAAAAGAAAACACAATGACAACTAAAGAACTGGGAACAAATAGACCATACAGGAAAAGAGAGACCATAAACACACCACAGTACAGACATCAAAGAGATAACACCTAACTGTGAACATGTAAATTATGGCTTACTTAAAATTCACAGCTGAATTCCAAACCAGTTGTGGTTCGTTATTCAGATCTTTGAACACATGGTTTAGCAAATGTGTGGAGGAGATACTCATGTAGCCATTTTGTCTTTTCCTATATTCACAATTTGATGTGATGTGGCCATTTTCTATTGCTTCATTACTAGACTTTCCACGGTTGCTCATACCATGGCAGTTTCAAGCAATATGTCCCATCTGACCACATTTAAAACATTTAACAGGACCACATTGCTTAGTACCCAAAGACTTGCAGTACTTCACAATATGGCCTGAGCCGGCGCATGCAAAACATTTAACAGTACATGCTCTGCTGGACTTCACCAGTGCATGATCTCTTAAAGTTCTGCATGGCTAGGGATGCACTTCTGATTATCGTACGCTTACATTTGCGTAACACTTTCGTAACAATGTTACCTTCAGGTTTCTGGATGGGATCACGATTTGGGACTTCATATCCATCACTCTTTCTACTCCCGCCTTTTTGCCCTGTAGAGGGCAAACTTACGGCAGAATCAGGACTTGAAAAGGACAAGGCCGGTAACATTTTTGAGAAATCTTTTATGATGTTTTGCATACTGGCAACCAATTGTGACCTAGCAGCAAGCTCATCATTTAACTTGGCAATGATCGCATGCGTAGATGCCGCCTTATCCTTAAACACATTGATCACAGCATAAGACCCAGTCAGCTGTGCATCAATATCATCACCACGATTTTTCAAAACTATCACCTGCGATTCCAGCATGCAAATTTGCTTATCTCTATCAATTTTATATTGGGCATTCTCTGCCAGTTGTGTCTGCAAAACACAAACCCGCTTCACATTGTTGACACAACACTGGCAGTAAAGATTTGGGGAATCACTCTACATTTCTGAGTGATCAGGCTTCCACGTCTCTTCATAAACACATATCAGTTTAGCGAGCATCTGGAGCCTTTTGGAGGTTTTGTTAAAAACACTCCTCTTGCTTATGCACATCTTATCATGTGCATAAGCCTCGTCCAGCAGAGTGGACCACAGCATTCCTGCTGACTTGTATGTAGAGGGGGGTACTGGGTTGAATGAACTATAATTAGAAAGTTTTTTAAGTGTGGAGAAATCCATACTCACTCTATCAGAAGTCATCTTGGTTACTGCTGAAGACTCTAATGTGTTGCTCTATCGCCCGACAATTTTTCGCCGTAGATCAGCATGCCGCAAAGCAAAATAAAAACGTTAATACCTCAGAAAAGAAAACAAAAAAACAATAGGTTCGCTGTTCTCAATTTTTAACCTGTATCAAGCCTTAAATAAAATTGTGTTACTCGTCCAAACTTCAAGGTCTGGGCGCACAGTATAACACAACACTTTACCGTGTACGTATGTTATCAGTCCACGCCTTTCTGCCTATCTTAGTTCACGTTTTAACACTATTTTATTGTACAAAACACAGATATAAATTGAAAACAGTTTGGGCCTCGGCTCGCCAATGAAAAAGGACTCATATATATATATATATATATATATATATATATATATATATATATAACCATATGTATAATAAATACTCACTACACACCCACGCTCGTGTGTAAAAGGGCTGGTATAATAGCGGGTTTCACCCTTGTGTCACCCACTATTACTATCTCCTTTATAATCAGGGTCACTAGGGTTATGCCTAGTTCCCCTACCTTTTCCTTATACTAACGTCTACTTGCTTTGCTTCTACTCAACGGAATAAGACCGTACAATAAATACAATTGTATAATAAATAAAGGGTAATATTTATTACTAACAATAATCACACTTACACTACCGTTCAAAAGTTTAGGGTCACCCAGACAATTTTGTGTTTTCCATGAAAACTCACACTTATATTTATCAAATGAGTTGCAAAATGACTAGAAAATATAGTCAAGACATTGACAAGGTTAGAAATAATGATTTTTATTTGAAATAATAATTTTCTCCTTCAAACTTTGCTTTCATCAAAGAATGCTCTATTTGCACCAATTACAGCATTGCAGACCTTTGGCATTCTAGCGGTTAATTTGCTGAGGTAATCGGGAGAAATTTCACCCCATGCTTCCAGAAGGCCCCTCCCACAAGTTGGATTGGCTTGATGGGCACTTCTTCGTACCATACGGTCAAGCTGCTCCCACAACAGCTCTATGGGGTTGAGATCTGGTGACTGCGCTGGCCACTCCATTACAGATAGATTACCAGCTGCCTGCTTCTTCCCTAAACAGTTCTTGCATAATTTGGAGGTGTGCTTTGGGTCATTGTCCTGTTGTAGGATGAAATTGGCTCCAATCAAGCGCTGTCCACAGGGTATGGCATGGTGTTGCAAAATGGAGTGATAGCCTTTCTTATTCAAAATCCCTTTTACCTTGTACAAATCTCCCACTTTACCAGCACCAAAGCAACCCCAGACCATCACATTACCTCCACCATGCTTGACAGATGGCGTCAGGCACTCTTCCAGCATCTTTTCAGTTGTTTTGTGTCTCACAAATGTTCTTCTGTGTGATCCAAACACCTTAAACTTCAATTCGTCTGTCCATAACACTTTTTTCCAATCTTCCTCTGTCCAATGTCTGTGTGCTTTTGCCCATATTAATCTTTTCCTTTTATTAGCCAGTCTCAGATATGGCTTTTTCTTTGCCACTCTGCCCTGAAGGCCAGCATCCCGGAGTCGCCTCTTCACTGTAGACGTTGACACTGGCGTTTTGCGGGTACTATTTAATGAAGCTGCCAGTTGAGGACCTGTAAGGCGTCTATTTCTCAAACTAGAGACTCTAATGTACTTGTCTTGTTGCTCAGTTGTGCAGCAGGGCCTCCCACTTCTCTTTCTACTCTGGTTAGAGCCTATGTGTGCTGTCTTCTGAAGGGAGTAGTACACACCGTTGTAGGAAATCTTCAGTTTCTTGGCAATTTCTCGCATGGAATAGCCTTTATTTCTAAGAACAAGAATAGACTGTCGAGTTTCACATGAAAGCTCTCTTTTTTTTAGCCATTTTGAGAGTTTAATCGAACCCACAAATGTAATGCTCCAGATTCTCAACTAGCTCAAAGGAAGGTCAGTTTTATAGCTTCTCTAAACAGCAAAACTGTTTTCAAGCGGTGCTAACATAATTGCACAAGGGTTTTCAAGTGTTTTCTAATCATCCATTAGTCTTCTAACACAGTTAGCAAATACAATGAACCATTAGAACACTGGAGTGATGGTTGCTGGAAATGGGCCTCTATACACCTATGTAGATATTGCATTAAAAACAAGACGTTTGCAGCTAGAATAGTCATTTAGCACATTAACAATGTATAGAGTGTATTTCTGATTAATTTTTTTTGTTATCTTCATTGAAAAAAACTGTGCTTTTCTTTTAAAAATAAGGAAATTTCTAAGTGACCCCAAACTTTTGAACGGTAGTGTATATCTAAAATACACCAACTAAACACAGAACACAGTAACTGATCACAGTATAGTATCAGTATACCCCAGTACATATAACACGTTAATATATACTGAGTATACTCACACTATAGTACAGTATAAACACGGTTTCCTAAGTTATGCCTCCACCCACATACCTAAACATACATATGAATACAGTTACGTTACAATACAATACACGCTCAGTATTTCTGTCCCATTTTCCCTATACACTAAGGTTTAATAATCAGGATAAGGAGAAACAAGGGGAATGTGTTTCTGTGTACCTGGGGATGTGCAGGTCAAGGGTAACTGCAGGGTAGTGCAGCAAGGGTAAACAGGGAACAAGAAGGATGGGGGGACCAGGGGTATGGGAATGTGCAGGTAGGGGTACAGGTAATGTGGGGGCTGCAGGAAAGGGTTACTGGGAAGTATAGGGGAGAAGATACTTAGCAGTTCAACTGGTCCAAGGTTGGTGTGGGGCCATCAGGGCCATGAGGTAAGAGCAGACCAGGAGCGAAGGGGAGTCCCTTAGTGGAGCCGGGGAGCAGGAACAAGAGACAGAGTGTGAGGCCGTTGACACTCTTATACCTTGTCCGTGCACATCTGTGTAACATCACAGCTCATGCATGTGAAAGGGAGGGGCTGGGCCTCATGGCTGCCTCATGGAATACCATTACCTAGTAGGGGGATGGAAAGGCAGTTGGAACTTCCTGCTTCCTGGATTAGTTCACAGTTTATGGTTTCCATCCCCCAGGGTGTCTGATTACCTGGTAGGGAGATGAATATACACCTTTCTGGAGGGACAAATATATATATATCTATATTCACATGTGCATAGATATAAATATATAAAACACTTCGCTTTACACTCCCCTTCCTCCATTTCCTCCCTGGCAGCACTCATGTGCGCTAGACCAGCGGAGATAAGCTACGCCCCCTGATTATGACAAACAGCCTGCCGGCCTACACTCCTGCGCAGGCAGCAGTGCCAGAACTCCACGCCTCCTGCTGACTCACTCCCTGCTGCTCCAGCAGCTGGAGCAGTTGATCGACCCGGTTCCTGAGAGTCTGCACGTCGCTGGGACCATGGCACTCCCGTCTGCAGGATGTTCCCCTGCCTGGCTGCTTTCCCGGCACGCACCTCACTAACTGGATCAGCCGTACTGCTCTCAGTCGCATGTCGTCCTGAAGGAGGGGGGGAGGAGGAGCCCCCCGCCCACCTCTTGCCAAGCTCCGCCGCTGTACCGGATTCCTCCCCACTCGCAGCGTCGCCGCAGCAGAGCATCTCCGGACGTCTGTGGCAGGAGGGTCCTTCTAGGAGCTCCCTAGCTGGAGCTGAACTCGTGGGGTAACCTAAGGGCTGAGGCGTTCTGGCGGCCTAGAACATCGGGCCCGGACCCCGGCACCCTGTTCTGCCACCGCTTCCCCGCTAGCAGAAACAGCTGCCATCAAAGTGGACTGTACCCACTCTTATCCTCGCTGCTGCACCGCTTCCCGGACCGCCGCCAAAAATTCATCCATGGAAGACGCCATCTCTGCACACAAGTAAGCTCCAATTTCTCCCTCTGCGCGCCAAACTTTGACTCTTCCCCTTTACAGCCCCCCTTAAATAACCTATACCCTGCAAAGCACACCCCTGCTTTGCCTACTGTTTAACCCCTTGCATTCCTGCCTTACTTAACCCCTTCTGTCCTTTACAGCCTCCCTGCTTCTACCTCCAGTCAAGCTGCATTACACTACGGCTTCGCCCCGCTCCATTGCTCTCCTCATTTGCCCTGATAATAATTTCAGACTGATTTAATAGCCCATGACCAGTGACGGCACTCATTGATGTTTCCTGTAGGAATACCTGAAGTTATTATATTTTATGAGATTAATACAACATGGAAATGTAACCCCTGTTCAGCGACTGAAATTATAATTATTATTTATATCTTATTTATTGTCAGCAACATTTAACTTGTTAATGAATTCCACTTACAAAAAATCCTAACAGATTGTAAGTCATACTAGAAGCTGCTGTTTCTCATAGTTTATAGTTGCATACTTGAGGTTTGGTCCTGCGGCTTACATCACAGTAACAGTTCCAAAGCCGGAACAGAGCTAAATTTATTTAACTGTCACTCCAAGCCCAGGGCTGCATGTAAAGTACTGGACAGACATATGTATCCACCGAGGCACTGGTCTGGCATCAGAGGTGAATTATCAGTCACACTTAGACATTTGTTGAAACTGGGTACTATTCACTTTAGCTTTAAGAAATATTCAACAATGATGACTACATAAGGAAACTGTAATGAAGTCAACTTTTCTGTTTGAGAAAAATTTTGGTAGATTGTTTAAATTGCTAATACAATGCCGTTATCCAGAATACCTTCTTTCGCAGCAGGAGACCAATGACATTTTTGCATGTAAAATTCAAATGTGGTTTCACAGCAGTTTCTGCAGCTACCATTCATTTCAATGAGAGACTGAACATGCACATTTACTTCATTTTCTAGATTGTTGGGGATCCTAGTGGTTGTACTCTATTTTTTACATGTCCTTTCAATAAGTCATGGATTACTATGGTGGAGAATATATTTTTAATTTGTGACCTACTAAAGTTGTGGATAATGCTGTGTAAAACACAACATGCTAAATATTAATGGGACCATCTGTAATAATATAAGTTGTTTGGAATTTTATAAATGTCTTGCAGATTGAGCCTTTGTTTTAGTTCTAATAATGATGAGCCAGGTTTTGACTTGATTGTTGCACCAGTATTTTGCAGCACTCCAACCAGACAGAATGTATCTAGAGCTTAGATGCTCTGTGGCCTACTATGCACATTACCTCTGCAAATCCAACCAGGCTATATGAGTCCACCCTTACCTCTACTTGAATTTTGTTAAGCACTTCAATTTCTCATGAAACCATTTCAATACAATATTGTGACATACTAGCAAAACCCTTGAAAGGCTGCAATTCACATCACAACCACTGGGTGGCCGCATTTTGTGACAACATATTGCAAAATCTTGGTTTTTTTTAAGTTGTCAACTTTTCTGTTTGAGAAAAATATTGGTGGGTTGTTTAAATTGCTAATACAATGCCATTATCTGGAATACATTCTTTCGCAGCAGAAGACCAATGAAAAAAAAAGCTGGTTATCTTGTGTCACGGATCTCAGGATATGTTGAGATAAGAGGAAAAGTAAAGAAGGACACATTTGTATACGCATAAACTTTGTAAATGTTTGTTGTATAAGAGGTCTAGCCCATCATACATGAACATCATTTATGTGGGATACATTCCTGTCATAATAGGTTAATACGTATGTCTAACCTTTCCTATTACTATCCTTTCTAGCCACATATTAATAGGTAGAAAACTGTCATAAATGCAAATACATGGTGCAATGCGTTAATAAATACTGCGCATGATTGTTTACCAATATTTCATGATGCAGTTGCATGACCCTAATATGCTTCCCTTCGTGGCAATAAATCACATAGTCATTCAGGATAAGGAGTGCTGGACTGCTTGAGAAAATATATACTCATATGTTTTATGTTGTTTTCAGAGTTCTTATTGGAAGCTGTCACCATATATACTACAGCACCTTAAATAACACTATACTGTAAGACATTTTAAGAGTAGGTTGTTGAGTTTTTACAGTTCCACTAGTGAAACATAATCGAATAAAGATACACTTAACCCCTTCCCTCCGCAGCCATTTTTCATAATTTGATTTTCGTTTTTTCCTCCCCACCTTCCAAAAGCCATAACTTTTTTATTTTTCCATTGGTAAAGCCATATGAGGGCTTGATTTTTGTGGGATGAGTTGTAGTTTTTCATGGTACTATTTATTGTACAATATAATGTACTAGGTGTCACGGCGCGGGGTGTGAACCAACTGGGCCATACCGCTTAGCGGGATAGCAGCTGACCAAACAGGTACAATGCAATGTCTATAGTTCAGAAAGGGTACCTGAGGCAATGTAGACAGTAGTGGTGGATTCAGGCTAAGATGAGGCTCCAACAGCAGAGGAACACACGGCGGGGTGCGACACAATAGATGCAGCGGAGGGTACAACACGTCTTCCACTCTTGAATGCACAGGGGCACGGTAGCACGGGATACAGGGTACAGGCAACAGGAACAGGTAACACTGGGACAAATATAATGGTGGTTTCTCTTGGCTCAAATACCCACAAAATCTCTCTCAGACCGGAGCAGGCAAAACAAAATTGGGTATGATCCAACAAATACCCTAAATAACATATATAAAGTACAGTGAAGTTTACCGCTCAGACGGCACTGGTAACAGTCCAATATCATTCAGTATGGGCTCTCTCCCAGAAAAATGCAGTGGACAGTCCGCAATCCAATGAGGGTGTGGATGGTAATTCTTATCCTTGTAGTTCCACCAAGCTCCTTATCGTCTCCCTCCACATTCAAAGAACTCCTGGTAGGAAAAGGATCTTATGTCTCTAATAGATGGAAAAAGGAAGACACATAGTGCAACAGCCTCTGCAAAAAGATTGCTCCACGCCAAGTTTAATCCATACTCACAGAAGTAACAAGAAATAAAAGCATCAAGGTAAGTAAAAATCTTTAAAATTTCTAGGCGGCACGCCAAACACTCTCGCCCGACCCTCGGTTTCGCCCTTCCGGCTTCCTCTGGGGCATGTGTGACGTGTCTAATTAACAGGTTAAGGGCGGGTTCACACATAGCGGAATTTCACTTAAATTCCGCTGCGGACACTCCGCAGCGTTAATCCGCAGCGGAGCCGTTTCTCCATTGACTTTCACTTTAATTTAGCAGTGTTCGTTTACACGATGCGTACAATTCCGCTGCGGAGCATAGGCTGCGGAGCGGAATTTGGTGTCCGCAGCATGCTCTGTCTGTTGCGGAGCAGTGGCGGACTGGTTGCGGACTCATGGCGGAATTTCTCCATTGACTTCAATGGAGAGTCAAAATTCCGCAATGAAGTCCGCAGATCTTATGTGTGCTGCGGAGCGTATTGTTTTTACTACCATGACATTTCTTCATTCTGGCTGGACCTATGTATTTCTAGGTCTACAGCCAGACTGAGGAAGTCAATGGGGCTCCCGTAATGACGGGAGCGTTGCTAGGAGACGTCTGTAAATAGTCACTGTCCAGGGTGCTGAAAGAGTTACGCGATCGGCAGTAACTGTTTCTGCACCCGGGACAGTGACTACCGATCTCAATATACATGTATCTGTAAAAAAAAATATAAGTTCATACTTACCGAGAACTCCCTGCGTCTGTCTCCAGTCCGGCCTCCCAGGATGACGTTTCAGTGTAAGTGACGGCTGCAGCCAATCACAGGCCAAGCACAGGCTGCAGCGGTCACATGGACTGGAGCGTCATCCAGGGAGGTCGGGCCGGATGCCGAAAGAGGGACGCGTCACCAAGACAACGGGCGGTAAGTATGAATTTCTTTGACTTTCACTAGGGAAAGTGCTATCCCTTCTCTCTATCCTGCACTGAATAGGGAGAAGAGAAGCACTTTTCCTGCAGTCCGCAGCGGCCAGTCCGCATCAATTTTCTGCACATTTTGTGCAGATCCGCTGCAGAATCTGCAACGCAGATTCTGTGCGGCATTGATGCGGACAGTTGCGGAGGAATTCCGCCATGTGTGGTCATGCCCTTATATAGCCGCATATCATTTAAATTTACATAAATTTACATACATAAAAAATGGTTAAAAAAACATATACACCCACAATGATCTCTGCAATATATAGAGATAATCCGATCTTACCATCATAATCGTATACATATATATACACTTTTATTATTTTTATATAAATGCCTAATCTCTTTAAAAAGTAAAAAAAATATATATAATATATTATGCTAAACAAGCCTATTTGCCACTTTTATAGTTGGTTAGATTCCACATATCATCCCATATCCATTATATTGATTTTTATTTATATTTTATCAGTTGTTTTATATTTTTTCTGTCTCTAATTTTCCACTTAGTCTGAACTGTGGCCAATCTCTAAAGCTTCCAGAGCTTCAGTGAGCTGCAGCTAATCAGAACAATTAAGTTCTGCTGAGACAAGATCCCTTGGTCAAAATGCTATGTGTGAACAAGTCTCTTACTAATATTATACATAGGGCATTTTTTTGCATAATTGTTTTCATAACATGGAACTACCAATATGGACCAGAATATCTATCAGATGATATCTCACCAATATTAATAAGTACTTGTATAAACAAAAAAAACAAAAAAAAAAACATTTTTATAAAAAACACTTCAATTCGAAGTCTGAATTGAGTCCTAAGGGCTGAAGCGTTTTTAATTGATAGATCCAAAAACTTGGTATGGATAAAAATATGACTCCTGAGCAAGGTCGTTTTATTATAGACCTCATTAGGTTTAGTTTTAAGAAGAATTATTTCTGGTATAATTCAGACTATTACCTTCAGACTGCCGGTACTGCTATGGGCGCTAAATTTGCACCAAGTTATGCAAATCTGTACCTGGCAGTATGGGAAGATTCTTTTATTTACTCTAGTAATAATCCTTTCTGTGAATTCATAAAGTTGTACAAACGTTACATAGATGATGTGGTTATCATTTGGGAAGGAACAACAGAGAATTTATTAACTTTCATGGATTATATTAATAACAATAAATGTAATCTGACCTTTACTTCAGATAGAGTTAGGCCTCATGCACACGACCGTGTTTTTGCGGCCGCAATTCCCCCGAAAATCCACGGGAGAATTGCGGCCCCATTCTTTTCTATGGGGCCGTGCACACGACCGTAGTTTTTGCGGTCCGTGCACGGCCCGGGAGCCCGGACCGCAGAAAGAACGGGAATGTCTTATTACGGCCCGGTTCTGCGGTCCGGGCTCATTGAAAACAATGACCGCGGCCATGTGCATGTGCGGGCGGCCTGCGGCTGACAGTCCGCTGACAGTCCGCAGCCGGCCGACCCGAAAATCACGGCCGTGCACACGGCTACGGTTGTGTGCATGAGGCCTTAGCTTTCTGGATTTGGAAATTTTTATAGAAAACAATGTACTATACACCAAAAATTATTTCAAACCTACTGACTGTAATAGTTATATTGAATGTTCAAGTTGCCATTTTAAACCTTGGCTTCGGAATATCCCAAAAGGGCAGTTTAAAAGGATAAAGAAAAACTGTACAAAAATAGAGGACTTTGATGTACAGTCACAAGTTATTAAATCTCGTTTGATAGAAAGGAATTATGAGGAACAGAGGGTGTCGTTAGCATTGAAGGAGGTTAAAGAAGAAATCGCAGTCCATTCTGGCGATAACATCAAAAAAATTGATAATTTTCATACAAAGAGAATTGATGATAATGATAAAACATTAAGGGTTCCGTTCATTACCACATATTCCACAAGTTCTTCATTGATACGAAATATTATCAGAAAAAATTGGCATATTGTAAGGAACGATCCTGTTATAGGGTCTAGGTTGCCCAAAAATCATAGTATTGTACATCGTAGGGCACCTAATATAAAGGATAAAATTACTCATAGTTTTATAAAAGCTCCTACAAAACCAATTATTGCGACAAAAGGATTTTTTTCCTGTAACAAGTGTAAGGGTATGTGCACACACACTAATTACGTCCGTAATTGACGGACGTATTTCGGCCGCAAGTCCCAGACCGAACACACTGCAGGGAGCCGGGCTCCTAGCATCATACTTATGTACGATGCTAGGAGTCCCTGCCTCGCTGCAGGACCACTGTCACGTACTGAAAACATGATTACAGTACGGGACAGTTGTCCTGCAGCGAGGCAGAGACTCCTAGCATCGTACATAAGTATGATGCTAGGAGCCCGGCTCCCTGCACTGTGTTCGGTCCGGGACTTGCGGCCGAAATACGTCCGTCAAATACGGACGTAATTAGTGTGTGTGCACATACCCTTAAGCTTGTAAAGAAGTGGGGTATAATAAAAGAAAGGGGAATGTTACCTTTTTTATGGATGCCGAAAATAAAAGAAAATATGAGATCAAACATTTTACAACGTGTAATACTAAAGGGGTTATATACTTATTGCAGTGTCCCTGTGGGCAGTTATATGTAGGACGTACAGCCCGCAAATTGAAAACTCGAATAGCAGAACACTGTAATAACATCAGAAAACGCAAGATGGACCATAGTGTGTCAGCACACTATTGTAAATTCCACCATAAAGATCTCAAGGACACTAAATTCTTTGCTATTGAGACAATTGATAATCATTGGAGGGGAGAGGATTTTATTAAAAAAATGAGCAAGCAAGAAAGTTTTTGGATCTATCAATTAAAAACGCTTCAGCCCTTAGGACTCAATTCAGACTTCGAATTGAAGTGTTTTTTATAAAAATGTTTTTTTTTTTGTTTTTTTTGTTTATACAAGTACTTATTAATATTGGTGAGATATCATCTGATAGATATTCTGGTCCATATTGGTAGTTCCATGTTATGAAAACAATTATGCAAAAAAATGCCCTATGTATAATATTAGTAAGAGACTTGTTCACACATAGCATTTTGACCAAGGGATCTTGTCTCAGCAGAACTTAATTGTTCTGATTAGCTGCAGCTCACTGAAGCTCTGGAAGCTTTAGGGTATGTGCACACACACTAATTACGTCCGTAATTGACGGACGTATTTCGGCCGCAAGTACCGGACCGAACTCAGTGCAGGGAGCCGGGTTCCTAGCATCATAGTTATGTACGATGCTAGGAGTCCCTGCCTCGCTGCAGGACAACTGTCCCGTACTGAAAACATGATTACAGTACGGGACAGTTGTCCTGCAGTGAGGCAGGGACTCCTAGCATCGTACATAAGTATGATGCTAGGAGCCCGGCTCCCTGCAGTGTGTTCGGTCCACTACTTGCGGCCGAAATACGTCCGTCACTTACGGACGTAATTAGTGTGTGTGCACATACCCTTAGAGATTGGCCACAGTTCAGACTAAGTGGAAAATTAGAGACAGAAGAAATATAAAACAACTGATAAAATATAAATAAAAATCAATATAATGGATATGGGATGATATGTGGAATCTAACCAACTATAAAGGTGGCAAATAGGCTTGTTTAGCATAATATATTATATATATATTTTTTACTTTTTAAAGAGATTAGGCATTTATATAAAAATAATAAAAGTGTATATATATGTATACGATTATGATGGTAAGATCAGATTATCTCTATATATTGCAGAGATCATTGTGGGTGTATATGTTTTTTTAACCATTTTTTATGTATGTAAATTTATGTAAATGAAAATGATATGCGGCTATATAAACCTGTTAATTAGACACGTCACACATGCCCCAGAGGAAGCCGGAAGGGCGAAACCCAGGGTCGGGCGAGAGTGTTTGGCGTGCCGCCTAGAAATTTTAAAGATTTTTACTTACCTTGATGCTTTTATTTCTTGTTACTTCTGTGAGTATGGATTAAACTTGGCGTGGAGCAATCTTTTTGCAGAGGGTGTTGCACTATGTGTCTTCCTTTTTCCATCTATTAGAGACATAAGATCCTTTTCCTACCAGGAGTTCTTTGAATGTGGAGGGAGACGATAAGGAGCTTGGTGGAACTACAAGGATAAGAATTACTATCCACACCCTCATTGGATTGCGGACTGTCCACTGCATTTTTCTGGGAGAGAGCCCATACTGAATGATATTGGACTGTTACCAGTGCCGTCTGAGCGGTAAACTTCACTGTACTTTAGGTAACACTGGGAACTGGAAAACACTAGGAGACCATTTGCAATGACAAACTAAAGGTAACACAACAATGCTCATTCAAGGATCAAGAGGGCAGAGCCCTTTTTATAGTCCAACAGCATTCTGGGCTAATTGCAGATATTATGCAACTGTGCGTGCACTGGCCCTTTAAGCATGTGCACGTGCGGGAGACAGTGTCTGGACCAGGAAGTGAGTGCTGGCGTCTCTCAGGAGGGAGATGCTGCCGGGAACTGTCTTGTCCATGGCCGCAGCCGTCAGAGGGTAAGTCAGGACGACGGTCCTCGGCCATAGAGGTTACAGCACCCCCCCCTCTTATGCCCCCTCTTCTTGGGGCCAGAGCGGGAGAGAAACTTCTTCATGAGGACAGGAGCATCGATGTTCTCCTCTGGCTCCCAAGACCTCTCCTCTGGACCAAATTCCCTCCAATCCACCAAATAAAACATCCTTCCTCCTACTTTCTTGGTGTCCAGGATCTCCCTCACCTCAAAAGTACCTGACGATCCGCCAGGAGCCACTGCGGAACTAGGAATCCTAGATTAGCGGTTCAGAACCACATGCTTCAGCAAGGAGACATGGAAGGAGTTTGGGATCTTGAGGGTAGGAGGCAGCCGAAGCTTGTAAGAGACAGGATTAATTTGCAGCAGAATCTCGAAGGGTCCAAGGAACCTGGGGGCAAACTTGCAAGACGGCACCCTCAGCCGGATATTCCTGGAAGACAGCCAGACCTTGGTACTTGAAAGAAATGGGGAGGTTTTCATCTTCTAGTGTCTGCCTTTTTCTTCATGCGGTCAACCGCCAGCAGAATAGAAGATCGGGTCTACTGCCATATCTGCAGAAAGTCCCTGAAGGTAGAGTCAGCTGCAGGCACCTGGGACATAGTGGAGACTGGAAGAGGTATTCGTGGATGTTGGCCGTAGACTATGAAGAACGGACTGGTGGTGGTGGACTCACTAGTATGGTTGTTATAAGAGAACTCAGCCCAAGGAAGCAGCTGCACCCAGTCATCATGCTGCCTGGAGATAAGGTGCCGCAGATTGTTCTCCATAATCTGATTAACCCTCTCGACTTGACCATTGGACTGGCAATGCTTGGTCGAGGAGAAGTCTAACTTTACACCGAGGAGACCGCAGAGTGCTCTCCAGAACTTTGAGGTGAACTGGACCCCTCGATCCGAGACAATATGCGGAGGCAAGCCGTGCAGATGGAAGATTTGTTGGACAAAGAGATCGGCCAGTTAGGAAGCAGAAGGCAGACCAGTCAGTGGAACAAAATGAGCCATCTTGGAAAATCGATCCACTACTACCCAGACCACACTGCATCCAGCAGAGAGAGACAGATCTGTCACAAAGTCCATTGCAAAATGTCACCAGGGAGCATCAGGCATAGGCAGTGGTTGGAGCAGACCAGCTGGTCTGGAGTGGGCAACTTTATTTGCTGTGCACACCGTACAGGAGGAGACAAAGTCTGTGACGTCTTTGGGCAGCGTGGGCCACCAGAACTGACGGGCAATTAGGTCTCGGGTCTTACGGGCACCCGCGTGACCTGCCAGCTTGGAACTGTGTCCCCAGCGAAGGATTCTTCCTCTATCAGCCAGACATACAAAGGTCCTTCCTGGAAGAATATCTCTAACTCGCAGAGGATTGACAGAGATGATGCAGGAAGGGTCAATGATATTCTGTGGGGACTCCACAGTGTCCTTTCTCTCAAACGACCTAGACAAGGCATCAGCCCTCACATTCTTGTCGACAGGTCGATAGTGTAGCTCAAACTGGAACCGAGCGAAGAACAGCAACCACCTGGCTTGACGAGGATTCAGCCGTTGAGCCGTCGGAAGATGGGTGGTCTTGTGGTCCGTGAAGACCAGGATTGGGTGACCTGCGCCCTCTTGTAGGTGTCTCCATTCCTGCAGGGCCAGCTTGATGGCCAGTAACTCCCGATCCCCAATCGAGTAGTTGCGCTCTGCGGGAGAAAAAAGCTTAGAGTAGTAGCCACATACCACAGTCTTGCCTTTGGAACCTCTCTGGAAGAGAAGTGTGCCAGCACCAACAGAAGAGGCGTCCACCTCCAACGAAAACTGTAGGGACACATCAGAATGATGAAGAATTGAGGCTGACGTGAAGATCTTCTTATACCCTCTGCTTCTGGAGTCCACACCTTAGTATTCATGCCCTTTTTGGTAAGGGTAGAGATGGGAGCAGTCAAGGAGAAGATGGGAATGAACAGCCGGTAGAAGTTGGCAAATCCCAGGAATCGCTGTATGGCCCTTAAGCCTTGAGGGCGTGGCCATTCCAGGACAGCCTTTACCTTCTCAGGATCCATTTTGAGGCCCTGATCGGAGATAATATAGCCCAGGAAGGGTAGATACTTTTTTTCGAACACGCACTTCTCCAGCTTGGCATATAGGTGATTCTCCCGTAATCGAAGCAAAACTTGGCGGACATGTCTCTGATGAGTTACTGGATCTGGGGAAAAAATCTAAATGTCATCGTGATACACCACAATACAGACATAGAGGAGATCACGGAAAATGTCATTGACGAATTCTTGAAAAACCACGGGGGCGTTACACAAGCCGAAGGGCATAACCAGGTACTCGTAGTGCCCATCACGTGTATTAAATGCAGTCTTCCACTCGTCAAACTGACGAATCCGGATTAGATTGTAGGCCCCCCACAGGTCTAATTTGGAGAAAAAAAATCGCCCCTCTCATGCGATCAAACAGTTCAGGGATTAAAGGCAATGGGTATCTGTTCTTTACCATGATCTGGCTGAGACCCTGGTAGTCAATGCAGAGTCGGAGGGATCCGTCTTTCTTTTTCACAAAGAAAAACCTGGCCCCGGCTTGGGATGAGGATTTACGTATGAAGCCCCTCTCTAGATTCTCCTTAATATAGGCAGACATTGACTGGGTTCAGGTAAGAAGAGAGGGGATACTTTTGTTAGGGATCTGCCAGGTACTTCATCTAGCTATTCTCCTGGGATTAATCAATCCACACCTGAGGCCAGACCTGTTCGACTGACACCATCTCCCACCAACCAGGGTGGCAGGCTCAGGAGTGGGAGAGCCTATCGCGGCCTGGTCTGTCGGAGTTAGCTCCGCCCCCTGCCCTTTATTACCTGCCCTGTGCTCTCCCTCAGTGATTGTAATTCTTTTGGATTCCTGGCCCCACTGCTGCTTGCTCCAGCCTGCTTCTGCCGTGCTTCTGCCTTGCTGCAGTTCTGCTTGACCTGCTTTGCTTTGCCCCTGGCTTGCTTCTGTCTCCGTGCCCGCTCGGGTGTACTCACTTCGTCCTGGTCCTGACTGTTCGTTCGCCGCCCCGTTTCCTCGTGGCGTTCCGTGGCTACTGCCCCTTCCCTTGCGTGTCCCCTGTTTGTCTTCCTGTGCACTTAGCCAGCGTAGGGACCGCCGCCCAGTTGTACCTCGTCGCCTAGGGCGAGTCGTTGCAAGTAGGCAGGGACAGGGCGGTGGGTAGATTAGGGCTCACTTTCCCTTCACCTCCTTCCTGCCATTACAACTTTACCGTGAGGAGGGGATGAATCGGGAACTAAGTCAATAGGACAATCATACGTTTAATGTGGTGGCCACGTCTCTGCCTCCTTCTTCTCGAAGAAATCCGAGAACTGAGGATAGCAAGAAGGCAACCCTGCCAATGACTGATGCGGAGGAGGCTGAGGTGGATGGATATGCCCCAGACAGCGGTTGAGGCACTTAGGACCCCACTGGAGAACCTCTCCGGAGTTCCAATCCAGGACTGGGGTGTGTAGACGGAGTCAAGGCAAACCCAGCAGCACCGGGTTGACGGCCTTGGGTAGAACAAACAGGGAGATGAGATCCAAATGAAGGGCTCCCACTTGAAGCCTCAGCGGTTTGGTTACAAACAATATTGGGTCGGGCAGCGGCAGTCCATCTACTGAGGCAGCGATCAATGGCTTCTCCAGAATGGTAGTGGGCAAGTGAAGAAGATCCACAAGGTCTTTGCGTATAAAATTGGCTGCAGAGCCAGAGTCCAGATATGCAGAGACCTGATGCGTTTTTTCGCCGGACATTATGGTCACGGGAATGGACAATTTAGATGAATGTCCTTCTTTATCCAAGGTTGTCTCTCCTACCAACCCTAGGCTTTGGGGCTTTTGGGGACAGAGACGCACAAGATGGCCTCCATGGCCGCAATATAGAAAGAGTCCCAAGGTGCGTCTGCATTGTCTCTCCTGTGTAGATAGCTTAAACTGGTTCATACACACAGACTCCTTAGGAGGGTCGGCATCTGAGGACAGCAGGGTTTTCTGCAAAGTGGGGATCGGACTAGGAAGACCTCCCTCCCGACGAGCTTCTTGGAGCCGTTTTCGGATCCTTATATCAATTTGGGTAGCCAGAAGGATAAGGTCATCCAGGGCAGACAGCAGATCTCGAGCGGCCAGCTCGTCCTTAATCTTAGAAGACAGTCCCTTCCAGAATGTAGCCACCAGGGCATCATTGTTCTGCAACAGTTCTCACGCCAGGGTGCGGAAGTGTATGGCATACTCGCCCACGGAGGTGTTTCCTTGACGTAGGTTCAGCAAGGAGGCGGCTGCAGACGAGACTTCTGCAGACGTGACTTGTCTAGGCTCCTCAAACACTGTGCGAAATGTCTGGAGGAACCCCTGGAAGTTACGGGTCTCTGGTCCTTGTCTCTCTCAGATAGGCTTTGCCCATGCAAGGGCCCTGCCAGTGAGGAGAGAGATGATGAAAGCGACCCTTGCGCCATCAGACGAGAATGCCCTAGCATACAGGCTAAAGTGGATCTGGCATTGGTTAAAAAATCCACTACAGGTCCCTGCGTCTCCATCATAGCGATCAGGAAGTGGCAAAGAAAATCGAAGATCAACACTGCCAGGAGGTGTAGTCAGAGGATCAACACTGCCAGGAGGTGCAATAGGAGGAACAGCAGCTTGCACCTCCTGCCGACGTGCGAGAATGTTCAAGGCCTGGAGGAGTTGGTCCTGTCGAGACCGGAGGTCTAGCATATCTGTCTGCATCTCCTGTGATGTCATCTTGGTCTTGGATCGGCCAGCAGGGTCCATGGCCTGAGCGTACTGTCACGGCGCGGGGTGTGGAACCACTGGGCCGTACCGCATAGCGGGATAGCAGCTGGCCAAACAGGTACAATGCAATGTCTATAGTTCAGAAAAGGTACCTGAGGCAATGTAGACAGTAGCGGTGGATTCAAGTTATTGTGTCCTCATACACGTTAGCACGGTGTGTAATCTGACATGTAGCTAAACCCCCTGTCTTCTTAAGAAAAAGGCTGTGAAACTGTGAAATCTTTCTCTTTATTGCTGGTAGACAGGAAAGGGTGAAACTATAGGATGAAATAACAGTAGTATTCAGAATATAGCAACTGTACAGTGCATAGGATACAAATAATCTGCTATACATACACAATATAACATGAGGTAATACTGCAAGCTGACAATGTGATATCTGATACAGCAAAACATACAGTGAACCACAGGATTATAACATATAAATATTGATCTTACCGACTATGCTTAGAACAGGCTGTTGGCACTGAACTTGAGGTAGAACTGGCATAATGAGGAAAATGGCTGCTACTCATACACAAACAGGAACAGAAAATAACCCACAATGCCTCAGGAGCTTTCCCATAATACATAGAGAACTACAATCTAGGAATACACAAAACCACCAGTAGATGGTGCTATAACCATACAATACAATATAGATGGGGTACAAGAATAGGCAATTGCAATATCTGTACTGGTAATCATACACAAAAAAGAGGTATTATTACGTAAATAACTGGACTAGCTGGCGAGGACAGAACACTCCCCGCTTGACGTCAGCCGACGTCACTATTGGGTTCGTTGGATGAAAACAGTAGAACGAGTTCCCCTACTGGCCTGAGGAACAATTTGGTCTCACTCTGCTTCCGTACTTTTACTTTGACCTTACGTATATTTCCGTTTTTACTCGGGAATGTCTTGGTAATAAGACCTAACGGACACTCATTTCTTCGTGACTGGCAATCTTTCATTAGCACCACATCACCAGGCTGGAGGTTAGGCTTGCTGATTTGCCACTTTCTCCTTGGTTGCAGAGTGGAAATGTATTGCTTTTTCCACTTGTCCCAGAAAGTATTGGAGAGACTCTGTACTTGCCTCCATCGACTTCTGTAGAGGTCTTTAGCATTAAATTCTCCAGGTGGTGTGCAAATAGTGTCAGTCTTCTGAGTAAGCAGTGTGGCAGGGGTGAGAACAGTTGGGTCATCAGGATCACTGGAAATCGGAATCAACGGTCTGGCATTTATGATGGCCGATACTTCCGCCATAAAGGTGGTCAAGCTTTCGTGAGTCAGCTTTGTAGATCCTACTTGTAAGAAGATTGAGTCGAGGATTCTACGTGCGATGCCTATCATTCTCTCCCAAGCACCTCCCATGTGTGAAGAGTGTGGTGGGTTGAAGATCCAAGTACATTCCTGTCCACTAAGGTATCTTTCTATGTTTTTAGCGTCCAAGTTAGAAGAGAGTTGTAGTTCCCTTGCTGCCCCAACAAAGTTTGTGCCTCTGTCAGAACGAATATGTTTGACAGGTCCTCTGATGGCAATGAAACGCCGGAGAGCATTTATGAATCATGAAGTATCCATAGATTCGATCACTTCTTTGTGGACAGCTCTGATGGACATACAAGTGAACATAACCGCCCAACGTTTCCCGTTCGCACGGCTTCCTCTGGTTTGCCGGACAACCACAGACCAAGGACCGAACACATCTAGGCCGACATTGGAGAAGGGTGGATCTGTGCTAAGTCAATCATATGGGAGATTCGCCATCTTTGGAGTCTGTGACATACCACGAAGTTTCCGACAAGTAACACATTTAAAGATGAATCTGCACACACATCTCTTTGCTCCAACTATCCACAGTCCGGCTGATCGTAAGGCTCCTTCTGTGAACAGACGACCCTGGTGCCTTGTTTGCTCATGGTGATGTTGCACCAGCAGAGTAGCTATATGATGCTGTCCGGGAACTATCAAGGGATGTTTCTCTGCAAAATCTACCTTGGCTTCCTTAAGGCGTCCTCCTATTCTTAAGAGCCCATTTTCATCAATGACTGGGTCAAGTTTCCTCAGAACACTGTCTTTGGGTACGGGTCTCTGACCGATTACACAGTTGATTTCCTTGGCATAGATTTCGTGCTGTACAGCTCGGATGATTACATTTTTTGCCTGTTCCAGATCGAGAGCCGTGTAAAAATGTTTACAACGATGCCAGCCTTTACAGTCCCTTTTATCTGCTGACGAGGTTGTCTTGTACGACCGAGCCATGTGAGTCAAGCAGGTGATTGCACGGACAAGTGACCTCCAAGTAGAGAATCTACTGAATCGATGAGATTTCAGGTGGCTGTCCAAAGCCTCCGTGTGCAACGCAGATACCAGAGGGCGTATCTCAACATCTGCATGTGGGTCCACTAGTTCAAACATGGCGGTTTCTGCTGTGCTGGGCATCGGTCTATACAAGAACGTAGGGCCTGTAAACCAGATTGTGTCTTTCAGACAGTTAGCGGCAACGGATCTGGTTGCTTGGTCTGCAGGATTAAGATGCGTAGGTACATAATGCCATTGTTCGGGAGAGGTAGATCTTCTAATCCTTAGCACTCTGTTGCTTACGTAGACATAGAAGTGTCTAGTTAAGTTACAGATGTATCCTAGTACTATCTTGCTGTCAGTGTAAAACTCAGCGTCTTTAATCTCCATGTTCAATTCCGTAGTGATGAGTTCGGCTAACTCCACTGCTAACACTGCGGCGCAAAGTTCCAGGCGTGGTATTGTGTGTTCAAGAAGTGGCGCTAGTTTTGCTCTGCTCATGACGAACCCTACGTGGCATTGTCCGTTGGTATCTATCGTCTTTAAGTAAGCTACAGCAGCAATCGCTTTGACTGAAGCGTCGCAGAAAACACAAAGTCTTTGTGTCTCAACCTTGGTAGTTGGTACAGAAGCATACGGGCGTGGTATGTGAAGACCAGATAAGGCTGTGAGGGAATTTCTCCAAGCCGTCCACGTGGCTCTTTCCTTCATGGGAAGAGGAGCATCCCAGTTCGACACTTCCCTGGTGTAGTCTCTCAACATAGCTTTACCTTCGATGGTTACAGGATATGCGAATCCCAGTGGGTCGTATAAACTGCTTATGGCCGACAGTACTCCTCTGTGAGTGAAGGGTTTTTCTTCTCTGCTGGCCTGGAAGGTGAAGGTATCAGCTTTTAGGTCCCAGAGTAGGCCAAGGCTCCGATGCATGGGAGGGGAGTCGATGCCTAGATCTAAATCCTTTAAGTCACTTGAGTGGTCATGAGTAGGAAAGGCTTCCATCACTTTCTGGCTGTTAGAAGCGATCTTGTGTAACCTCAGGTTAGATAGAGCGAGCATCTCCTGGGCTCTCTTCAGAAGACAAATTGCGGTTTCATTTGTGGGCATTGATTTCAAACAGTCGTCCACATAGAAATCCTTTTCTATGAAGCGTCTGACATCCGTTCCGTACTTCGTTTCGACCTCTTGAGCCGCACGCCTCAGCCCATAGATGGCGACTGCAGGGGAAGGACTATTACCGAACATGTGTACCTTCATTCGATACTCTGTAACATCTTTAGAGGGATCGTTATCCTTGTACCAAAGGAATCTCAAGAAATTTCTGTGTTCTTTTTTGACGAGGAAGCAATGGAACATCTGTTGGATATCAGCTGTGAATGCAACAGAGTCTTTGCGAAAGCGTAGAAGTACTCCCAAGAGCTTGTTGTTTAGATCCGGGCCTGACATCAGAACGTCATTCAACGAGACACCTTCATACTTGGCACTTGAGTCAAATACTACTCTGATCTGACCTGGTTTCTTCGGGTGATACACTCCAAACAGGGGCAGGTACCAGCGCTCTTCAGAGTCTGGAAGTATAGGTGCTAACTCCGCATGGCCGTTCTGGAATATCTTTTCCATGAAGGTAAAGAAGTGACCTCTCATCTCTGGTTTTCTTTATAGACTGAACCTGTGGAGGAAACGTTAATTTTGTGGACCTCCACCATTGCTCTACGAGGTTTACTAACAGGGGTGGCGGCACATGACAGCGTGAAATCAAAGCTAGGATCATTTCTAATTTTAGCTTGTTCAGAGACAAAATCTACAAACACATTAAATGGAGGAAATGGTACATTGTAAGTCTGTTTATATCTAGAACCATGCATAACCCATTTCTCTTGTAGGTTGTATGTGAGCTTCTGAACTATGGGGTTCACACCTCTTGCAGTGTCAAGGAATGTCAATCCTACCAGATCCCCTTCTGCCTTTGCGACACACAACTCCATTAACAGATCACTTAACTCCCTAAGCTTTGTATAGCCTTTGTTCGCTATTTTAGGAAAGTCCTCAATTCTCTTGAATAAGGCACTTTCTATGACTTCAGCTGAGCCATAGCACTCTTCAAGTCTGTCCCAGACCCTTTTAAGACCAACATCTGTATAATTTACATTGATGTCTCTCATTCTTTTAGCGTGTTCGGCGGACTCACTTCCTAGCCACTTTACCAGGAGATCCAGTTCCTCACTACATGATAGATCTAAGTCTCTGGTGGCATTTTGGAAGGAAGCTCGCCAAGCTCTGTAGTTTTCAGCACGATCGCTGAACTTTACAAGTCCCTTGGTGACCAGCTCACGTCGAACAAGGAATCTGGCAAAGTCCATTGTGGCTTGATTAACGTTAGATCCGACTATTGGTGTGCTGTCAGAGTGCATGTGCGGTGTGTGACCATACCTGTTGGGAGTCTCTGGTTTAGTGCAACCTGCGTAGTACCGTTCTGAAGCGAAGGGCATCTCTCTTAGCTTCAGCGGGTTTTTGATCTTCTGTTCTGAAGAGAAGTTGTTGTAGCCGGTTTCCCTTTGATGTGTATTCTCTTGTTCGCAGTAAGGAGACTGATAGTCAACTTTCTGGCGGTCTGAATAATCAGGGTGGCTTGGCTTGTTAATAAAACCCTTTGTGTTGAGTTGGAAGTCGGTATCGTATTCTGACTTGGAAGGTTGATAGATGTATTGTAAGGTTCGCTGTTCTGAATCTTGGTGTTCGAGTTCCGGCTGGAGAACGCCGCAACGATTCTCGATTTCTGGAAGTTCTACGGCTTCTAGAAATTCTGCTTCTGCTATGGCAGCCGCTGTCTCTTTCTCAACAGTGAGTTTCTCTAGAGTTGCTTCAAGGCGCACTTTCTCTAGCTTTATCTGTATTTCCTGTTCTGCGAAGCTGGCTTTCGCTTTTGCCGCTTCAGCTTTTGCGCGGGCAATGGCGGCAGCTTCTCTGATCGATGTCCTGTTAGAGCCACTTGTCAGGGACCTTGTTTTGACCGAAGATGCTCGACTTTGAGACATGATGCGACCGTTAGGAGGTTGCTGCGATATCCATATGCAGGCTCTGCGTGGATAATGGCGGGCACCCTATGGTCTGATCTTCTGAGCTTGTTCTCAGTAGTCGTTTCACTATTCTGTCCTCATACACGTTAGCACGGTGTGTAATCTGACATGTAGCTAAACCCCCTGTCTTCTTAAGAAAAATGCTGTGAAACTGTGAAATCTTTCTCTTTATTGCTGGTAGACTGGAAAGGGTGAAACTATAGGATGAAATAACAGTAGTATTCAGAATATAGCAACTGTACAGTGCATAGGATACAAATAATCTGCTATACATACACAATATAACATGAGGTAATACTGCAAGCTGACAATGTGATATCTGATACAGCAAAACATACAGTGAACCACAGGATTATAACATATAGATATTGATCTTACCGACTATGCTTAGAACAGGCTGTTGGCACTGAACTTGAGGTAGAACTGGCATGATGAGGAAAATGGCTGCTACTCATACACAAACAGGAACAGGAAATAACCCACAATGTCTCAGGAGCTTTCCCATAATACATAGAGAACTACAATCTAGGAATACACAAAACCACCAGTAGATGGTGCTATAACCATACAATACAATATAGATGGGGTACAAGAATAGGCAATTGCAATATCTGTACTTGTAATCATACACATAAAAGAGGTATTATTACGTAAATAACTGGACTAGCTGGCGAGGACAGAACACAAGTTAAGACTGGTGCCAGCAGCCACAGGAAGAGGAGGAGTTTGGTGGTGCTGGTGTCAGAACTGGCGTTCCTGAGTGGAGGTGGAGTGTGTTTTGAGCTTGTGTGGTTCCGGGGACTCTGCTTATTTCATCTGCCCAGGTTTATTACATCTGCCTGGGCTTGCAGAGTGCCCCGATGGGGGCTCCATCCGGAGATGGAGTCCCGGTCCTCCACCCTCCGGAGTAGGCCGGTGGGGAGTGGATGGACATCCCAGCCGGCTGGTAAAGTGAAGCCAGCCCTGGGAGAGAGAAGGCCATCTTGGGGCTGCAGCAACGTGGCCTCATCCCCGTCCCCCAGGGCTGGGGCATCACAGCATGCCACAAGGAGAGCAGAGGCGATGGAGTACTCCCCAGGAGAAGGACCAGCAGGACTGGGCCCGGAATATGATGGCTGCAGGGACCCATCCGAGTGGGGGTTATTAAGGCCGGGAGAGGAGGCTACCACTTTTGGCTCCCGCCTGGTGGCCCACCTCGAGGAGTACAAAGACCTAGGTGGAGACCTGATGGCCGCCCGGCAGAAGGCATCAAAGCCCTCTGGCGGCAGGCGGGCCAAGTACGCCCCACAGGTCCGCTTCTTAGTCCGGGAGGTAAAGGAGGTGGAGGACTGGAGAGCCATAATAATAAGTGGAGGAGGAGTTTTCTCTGAAAAGTTTCAAAATGAGGACCGTTTCATGGAAATGGCTGAATTAAGCCAACGAAGAGGAGGAAAAGAGCAAAGAACAACAGTGGCAAACATGGAGGCCACCGCGGATGAAACCCCTGGCAAGTTTGTGCCAGTCCCAGCACGGGAAGAGTTGGACTTAGAGGCGCCGTGTGAGTTAGGGGAGTTTACAGTGAGTGCAATCGCGCCCAATGTGTTGCGTCTACCGGAGTCGAGGACCAGCTCTGGGTCAGGGGGTCATTATTAATAATTGTAACTAATGGCTATTGTAAATGTCTAGATATAATGTAATTAGTAATGAGTTTGAAAAAAATTGGGGGAATATATTGACTGGCAATTTAACTGCCACACTTGCACTAATTTACTTTGGTGCAAGATGAGCCTCTCCCTTTTCTCACCACTTTTGGAAAGTGTTGAGAAAAGTAAAAAAGCCCCAAATCTGATGTAACCATGTAGTGTGACAAAATGTGCGACTGGCATAAAAAAAACCTTTTGATATATTCTTCCCATTAACTATATAAACTAATGCTCCTGCAGAACCAGGGTAAATTATTGACAAGAATTTTGACCTGCACTAATGCAATAACATAGAAGAAGAGAATTTGACAACAGAAAAGAACCTACAGGTCCATGCACTCTGCCCTTTTTATGTGTAGATTCTTATACACATATACAACTATATGATATTTTTTTGGGGTTGTATATATATATATATATATATGTATATATGAATACATATATATAGATATATGTGTATATATATATATATATATATATGTATATATACATATATATATATATATATATATATATATATATATATATATATATATATCTCCTGTTTTTCATTTTTAATCTTTTTATTACTATAGCCATGTACCTGTCCCAGGCATTGTTAACTATATGTGTCCCCACAACAGTTGCTGCATGTAAATGAACAGCTGCTGCATATAAATGAACATACAGTACATTATTTGCTGACGTTTTAATGTCCTTCACTTCTATAAGCACTTGCCCCTATTGGATGGTAATGGAGACTTTATGAGATGCGTCATTCAATCTATTGAGTAATTCATCTATCTCACTGGACAGTGTTCATTATCCTCTTGAAGGTAAACCAAGGGTAAGAAGACTCAAGGTCAGCAAGGGTATTGTGTCGGACCTCTATTCACAATTCAGCCAAATTATAAGAATCTATTTAAAGGGAACCTGTTACCAGTTTTGAGATCTCAAAACATCTGACAGGGTGATATAGGGGAGGGGAAGGGCATTTTACACAAACATTTTTTCTTGGTCATGCAAGTTGCATGACCTACAAAATGATGTTCAACTCCCCTATCGTGCTAATTGCAAGTGCCACTGAGGCGGGACCTGATGTTCAAGTGTTTCTGTACTGCATGCTGTATGCCCCGCCCCTCTAAATGATGGCTCCAGCGGTATCCTGATTGGCCGATAGAGCCGTCACTCAGAGCATTGAGTGGCACTTGCGACGGCACCTTGGGGAAACCAAAGCTAGGTTTAAAATGCCCTCCCCTATCTCACCGAATCAGCAGTTTTGAGGCCTCAAAACTGCTGACAGTTTCCCTTTAAGTGCTGCTGAACTAATAACACTGTCCATTGTAGCACAGTATGATCTTATGTCACGGTAACTGTACTGTATAGTGAAAGACTAACACAACATTTTGGATGCAATAATTATATGACCACAAGGCGTCAGTATTTCACCTTAAATGTATGTAATGTGTTTTAAAGTGTGCAAATGCTACACATGCACACTTAAAATTGACCACTAGAGGGCCAAGCTTCAGTTTCAATTTGCAAAATTACAAATCTATAATTTGCTGTCCAAGGAGAGAAATTTATATTCATGATTAAATAATATCTCCTAGTGAACCTTTAAATGTTATTGCTGTGTGATTCTGAAGGCATCTTATACAGCTTTTTGTCATTAAACTTACAGTGTAAATTGACTTTGAGTTATATAAAAAAAATAAAAAAAATACATGTAACCTTTATACATTTAAACAAAGACAAGTGATATGTATAACCTATGAGAAATAGATGCTCACAAAACACAAAAAATAATGAAAAATAGAAAAATATTTTATTGAAGCACATAAAAAAAGACAATAGATTAAAATGAGGAATTCATAAGCCACAGTTAAAAACGGGACAAAAGACTGTGTAACTACTGGATGGATACAGAGCACAAATTTGTACCTATAGCAGACCTTCAAGAAAGTGCAAGTGCAAATACAATCCTAAAAAGGGCATAAGGTAATATAATGACCCTATATACAGTATAAGTGCAGAAAAGTGCTGCACAAACATAATAGGTATATCTACTACTATTAATAAGCCATGCAAAAACGTTTGACATAGGTTTAGGCAAATATATGGTCAAATGTACGAGCAGTAAAGGCTTGAAGGAATAGAACAATTGTCTGCAGAGTTAACGCAACATATCAAGCAGGATATAGCATAACCATGGTGGATACGGCAAGGCACACAGTCAGAGTCCACCCCAACGCGCGTTTCGGCGCAAATACCTTCGTCTGGGGGTGGTGCTAGACAACAGACAAGTACTATTTAAATGTAACCGGACCAGTTGCGTATCAGAGCGTCAGCTGAGAAGAGTCTATAATAATTAATTAGCTTCACTGTGTACTTACCGACCGCTGTATCCCGGAGAGCGAAGCGACAATACCTCTCGAAGTCGTCAGTCGTGAGGAGCCGGGACCGGAAACGCGCCACCGAGTCAGTCGAGTGACGAAGACAGGGGCCGGTCACCACGCACCAATGACAGAGCGGAACAGTGAGCAGAAAGCACGAACGCTGGAACAGGTAAGTGGAACCCATTGAAACAAAACCCAAACATTACATCTGTGTACCGCTGGAATATCAAGGAAACTGTATCATACATTTGCCCTACAAGAGCATCTAATACAAAACAAATAAAGGGTGTATAATTATGTATGTATGTATATATAAACAGCAGAAACTCTAAATATGACTATACAATGGATATAGGAATTTGTATGAAAATTTAGATGATCAGAATAAACAAAAGTGCAAGTGTATGGTGAAACTTACGGGCCCATAGACTTCTATTGGCCATGGGTACCTTCCCGTATGCTTACAGGAAGGTGCCCGTGTCGTTAAAAAATATGGAACATGTCCTATTTCAGGCCGCAATAACTGCACGGGCAAGCCCATAGAAGTCTATGGGGCTAACGTAATTACGGGTGGCTACGTGTGTGCACCCGTAATTACGGGAGCGTTGCTAGGCGACATCAGGGGATAGTCACTGTCCAGGGTGCTGAAAGAGTTAACTGGTTGGCAGTAACTCTTTCAGCACCCGGGACAGTGACTACCGCTGGAGTTAATAGTATTAAAAGTTAACTTACCTGCTTATTTCTCCAGTCCGGCCTCCTGGGATGACCGCTGCAGTCAATCACAGGCCAAACACAGGCTGCAGCGGTCACATGGACTGCCGCGTCATCCAGGGAGGTCAGACTGGATGTCAAAAGAGGGACGCGTCACCAAGACAACGGCCGGGGTACGTATGTACTTCTTTTACTTTCAATCGCTGCGGAAACTATGCCCGAAAGGGCTGCCCCTTCTCTCTTTCCAGCACTGATAGAGAGAAGGGGCTGCCGATTAGTGCAGAGAAAACGGGACCGTAAATACGGGTGGAATACTGGTGACACCGGACCCGTATTTACGGGCACGGGTTCATAAATACTGGTGGAATACAGGTCGAATGTGTTCGTGTGCATGAGGCCTATAAGATTATAATAATTATAATTATTAAGAGCCTGCTTTTTTCCAGAAACAGTGCCATTCTGTCCATAAGCTCTGCCTGGTTTAAGTGAATGAGTCTGAGCTGCAATACCAGACACAGCCCATGGAAATGAGTGGTGCTGTTTCTGAAAAGAAAAGCAGACCCTTTTTTCTAATCTTTAACTAAACTTTTTAATATGAAGCTCTGCTGTCATGTCCGTGGCTGCGGCCTGTCAGCTCCAATCTCCCCCTGACAGACGCAACCACGAGTCGGCAAGCGCTGGCCTCAGCCTCCTCCTCACTAGACGCCAACGCTCGCTTCCACTCACCTCAGCCGGATCCCGTAGGGTGTGCGCGCACGCTCGTGCCAGCTCTTAAAGGGGCAGCGCGCGCACAGGACTTTGATGAACATCAGGCCGTGAGTACTCTGGACTAAAAGAGGGGTCCAGTCTCCTGCTTGATGCCTGAGCGTTGTTGTTGTTTCCCTAGTTTGTCTATGCAATGGTCTCCTAGTGTGTTCCAGTTCCTGTTCCCTGCATTCCATACTATCCTGGTCGAGTACTGTGCTGAGCCAAAGTCGTGCCGTGCTGTATACCATGCCTGACCTGCTTTACCTCACCTGATGTCTACCTGCTGCCTAGTCCCAGCTGAGCCTGCCTTGCTACTGTCCGAGCTGCCACAGGTACCTATACGAACTATAAACATTGACCTGTGCCCTGTTGGCCAGCTGCCATACCGCCAAGGCAGTACGGCCAAGTGGGTCCACAGACCCTTCGTGACATCTGCCTTGTAATCTACTTGTACTAATATATTACAGAATTGCTTTGTCAAGAATTTTTTAATACATACATATAACCTATAATCATTTACAATGTGGAACCTTTACTTCAAAAGGTCTTTTAAAAGATCTGCATTCTTATTTTACACCTTTTTGCACTGTGGTTCACAAAGCTACTGACAGATGTTACTGAGGTTACAGAGCATAAAGTTTCCCCCTGCCGGGACCCCCAGTGATTAGCTGTTATCTGTAGGGAAACCTGGCTAAAAGTGTTAAATTTCCCTTCAACACCACCACAGGGGAAATGTAGTATTACACAAAGTTCATTCACATCAATGGGTTGTCTCTGTAGTGCAGGACAGGACAGGTCTCCTAGAGCGAAGGACACTCTTTGTAACCACTCTCCACTATGGCCAAGAGATGAAGATCCTGAACAGAGGACCACCCCTTATTAACTCTTAATTCCCTAATTGGGTATATGGAAAGGGCTTTTTAAGCTAGACAACCCCTTTAAGGATGAAATAGAAGCGGATGAATGGAAACAAGCTGATGCTGAAGACATGGTCGGAATAATGGTAAATTCAGAGAAATCCCTAAGTTTATACTTGCTCCAACTTAGCCTCTTATTTTCGTCAGCTTATCAAAGCACTTCTTTCTCACTGTTCTAGTCAAGAACTTACCATTCCACCGGGCACATAGGATACCTAAGTCAAAGTCCTTGACAAACACTATTCCACGTTACACCCTTGCCCATATCCATTTCTTTCATGTGAAGTTACAAATAATGTTTTCCTCCAGGGGAGTGGGCAAATTACCAGAGCCCTGCCAACACATTAACTTGTTTACTAACCATTCAAAGGCAACAATTGCATCTGGAATAAAGCTATCCACCATAACCCTAGCTTTGCGGCAACATGCCATCCCATATCAATGGGGCGTTCCAATGAATATCATTGTTACAAGGAATGGGGCCACCCACGTTTTTAACACCATAGACAATGGAACTAATATTCTCTATCCATGGAGAACCAACTCACCTTCTTCTTAACAAAGAATAGGAGATCCAGAGTCAACCACCGTCGAAGATCATCCATGAATACGGTTTCCAAAACCACTTAAGCTGCCTGCATTTTCACAAACCTAAGGTTTTTACATGTTCATTTCCTTTCCTGCAAACTGTCCCCCAAGTTTGCGCAGTCTGACTCACTTGCACAGCCCTTGTGGTCTTTATTTCCCCTGTTCTACGGTGCAATGGATGATGACTATTCTTTGTACCCCTTTTATACACCTTAGCTGTACATACCTTCAAGCTACTACCTCGGATCTCCTAATTAGAGTTTGAGAAACCTTAACTAACCTATTATATGTCACCACTCCTCCCCAGGAAGTTATCACTGACCATGTTCTATGCCAAGCCTCCATCTTCAGTTGCTACAAACCAGCATGCTTTGTAAAATGGATTATCTCCATCTGTCTGTTCTCAGCCAATTATCATCCTTAAGGCCTTTTACACTGGCCAATTATCGGGCAAACATGCATTCACAGAATGCTCGTTCCCGATAATCGCCCTGTGTAAACAAGGCAATGATCAGCTAATGAACGAGCAAGCACTCGTTCTTCGGCTGATTGCATCGTTTTAACCTCTTAAGCCCACATACGGCCACATTGAAGGAAAAATAAAAAAATTACATCTCTTGGAATGCGACGATGCAAAAACAAGTAATTTTTTTCTAAAAGGCTTTTTATTGTGCAAACTTAGGAAAACATATAAAACCTTTACATATTTAATATCCCCATAATCGTGCTGACCCATAGAATAAAGTTAACATGTTATTTACGCTGCATAGTAAACGGCGTAAATTTATAACGTGAAAATTAATGCTGGAATAGCTGCTTATTTTAAATTCTCTCCTAAAATAAAGTTAATAAAAGTTAATCAATATATTATAAGCATCTAAATATGGTACAATTACAAAATACAACTCGTCCCGCAAAAAACAAGACCTTAACCGGCTATGTCGACGGAATAAAAAAAAAGTTACGACTCTTGGAATGCGACCGTGAAAAAACAAAAAATAATCCTTTGTCATTAACGTGCAAAATGGCCTGGTCATTAAGGGGTTAAATGCATAAACTTTTATCGTTGTCAGCAGCACATCTCCCTGTGGAAACAGGGAGACGTGCTGCCGAAATGATAAAAATTAATGGGCATGAGCGATCGTAGTAGCCGGGGCTAGCCTTAGGGGTGTGCGACCAGTTCGAGTGCACAGGGTACTGCACCCTCCCAGCATGTAGGGGCGCCACTGGGCTCTGCCTCTACTCTGTGCTCTGCTTTTAGTTACACATGGAGTAAACAAGAGCAGAGAAGAGGAGGAAGCTCTGCCCACAGCCTGACCTGAAAGAAGACTGTGAGCCTGTCAGCATGGAGAGATGGTAAGTGCCTATGTGTGTGTGTGTGTGTGTGTGTGTGTGTATGTCTCTTTCTCTGTGTTTGTATGTGTATATGTTTCAGTGTGTGTGTGTGTGTGTGTGTGTGTGTGTGTGCGACTATATATGTGTCTGCATGTGTATATGTCTCTTTGTAAGTGTGTGTTCATTTTATTTGTTCCACTATAATGTTGAAGATATCTGTGCTGCCCCCTATATACTATGCTCATATACACTGTGTCTGTGTGTGTGTGTGTGTGTGTGTGTGTGTGTGTGTGTGTGTGTGTGTGTGTGTGTGTGTGTGTGTGTGTGTGTGTGTGTGTGTGTGTGTGTGTGTGTGTGTGTGTGTGTGTGTGTGTGCACTTGTGTGGGTATAGTTATCACTTTTTGTTATCTGTGATGTTACATAGGACTGCAGGTATCACTACTAAATTAGGCTTCGTTCACATCTGAGTCAGGGCTCTGTTCCGACATTCCGTCATAGCTTTAGCGTAGTCGACTAATTGATTCTGTCAAAACGACGAGACCCTTGCACAATGGAGACAAACAGAAACCATTGGCACCAGATCCGTCACCATTGAAATCAATGGTGATAGAAGCAGAAACCTTTGGTTACCGTTTGTGTCAGTCCCGGTAACGCTCCGACGGAAAACTCAGATGGAACGTCGAAGCGGGACTCTGGCGCAGGTGTGAAGGAAGCCTTATCTGTACTTAGGGAGCTATCACTGTGTTAGTAGTGGTGTTACATAGGACTGCAGGTAACATCTACTACATTATCTGTACTCAGAGCATTATCACTGTGTTATCTGGGGTGGTACATAGGAAAGCATGTAATGGCCTGTTCACATCAGCGTTCCTTTTGTGCCTGTTGTGCACCGGACCCGTAGTTCTGCCGAAAGCAATAGCGTAGTCGACTACGCTAAGACGTCATTGCTTATTTGCTTTTCTGACTGCTTTTTCAAATTTGTGTTTACATTTTCTTGTTAAACTTTTCAATAAAAATTTGTTGAAACAAAAAAATTGCACCGCAGGTCACTGTCTGCACTGACATTTTCAGCACTGTGTGGATAAGATTTATTAAATTGCATCCACTTTGCTGCTATTATAAAACGCTATGGATTTTCGACCCGCCAATCCAGATGGAGAAAAGGAAGCAATTCCACTACCAGTAAACAAAGCATTAAACTCACACAGTGGTCAGGAATCAAACTTCCCTATGCTGTGATTCCTCCATGTTCCATCTAGAATGCTTTCTCATTATTTGACAACAATATTATTTGGTTATTAGTAGAGATGAGCGAACTTATGAAAAGTTCGGTTCGGCTGGTTCGCCGAATTTCACGAAAAAGTTCGATTCGGACCGAACCTGTAATTTCTGTGCGCGGAGCATGGTACTGTCCAGGGTGCTGAAAGAGTTAATGGGCTGCACTAACTCTTTCAGCAACCTTGACAGAACCATGCTCGGCACGCAATTTTAATGTAATAAAAATAAAATAAAATATGTTCATACTTACATTCCTCCTGTCCGGCCTTCTGCAATGACGTTTCATCCATGT
This sequence comes from Rhinoderma darwinii, assembly GCF_050947455.1. Taxonomy (NCBI): domain Eukaryota; kingdom Metazoa; phylum Chordata; class Amphibia; order Anura; family Rhinodermatidae; genus Rhinoderma; species Rhinoderma darwinii. The sequence continues at coordinate 238,001,681 of NC_134689.1, read as the reverse complement.
CACCGCTGCAACCAATCACAGGCTTTAGTGGCGGTCACACACGTCACGTGACCACCTCTGCAGCCAATCACAGGCTGCCGCGGCCGCTGCAGCCAATCACAGGCTGCCGCGGCCGCTGCAGCCAATCCAAGGCTGCCGCGGCCTCTGCAGCCAATCACAGGGTTTGTTTGTAATCGGTTACCGTAGAGACACACATTGTATTTTTAACTGGGCGTGTTATGTGTATGACGCTGACCAGTCAGCGTCATACACTCCTCAACATCTGCACGCTCCTCTCCTGAAATATTCTGTGCTGCTGTGAACTCTGCTCTTACTATTACGTAGCTCTCAGTCTGTTACCTCTCCTCCACTCCTGTCCTCAATAACACCTTCACATGATTGGCAAGTCACCACTCCGCACAAGATCCGCACGCTCATCTCCTGAAATACTCTGTGCTGCCTTAAACTCTGTGGACAGGTCAGGATCCTGTTTTCTTTTAAATGCTGCTGGGGAACCCGCTCGATCCACTATATAAGGACAGGAGTGGAGGAGAGGTAACAGACTGAGAGCTACGTAATGGTAAGAGCAGAATTCACAGCCGCACAGAATATTTCAGGAGAGGAGCGTGCAGATGTTGAGGAGTGTATGACGCTGACTGGTCACTGATTGGTCAGCGTCATACACATAAACACGCCAAGTTAAAAACACAATACTCGCCCAGTTGGACATAACGAAAAAAAAACGCCCATTTGTCCATTTCAAAGCTCATTTGCATATATGCACACGACTGTAAAAACTCCCGTTATTACGGGTCGTATTTACGACCCGTAATAACGGGCTCATAGACTTCTATTGGCCACGGGTACCTTCCCGTTTTCTTACGGGAAGGTGCCCGTGCCGTTGAAAAAAGATAGAACATGTCCTATTTCAGGCCATAATAACGGCACGGGCACCCCATAGAAGTCTATGGAGCTGCCGTAATGACGAGTGGCTACATGTGTGCACCCGTCATTACGGCAGCGTTGCTAGGCGACGTCAGTAAATAGTCACTGTCCAGGGTGCTGAAAGAGTTAACTGATCGGCAGTAACTGTTTCAGCACCCTGGACAGTGAATTCCGATCAGAATATAGAGTAACCTGTAAAAAAAAAAGACGTTCATACTTACCGAGAACTTCCTGCTTCCTCCAGTCCGGTCTCCCGGCCGTTGCCTTGGTGACGCGTCCCTCTCGACATCCGGCCCGACATTCCTGGATGACGATTCAGTCCAAGTGACCGCTGCAGCCAATCACAGGCCAATCCCAGGCTGCAGAGGTCACATGGACTGCCTTGTCATCCAGGGAGGTCGGGCTGGATGTCAAGAGAGGGACGCATCACCAAGGCAACGGTGACGCGTCCCTCTCTTGACATCCAGCCCGATTGTGATTGGCTGCAGAAACAGATGACCTTCTTGTGAGATATTGAGGTCAACCACCTGACAATGAAACCGCTGCAATGTCCCTCCAATTCCTTAGAATAAGTTAATAAAAGGATAATGAGAAAAGGCAATAACAGAAGTAATAGTAAAACAGAAAATTGAAGGATAAAACCGTAAATACTTCTCGTGGTGCAACCATGAAAACACCTTATTGTTAACAGCTTTATTTTACATGTGTCTATACACAAGCTAAACATTTGTCAGTCATTGTTAAAAATTTCTTACTGCACACAGCTCCGCCATGAGCATTGAGCCTATACAGAGGCAGACATCGTCCTTGTACCTCTGTACTATGTATCTATAGGCACTCCGTGTACTATTACAGGTTAACTTCATATCACAATCGGGCTGGATGTCAAGAGAGGGGCGCGTCACCGTTTTTTTACACGTTGATGTATATTGTGATCGGAAGTCACTGTCCAGGGTGCTGAAACAGTTACTGCCGATCGTTTAACTCTTTCAGCACCCTGGACAGTGACTATCTCCGCCGGGTTCAGTCAAAACGTGTTCGGCCGAACCCGGTGAAGTTCGGATTCGCTGCGAACCTAACTTTTCCCGATGTTCGGACCGAAACCGGGTTCGGTTGTCCCGGTTCGCTCATCTCTAGTTATTAGTAAATACATTTTAAAACCACTGCAAATAATATTAATACTAATAATATTAATAATAATTAATAAACCGATAGGAACCCAAATAATGACAAACATAGTAACTGTAGCCAATTTGATTTGATATGCTTCCTGTAAATACATGTATTTTGTAGCACAAAAATTTAATTATGTACATATGTTTCAAAAGTGGTAGATGATTGGACAATTTCCTGTATATATAGTAGATTTAAATGTGTTTGGTCTCTTCTCTCTTGGCTGGACCATTCATCAGTTAAAGGAATTTTCCACCTTCTGACAACTGATGTTCTGTGGGGGTTCGACACCGGCACTTAGCTCCTACACCGGAATAGCGGCCGAGCTGCAGTACTGCAGCTCTGCTCCTATTCAAGTGAACAGGATTGTACCTGCAGTTCTGCAGCACGGCCGCTATGCTATGTACGGAGCCAACTGCTTCCAGGCTCCGTACATAACATCCGGCGCCCGCAGGCCACCAGAGCGGATAATCGGTGCAGGGTCCGGGTGTCGGACCCACACCTATGATATAATGATGACCTATCCGATGGATAGGTCATCAGTTATCAGAAGGTGGACAACCCCTTTAAGAACATAAGTGATTTATGTTTCTTGACCCACAATTTGTTACTTACCGATTAAGATGATCTACAATGCATTTGGAAAGTTTTCAGACCCTTTAAATGTTTTCACATTTTGTTATGTTGAGGCCTTGTGCTAAAATAACAAAAATGCAACTTTTTTTTTCCATCATTCTGCACTCAATACACCATAATGACAAAGTGAAAGCAGAATGTTAGTAATCTTTGCTAATTTATTGAAAAGAAAAAACTAAAATCTTGTATTGACCTAAGTATTCAGATCCTTTACTCTGTACCAGGTTGAAGCACCTTTGACAGCGATAACAGCCTGCAGCCTTCTTGAGTATTAAGTCACAAGGTTTGCAAACCTGGATTTGGGGATTTTCTACTTTTCTTCTCTGCAGATCCTCACAATCTTTGTCAGGATGGATGGGGACTGTCGATGGACAGCCATTTTCAGGTCTCTCCAGAGATGTTCGATTGGGTTCAAGTCAGGGCTCTGGCTGGGCCACTCAGGGACATTCACAGAGTTGTCCATAAGCCACTCCAGTGTTGTCTGGGCTGTGTGCTTAGGGTCATAGTCTTGATGGAAGGTAAGCCTTCAACCCAGTCTGAGGTCCAGAGCTCTCTGGAACAGGTTTTCATTAAGAATATCTCTGTACTTTGCTCCATTTATCTTTCCCTCAACCCTGACCAGTCTCACTGTCCCAGCCGTTAAAAACACGCCCACAGCATGATGCTGCCACCATCATGCTTCACCATAGGGATGGTATTGGGCAGGTTATAAGCAGTGGCTGGTTTCCTCCAGACATGACGCTTAGAATTGAGACCAAAAAGTTAAATCTTGGTTTCATCAGACCACAGAATCTTGTTTCTCACAGTTTGAGGGTCCTTTAGGTGCTTTTTTGCAAACTCCACATGGGCTTTCATATGTCTTTTACAGAGGAGAGGCTTCTTTCTGGCCACTCAGCCATCAAGCGCAGATTGGTGGAGTGCTGCAGTGATGGTTGACCATCTGGAAGTTTCTCCCATCTGCACATAGAATCTCTGGAGCTCAGCCAGAGTGACCATTAGGTTCTTGGTCACCTCTCTTACCAAAGCCCTTCTCCCCCGATTACTTAGTTTGGTGGGATGGCCAGTTATAGGAAGACTACTGGCTGTTCCAAAATTCTTATATTCAAGAATTATGGAGGCCACTATGCTCTTGAGAACTTCCAGTGCAGCATAATTGTTTTTTCTACACTTCTCTTGATCTGAGCCTCCACACAATCCTGTCTCTGAGCTCTACAGGCAGTTCATTCCTCCTCATGGCTTGGTTTTGACTCTGATATGAGTTGTTAGCTGTAAGACCTTATATAGACCGGTGTGTGTCTTTCCAAATCATGTCCAATCAAATGAATTTACCACAGGTGGACTACAATCAAGGTGTAGAAACATTTCAAAGATGATCTATAGAAATGGAGCTAAATTTCAAGTGTCATGGCAAAGGGTCTGAATACTTATATCCATGCGAAATTTCAGGTTTTCATTTTTAATAAATTTGTCTTTATCTGGTATTGAGTGCAGAATGATGGGGGTAAGTAACATTTTTCTTTTTTATTTTAGCACAAGGCCTCAATATAACAAAATGTGAAAAAAGTGAAAGGGCCTGAAGACTTTCCGAATGCACTGTAGATCATCTTATTTGGTAAGTAACAAATTGCACTGTTCCTATGGTTAATAGATACAAATTTTATAGACTATTTCATGTATTCGTTACTCTTCTTTTTAAAGCAAACATCCACTCTTTGGAAGTTTGACCTAAATATATAAAAGCGATCTGTCTAGTGTCAAATTCTGTCCTTTTTACGTTAGGGCTACACAGTAATATATATCGCCTGTGAGTTGCATTAAAATCTTGGCCATACTGTGAATATTGAGTGGCCTCAATGTTTCCCTAAAAGGGCAAAGTCATAAGCAAGTTGCACCAATTGAATGAATTCTGACCCTGACATATAGTTTTTCCCCTCAGAAACACAATGAGGTAGCGTCGTGGTAATGCTGTGATTTTACATCGTCTTATGGGCAACCCAATGTTGCTGTGGAGATCTAGCCTTAAAGGGGTTGTCCTGTTTTTATTTATTTTTTTACTTCTTTGTAGAATAGGAAATCATACAGTGTTCTAATATACATGCATTAGAAATTCTGCTCACATACCTTTCTTATAGTGCATGAGGCCCCTTTCACAGTAGAATGGTATAGCTCACAGATTAATTGCATCTACAGGCTAACTGAATATGACTAAACATTGTGTCAGTCATGTGACCACCACACACACACCATAGTTGCCAACAGTCCTGAATTTTCCGGGACTATCCGAATTTACAGAGACAATCCTGGCAAATTACTGTCCCGGACCGTGTCCCGGTAACTTGAACTGGCAACTGCCGTATTCAATTTTATCTGCGTCCTCATTACGCAGATGCAATTGAATACTATGGCAGAGAAGGGTGCCTCCTCCCTGCTCAGCCGTTCACTAGACTACAGACCTTGTTAGGCCTGCAAGCTATAAAACGCTGGGACAGGATGCCTGCGCATGATGGCGTGGTGGCGTCAGTGGATCCCGCCGGCGTATGCAGGAATCCTGTCCCAGTGCCTCATAAGCTGCAGGACTGAGGAGACTGTGGAGCTCCGTTCTTCGGGGGAACGGGCCTAGGTGAGTATAAGGTTATTTTATTTGTTTGGGGGGCACCAGGGCACTATCTACAGGTGGGCTGTGTGGCACTATCTACAGGATGCTGTGTGGCACTATCTATAAGGGGAAGAGTGTGGCAATATCTATAATGCGGTGGACTGTGGCACTATCTATAAAGAGGGGAGTGTGGCACTATCTATAAAGGGTGCAGTGTGTGGCATTATCTACAAAGGGGGGAGCGTGTGGCACTATCAATAAAAGGTGAGTGTGGCACTATCTGCATGGGGGTGTGTGGCACTATCTACAAGGGGGGTGTGGCACTATCTACAGTGGTGTGTGTGGCATTATCTACTGGGGGTGTGTGGTACTACCTACGGGGGCTGTGTGTGGCACTATCTACAGGGGTCTGTGTGTGGCAGTATCTACAGGAGGCTATGTGGCAGTATCTACAGGAGGCTATGTGGCACTATCTACAGGCTGCTGTGTGGCACTATCTACGGGGGCTGTGTGCCACTATATACAGAGGGCACTGTGGCACTATCTACAGAGGGCACTTTGGCACTATCTACAGAGGGCACTGTGGAACTATCTAAAAAGGGGGTTTGTGGCACTAGCTACAGCGATCTGTGTGACACTATCTACAGGGGGGGTTTGGCACTTTCTACAGGTGGGGGTGTGGCACTATCTACAGGGGGCTCTGCAATGGGGCATTATCTACAGGAATCAGTGTGTGGAAATATCTACAGGAAGCAGTGTGTGGCACTATCTACTGGTGCAGTATGGGGTACCACCTACAAGGGGCACTGAGTGTGGCACTATTTGCGCTGGTTTTTATGTTACCAGTAGTGGTCAGCACATATCGCCTAGCCCAAGTGATATAGTGAGGCATCACTTGCCTGTATACATACAGATAGCCAGAGAGATATATTGGCCACCATAGTAGTTGTCGGCCAAACTAGTGCAGAAATTTTTGTTCGTTTATTTGTTTGCAGAAATTCTGGGAAGAAAGCCAAGCCCCATTAGCCAACCCACCCTATAAACCCCACCATCATAAGGCACACCAACCAGATAAGCCACACCCTAAGGCCCCACACACACACGACCCTATTTTTCATCCGTAACTACGGACCGTAATTACGGACCGTAATTACGGACCGTAATTACAGACCCATTAATTTCTATGGGCTACAGACACCTTTCCGTATTTTTACGAATGGGTGTCTGTTCCGTAGAAATTATAAAACATGTCCTTTTTTTGTCCGCAATTACAGCACGGACTCTTCGGACACTTACGGAAGCGTTGCTATGCAACACCAGGGAATTACCCTAGATTCCTCCCTGTTTTTTAGTGGATCCGTAAATACGGATGCATTATGGATGCAATATGGACCGTATTTGCGCACACCTTTCCATATATACGGATGTTTACGGATGACTATAAATGACTACAAATTCGAATTTACGGCAGTATTTATGGGTGGATGAAAAATACGGTTGTGTGCATGGGGCCTAAGTGTAGTGGAAAAAATGTTAGCAACTATGACACACACTCACATACACACACACGTGTTGAGGAAACATAGAGGACACATCCATGGGCTCAGCGAATAGGACTGAGGCCCCATGCAAACGGCCGTTAAAAAAACTCCATATTTGCGGACCGCAATATGGTCCACAAGTACGGACCCGCCCAGTTCTATTGGCCGCAGGTACCTTTCCGCATTGCTACCGTAGAACCATGTTGGGAATTATAGAGCATGTCCTACTTTTTGATTTTTACGGGCCGTGATCCCATACTTTGTTTGGGAGCATGGCACGAAAATGCGGCTTGTATACGGGCACGGCCGTGTGCATGAGGCCTAATGGTGGAATAATGATAAACAACTACTTTACTGTGAATGTATTTACTGTCTCTAGATGTTTTTTTAAATGGCTGCCTGTCTCTATGAGATAGTGTCATGTTAATAAATTTAAATACCGTATATTTAAAAACACACAAAGGAGACAGGGAGACAGTGAGAAGAATCTAAGAGCTGCTCCTCACAGACACTGACAGACATGATGATGAGATGTTGCTGGAGGTAGAAATACTGTAACATCCACGGCGTCCACGACCACAGACCGTCGAGATTATTCACCCCCCAATGGCAGCAGCCATGGATCTGTGAGCGCTTGCTCACTTCCGCTCCATTATGCTGTGTCCTGTAGGGTGTGCGCGCACACTCATGCCCAGCCTTAAAGGACCAGCGCGCACAGATGAAAATAATCATCAATTAGCCCATGATCACCCTGGACTATAAAAAGGGCCTTGCCCCTGTACTCCTTGCCTGAGCGTTGTTGTGTTTACCCGTCTTGCAAATGGTCCCTTAGTGTTATCCTTTTCCCAGTGTTCCCTTACCTGCTACCTGTATCCTGTATCTCGTGCTACCTTGTTTCTGTGCCTTAGAAATAAAATAATAAAAGGAAAAGATTAATATGGGCAAAAGCACACAGACATTGGGCAGAGGAAGATTGGTAAAAAGTGTTATGGACAGACGAATCGAAGTTTGAGGTGTTTGGATCACACAGAAGAACATTTGTGAGACGCAGAACAACTGAAAAGATGCTGGAAGAGTGCCTGACGCCATCTATCATGCATGGTGGTGGTAATGTGATGGTCTGGGGTTGCTTTGGTGCTGGTAAAGTGGGAGATTTGTACAAGGTAAAAGGGATTTTGAATAAGGAAGGCTATCACTCCATTTTGCAACGCCATGCCATACCCTGTGGACAGCGCTTGATTGGAGCCAATTTCATCCTACTACAGGACAATGACCCAAAGCACACCTCCAAATTATGCAAGAACTATTTAGGGAAGAAGCAGGCAGCTGGTATTCTATCTGTAATGGAGTGGCCAGCGCAGTCACTAGATCTCAACCCCATAGACCTGTTGTGGGAGCAGCTTGACCGTATGGTACGCAAGAAGTGCCCATCAAGCCAATCCAACTTGTGGGAGGGCCTTCTGGAAGCATGGGGTGAAATTTCTCCCGATTACCTCATGCACACATGCATACTTAAAACTGACCACTAGAGGACCAAGCTTCAGTTTCAATTTGCAAAATTACAAATCTATAATTTGCTGTCCAAGGAGAGAAATTTATATTCACGATTAAATAATATCTTGTAGTGAACCTTTAAATGTTATTGCTGTGTGATTCTGAAGGAATCTTATACAGCTTTTTGTCATTAAACTGTACAATACTGTTGACTTTGCGTTATATAAAAAACAAAATACATGTAACCTTTATACATTTTAAACAAAGACAAGTGATATAAACTGAATAGAAAAAATTATATTCCTATACTATTGGTAACCTACATGTAAGCCCAAGCCCATATTATGTAAAAATCCATACTAGATATAATAGCAATGCTGTTTACATACATGTAATGATTTTTATTCTGGAATTTAACAGAGAAATATTTGAGACATGGTATATAACACTATATAACACTATAGATAATGTAACTATAGCAAATTAAAAGCTAGAATGCCAAAGGTCTGCAATGCTGTAATTGCTGCAAATGGAGCATTCTTCGACGAAAGCAAAGTTTGAAGGAGAATATTATTATTTCAAATAAAAATCGTTATTTCTAACCTTGTCAATGTCTTTACTATATTTTCTAGTCATTTTGCAACTCATTTGATAAATATAAGTGTGAGTTTTCATGGAAAACACAAAATTGTCTGGGTGACCCCAAACTTTTGAACGGTAGTGTACATTGACTTGGTGCACTGTTTAGCCAGCTGCTATACCGCTACGGCGGTATGGCCCAGTGGGTCCACATATCCACAGATCGTGACAGTACGCTTAGGCCATGGACCCTGCTGGTCAACCTAAGACCTTGACGACATCACACGTCATGCAGGCGGATATGCTAGTCTGCCAATTATGACAGGACCAAATCTTCCAGGCGGTGAACGCCATTACACATCGGCTGAATGCACAAGCTGCCGTCATCACAGCACCCGTTCCTGTTGCTCTGGCTGTTCCTCCTGCTACACCTCCTGCTGACTCCCAATTCTTACTGCCACTACCTCATCGCTACGACAGAGATGCGAGGGCCTGCAGGGGATTTCTGAACCAGTGCCAGATCCACTTCAGTCTACATGCCAGAGGATTTTCTTCTGATGGCGCAAGGATCGCATTTATAGTCTTACTCCTTACTGACAGGGCCCTAGAGGGACCGGAGACCCGTGACTTCCAGTGTTTCCTACAGACTTTTCGCATGTATTTGAGGAACCTCAATGAGTCTGCTCTGCAGCTGCATCTCTGCTGATCCTTCGCCTCGCCAGGGGGTACGCCATTCAGTTCTGCACCCTGGAGGCAGAGCTGTCCTGGAACAACGAGGCCTTGGTGTCTACATTCTGGCAGGATCTGTCGTCTAAAATTAAGGAAGAGCTTGCCACTCGTGATCTGTCACCTACCCTGGACGACCTCATTATTCTAGCCACCTGGATTGACATGAGGATCCAGAAGCGATCACAAGAGGTTCGTTGGGAGAGAAGATTCCCTAAGCTGGCTCCTACCATCCAGAAATTCCCATTGCCCTCACCAGTTGTTCCACCAGAGGAGCCTATGCAGGTGGACCAGCTGAAACTGTCTGCCCAGGAGAAACACCGCAAACGCATTTCGGGACTTTGTCTGTATTGCAGCCTCGGAGGCCATGCTGTGCGTTTGTGCCCTCAGAAGCCTAAAAAACTCCAACGTCTAGGATTGGTTGGAGAGACAACCCTGGGTGGATCGGCGCTAAATAGATAGTTGTTAGGAAAGTTTTATTCTAAATTTACTCTTACTTCATGTAATAGCTATTAAATGTGCATGCAAGATCCTCAGAAAATGCGTTAGCTGACAAAGAGTTAAATATGCTGTAGTTTTAAGTGTGTGAGACGGTTGAACTTCTGAATAAGGATTGCAATCTCCAGAGGAAGTCCAACTGTGGCCTAATCTCATTCTGATGTCTAAAACATTTGATATGACAGGAAAGCCACAAATGGTTTTCAGTTGGTCTAAATTGCAATACGCCTTGATATGTGTATATAAACCACACCTTATTTGTCGAAGCTCAGACAACTGCTGATCTGCCACTTGTCTCCTTGCCACAAGAATAAAAATGAAGCACTTATTCAGATGAATCCTTGAATTAACATTTCTACTAACATCTTGGTCCTTCGAGGCAGAAACCAATATCTCCAGACCCTCGTCCTCTCAAAGACTGTATACTGTGCACGGGTGAGTTATTCAATGAACTCACTAAATCTAAAGACCTCTGGCTGAATTGCCGTCAAACTGAGGCCAGTCAGACAGAGAGAAGAGGTAGAGTGACGGAATCTAAAAGAACATAGACAGGAGAATCGAGGATTCGAGTTTTCATCTGAATAACGGTCATATAATTTTGTTTATATATGTTTTTATTATATTTCATATTTAGATGTTATAAGGTTATGTTATAAAAATCTAAGTTGGATCGTAGGTACTAAGTCTGGGTCTTAGTTATATTAAGCACAGGTCTTAAAATCTGAGAATAACGGTTCTCGAGGTTAGAAGTCCATAGCCTGTGTGAGAAGGCTACAGGTAATAAATAACTCTGTGCAGCACATAAAAGATAAAGTACTTGGAGATTTGGATGATCTCCTATAGATTAAGGATCATAGAGTATTAGGATTATTTGTTTTCTAAAGTTTAAGATTGTGACTAAAAGTATTGAATGATTGAGATAATCTAAATTCAAAGTTAAAGCAAGATAAAGACTTTCAAACTGTGGTGTAGGGACTCACCCAGAACATTTGCTGCTGGTTTGACCAGCCTCTTATTGTCTCTATACACCCCTAACACCAGAAGTTTTAAGGTAATCAAATATTTCTTTGGTGCAGTTGAAAGAAATGATTGTTAGAGATTAAACATATATGAGACTCCTTGACTGTGAAGATTGAATTTATGAGGGTTAAATAAATAAATAAAACCCTGTCTGTATAAGGGAGTCCAATTAGGAATGGTCGTTTGTAAAATTGTTACAAAGGACAAATTAGTAGAAAAAATACTGTTAAAACACCCAGTAACATTAACTATATGACTGATCAACATAATACTTGTGAACATTGTTGTGTGCAGGGCCGCCATCAGGGGGGTATTAGGGGTACTGGTGTGAGGGGCCCGGCCAAACCGAATTGAAAGGGGGGCCCGGCAACTGCCGCGACTTGCCTTTGGTAGGAAAAAACGGGCCCGTTTTTTTCACCAAAAGAATGTCGTGAGCTGCGGGCCCCCCCCCCCCTCTCGCCATGGGGGCCGTCAAACCGCCCGCCCGCGCGCGCGACCGATCGCGCGAACAAGGAAACTCCCGCGCGCACAAGGAAACTCCCGCGCGTGCGCACTCGCGAGCGTCCGCGAGCGTGCACCCGCGAATGCCCGCGTGCGCACCCGCGAAAGCCCAGAAGTGCGCACCCGGAAGCGTGCAACCGCGATCGCCCGCGCGCACATCCGCGAACGAAGCGCGCGCAGCCGCGGACACACATGGACACAACTTACCTGGAGCCTGGCTGGAGGTGAAGGACTGGATGTCTGGACCGAAGACATCGCCTGGAAGACATCGCCTGAAGAGGACTGGAGTGGGAGCAGCTCTTCTGACACAGTGAGTAAAGTATCTCAAAGTGCTGTTTATGTATGGCCCTGTTCACACAGAGTATTTTGCAGGCAAAAAAAAATCTGCCTCAAAATTCCTTAAAGAATTTTGAGGCAGATTTTGACCTGCCCACACTATCTTGCCGCGTTTTTTTGCTGCGTTTTTTGCTCGCGGCGATTGAGGACAGCAGACAAAAAACGCAGCGAAAAATGCATTTTCTGCCTCCCATTGATTTCGATGGGAGGTCAGAGGCGGAACCGCGGCAAGAAAGGACGTGCTGCTTTTTCTTTTTTCCGCGACTGGCTCCCATTGATTTCAGATTAAATCAATGGGAGGCGGTTTTGGAAATTTTTTGGTGCTGATTCTGACGTAGTGTCTGAGTCAATATCAAGGCCCAAAAACTCTGTGAACTGGGCCTTATTGTTATGGCTTATTCAGACGAACGTGTAATACATCCGTGCAACGTGCGTGATTTTCACGCGCCTCGCACGGACCTATGTTAGTCTATGGGGCTGTGCAGACTGTCAGTGATTTTCACGTAGCGTGTGTCCGTGTGTCCGCTGCATAAAACTCACGACATGTCCTATATTTGTGCATTATTCGCGCATCACGCACCCATTGAAGTCAATGGGTGCGTGAAAATCACGCCCAGCACTTCCGCAGCAGTATAAACTGATAAACTATAGTATAAACTATAAATCCTAGAACATTGATCTAAAGTGCAGGGTTGTGTAAATAGACTGACTTTTTAAAGTACCTTATCTATAAGGTTTAAATAATTAAAGTTAGCTTTGTAAAGTCAGGGTTTAGAGTTTTAATTTCTTGTCAGCATTCTGGCTTGCTGAGGTTTTTAGTTCTATAAGGAAAGGTAAGTGGTAAAAGGCAGGGGGGAGCAGTGTGTTAGAATGTTAGAAGGAAGTTAATTGCTGATCTCTCTCTCGCTCTCTCTCTCTCTCTCTCTCTCTCTCTCTCCCTCAAGTAGAATATTACAACAAGCAGGGTCTGTATAAATGACATTACTAATTTATAAGAGAAGAGATACTGATAATTATGTATTTTTCTGTATCCCTCTGTCTCCAGATTGTTGAGTATATTTTGCCTTCACACATAGTGGCAAACAATATGCCTGGATGGTGCTTCCCCAGGATGCAGCAAATTCCCCTGATATTTTTGCCCGTACAATGAAAAAGCTGTTAGACAAGTGGTCCCCGAGCACTCCACCACTTGTCTATTGCAATATTTTAATAATTTGCTTTTGTGTTGTATATCTGTTGACATATGTGCTTAGGAAACAGTCTCATTATTATTGTAATTTTCCTATATAGGTGTACTGCTATCTAAGACCATCCAGTCCCACACAACCATCACTATGAATATGGTTGTAGAGAAAGGAGGGAAAAGGGGGGGATGCCAGACCCTTAATGTACGAATTTGCAAATGATAATGACTTCTTTGATATGGAACATGAGCATGATTGTCACAGTTTAATGCAATTTGAAGCCCAATGGTTACCAGGTGTCACTGATATACCTTTGACTAACTATGATGTTCAGTATTTTGTAGACGGATCCATATACTGGAATGAGCAGACAGGACATTTCACCACCAGGTATGCAGTAGTCCAGGAAGGTAAGACAGTGCTGAAAAAGTCACTGCCATCCAGCAGCTCTGCCCAAGAGACAGAACTCATGACACTCGCAGAAGCATGTAAGTTGGGCACAGGTAAAAGGGTGAACATCTATACAGACTCAAGGTACACCTTTGGAGTCGCACCCGATTATGGCACAATATGGCGAGCACGAGGCTTTCTGACTGCAGCAGGTAAACCAATACAACACTGGTTTGCCCCTGGATTTCAGAACGCAGCTTCTTGACATGTAGAGGGTTGCCTGACATGCGTCAGACACAACCCCGGTAAAATGACAAAAACACCCAGTAAGCACAAGCCTCGCCATGATTACCCCTTTCAGCGACTGCAGGTGGACTACATACAGCTACCCAAGGTAGGTGTATATGAATATGTCCTCGTATGTAGTGATTATTTTTCAAACTGGCCTGAGGCATGGCCAGTAACTAAAAATATAGCTAAAAACACTGCTAGGAAAATACTCAGCGAAGTAGTATGCCGATAAGGGGTCCCTGAAGTAAATGAGAGTGACAGAGGAACCCACTTCACAAGAGAAGTACTAGGGAATATATTTACTAGCCTCGGCATCACACAGGCATTCCATACACCATATTACCTGAGAAGGTAAACATCTAGCTGAAGAAAGAAAGTCAGCAATAATCCAAGAACCGAAACCTCTGACAAAAAGACAAATTATGTCCTTTTTTTGCTATGACCAACTTCTGCAGAAGTTGGATCGCCAATTAGGCTGCTATTACGGGGCCATTGATATCTTTGATTTATGAGGAGGCATGTTTTTTTTCAGATAAAACAGGTTCTTGTAGGATCTTCAGTGCTTGGACTACCTGATTATTCAAAAAACAAACAAAAAAACCTTTATTCAAACTGTAGATTGTAAAAATGGATACATGACTTCAGTGTTAACACAGGCGTATGGAGGAAAGGATAGACCTCTAGCTTGTTACTCATCAAAACTCAACCCAGTAGCTAGAGCCTTACCTACCTGTGTTCAATCAGTTGTAGCCACTGCAGAATCTATAAGAGCTTCCACCACATTAGTGTTATATATTATAAAAAAGATGTACCACTTTAAATTCTTCGACCTTGATGTCTACTGCGGAGGATGGTGAATCACATGATTGCCTATCCTCCATAGCATAAAGAGTGTTACTAAGATCAGATCTTAAAGATATTCCACTACTAGATAGTGATCTCATACTGTTTGTAGATGGATCTTGTAAGAACAAATACATCCTACCCAGCAACTTATTCAGATATGCAGACATATTGAGCCATGGGACAAGCCATGTCTCAACAGGGGGGATACTAGAAATCATATCTAAAGTGTTCATGGCATATGGCTTTACTAACTACTCTAAAAATTTTGTTTAACTTGTTTAACATGCGCCAAACATAATCCACAAGGTAATGTAAGACCAAAGAGTGGACAGTTCCCAAATCCACAATATCCATTCCAACACATTTGTATGGATTTCATTGAATTAAACAAGTTGTTTTTAGCTTCCTAAGATATTAGGAATATGTATAAGGGTGTTAATTTGAATCTCAGTGTATGTAACCAAAAATTTGGTTTGAGACACTTGTCAGATAAACATGATATTTGTGAATATTTCTGAGTAGAAGCTGTTACAGGTAATCAGCTCAGATAAAGGTACAAATCCAGCTGAAAAGAGTAACAACAAGGGTGACATAAAATGTACCCAGTAACTACACATTTTCTAGGTGCTCTGTCCAGAGGGACAGAGAAGTTTTTCTTATATAAAGTGTTTGTTTGTTTGTTTGTTTGTTTGTTTGTTTGATTGATTTGATGTACAGGAGTTGTCAATGAACTGATGGGACCCAAACCTGAGAGGTGATAGTATGAGATTGGTGATAGTATTATTTTCTTAATTGAGACCCTATTGTATCAGGTTTATAATATAATGTATGTAAACATGCCACAGTATTGTGAATAACAACTTGAGGTGTTTTATGTGGAGTTATGAGATGAAGGTCACTGGTTCTTGTCACTCATAAGTAAGAAGTACATGGCAGCAATCAGAGCCCGGAGGTTATGTTACCTGGGTGTCTTTAGGTTTGAGATAGATGCTGTCCATGACATGTTATATCTGCAGGGGTAAAAGTCCCATTAGCACAGTAAGTGACAGCACAACACAATTATGACCAATATGTACCGTGGCAGGACAAGTTTCGAGTATTGCCAATATTAGTATGTTTACCGGTAAAAATTGCTCATAATAAAGAGAAAGTGGCCAACAGATTGGAGACTGTTACAGATTATGTGTTTGATGTTTTGAATGCTGCCCAAGGGGGCATTTGCCAAGTAGTTGGCCCAACCTGTTGCCACTGTATAGACCTTTTTGGTATTATGCAGGACAAGTATGACCGTAGAGCAAGCTAAGAAATAAAAGTCCATAAGGGGGATAAGCCTTCTTTTAAGTACATGGAATGGGTACAAAATGTCCTCAAATAAACAAAAGGTGGGAAATTTGAAAGTGATTAAAATAATGTTTAAATGAATTCATTTTGTGTAGCAGCCAACTTGTCTGGAGACCCCATCTTATTCTTATGTAGTGAATAAGAAAGACATTGTTCCTTTAAGACAAGTATATTAATGCTGATTTCATGTTATTAAAGTTTGTTATCTTTGACCTTGGTTCTCATGCGAAACTCAAAGGGAAGAAATATTGCTTACTGATTATTGATGCATTTACCAAATGGTACACCATTTGTAATACCACAGTTAAATCCATTCTCTGGGATGAATGAAGAGTTTGATTTTACACTTGCTGAATATATGGCAAAATTGCTAACCAACAGGGAAGTTTCTATCTCTAATTGTATTCCAGGTGACCCTGTACCTGTGAAGCCAGGAAATTGGATTCTGATCAAATTTTTAAAAAGAAAACACTGGTATTATTTTCATTGAGAAAGACCATATCAGGTTCTGCTTACCACACCTACGGCCGTAAAGACAGCCGAACATACTTCTTGGATACACTTATCACACTGTAAGGTAGTTAGGGAATTGCCACTCTCCTCCTAGGCTACAAAGACTGATTACAAAGGGTGGTAATTTGTTAGAATTGACTGGTTTCAAACTTCAGCGAAGAAAACATCCAGAGCCTGGGAGGAGACAGGGCAAAATGTTATTAGTTATTCTAGGTATCCTATGGGGGTCCAAGGTGTGTCAACCTAAGGTATGGGATCCCTGTGAAACAGGGTCAGTGGAAAGGATTCCCTAAAGACTTAGCTTGGAGGGTTAAATATATTAATTTCACTGAAGGTTAGAGATCAATGCAAGGATAGAAACATAGCTTATAAACTAACATGTTCAGATAAGTACATTTGTACTATCTATGTAAATACCCTAATAAAAAGGATAAGGGACTATATGCTATAGGACCTGATGTTTCAGGTACTGACCCTATAGGGCATTTCTTTATTGAAGTTAAGAGAAAGGATGCAACTGAAAGTTCTTTAGCCCCAAAGATAGACCTACCCTCTATAGTCTATCTGGCCAACTTCACTTATGAAGATAAAATGACATTAGATACATGTTACCGTGATTAAAATGAATGGTAAGCCTGGATGAGATACACTGCAATCCAAAATACTATTGCTTGTGCAAAAGCCAGGCCACATCTGGCTACTATACCTTTCAGGCTATCAGATAAGGAGAACCTACAAGGTCTGCAATGCGTGTTAGTTTTATATATTGCATCATATAATCCAGGTGATAAATTATGTAAGACATTCTCTTTAATGTACCTACCTGTGGGGAGATTAAATCCCTCCCTTAGTAGTTGCTTACCCAGGCAACTACACCTGCTTTCTGAGGAATGGGCAAGGTAAGAAAGTAGGGAACCTCACTGAAGAGTTTTGTGACCGATAATGGTAATTACTCCTCTAATTGGTTTACCAACCAGACAAGGGCAAGGACTGACCTCTGGTGGCTATGTGGAGACAGGAAGGCCAAGTGGCAGGGAAGATGTACTCTGGTTCAGCTTCTGATGCCATTCCACTTGTTTTTAGCCCTTGAGTTTCAGAGAATGAGAAAAAGCCCTGGAGACTATCTGAATCGCTATAAGCGGTCTATCCCTGGAGGTTCCTTTGACCATGGAAAATAGGAGTACCCTGAGGGGTGCCAAATGAGTTTAAGGCCCAAAAGATTTCATCATGCTGGTGGTCTACGATAAATAAGAATGTCGACTGTATTAATTATATTTATCACAATCAACAGAGATTTGTTAATTATACCAGAGATGCAATAAAGGGCAATGCAGATCAGTTGGGACCTATATCTTTAATGGCATGGTGAAATAGAATGGCCCTGGATATGTTACTAGTAGAAAATGTATTCCCAATAATACAGCTCCTGATGGTAGTATTACCAAGTCATTGGAAGGACTCAATTCCCTGTCCGAAGAGCTTGCGGAAAACTCCAGAATAAATTACATCTTCACCTCATGGATTGAGGGGTAGTTTGGAAAATGGACTGGCCTGGTAACCTCTGTACTCATGACCATTACCGTTGTTGGCAGTATATTGACCGTTTGTGGATGTTGTGCGATACCCTGCATAAGAGGGTTGATCCAAAGGTTAATTGAGACCTCAGTGACAAAGACTATGCACCAAGAGATTCCAAGTAAGGACATATACGATGACTCAGAAACACCCCATGATTAAAGGATTTGTTTAAAGGGAAGGTGTCATGATTTTTTATTATTATTATTATTATTATTATTATTATTATTATTATTATTATTATTATATTGCTTTTAATAAAATATAAACAAAAATTTTATTTATTAGTGTTGTCACGTTCTAATTTTTACTGTGTTCAAACTTTTACTTCTCTATGGAGGCTGCCATTTTTTTTCATCTCTGTATGTGTCGACTAACGACACATACAGAGATGGAATACGGCACATACAACCCCATAGAGAATGCGAACGGGAGCCGTTCCATTCTCAGAAGTGTATGCCGTCTGTGTGGGAACGGCGCATGCAATTTATGTTCGTGTATGTGATGTGTGTATTATGTTAGTGTGATACTGTCTGCTGAGCCCTGTATCTAATCCTCCTACAATGTGCAGTCGCTCAGAAAATGGCGGCACACAGTGTAGGAGGTTTTAAGATTCAAACCCCTACTTCTCATGGCACTAGCCAGAAGAAGGGAGGAGGAATTGTGTGAGGACAATAGAGGAGAGTGTGTCCACCCCAAATTTGCAGCATAAATCAATGAGGTTGCTTTACCACAGTGACCATACTGCAGTTTTGGGAACTGCTCCCTCTAGTGCCCAGCACGTGGAAATGTTATAAATTATAATCTAATTTATAATATTTCCTGACTTGTGAAAAAATTATAAAAATTAAAACAATGTGTAATCACTCAAATACTAATTCTTTAACTGAAAAAAAAAAGTAATTTCTAGCGACACATTCCCTTTAAAACTTAAGAAGAGAACCTGGGGCCGGGTTCTTCTTTGTCAAGAAAAAAGACGCATCTCTTTTGGCCTTGCATTGACTACCATGGTCTCAATCAAATCACGGTCAAGAACAAATATCCGTTGCCACTAATTTCCAAACTATTTGACCACATACGAGGAGCCAAGATTTTTTCTAAATTAGTGTTGCGTGGGGCTTACAATTTGATCCAGATCCGTCAAGGTGATGGGTGGAAGACGGCGTTTAACACTCGAGATGGGCACTACGAATACCTGGTGATGCCCTTCGGTCTGTGTAATGCTCCCGCGGTCTTCCAGGAATTCGTCAATGATATCTTCCGAGATCTTCTCTATGTCTGTGTTGTGGTCTATCTCGATGATATTCTGATTTTCTCTACAGATCCGATGACTCATCGGAGGCATGTTCGTCAAGTTCTGATGAGAGAGAATCGTCTGTATGCCAAGCTGGAGAAGTGCGTCTTTGAAAGAAACTCTCTGCCATTCCTGGGCTACATCATCTCGGATCAAGGTCTCAAGATGGATCCTGAGAAAGTAAAGTCTGTCCTCGAATGGCCATGTCCTCAAGCCCTGCGGTCCATACAGCGTTTTTTGGAATTCGCCAACTTCTACCTGCAGTTTACCCCAAACTTCTCATCACTGACGGCTCCCATCTCTACCCTTGCCAAGAAGGGTGTGAACGCCAAGGTGTGGACTCCAGAGGCAGAATCTGCATTTAATAATAACCTAAAAGACGGAGTCTGATACACCGGAAATTGATTAAAAAGTGAAAATTTATTGGAACAAATATACAAAAAAATGACAAAAGACACATTAAAAGTTAGAGATGATTGCCACAGTGTGAGAAAATACCAGACAGTGATGTGTGCAAGTATAATGCACAAAATATGTATATAATTGATGCTGTTATCAATATTAAAGAAGTAGAGATATGATGCATAATGTCTTGTATCCAGAATGTTTGGTAAAAATCGCAAATGAATAACAAGTATCAATTAAAGCTGAATACATGGGGTGCAGGCTCAACAACCAGGTACATAGGTAGATAGGTACACTGATAGATATGGGACACAGCAAAGAAGGCCAACAAAAGCCTATATGAAATTGTAAAGGATCTGCCAGGCACAACTTCTGTGTCAACGCCCATAGGTAATCAGTCTGCACCTGCTTCTATGTCTAAGAGACTGACTCCATCTTCCACCACTCAGGATGGCAGGCTTAGGAGTGGGAGAGCCTATCACAGCCTGGCCAGACGGAGCTAGCTCCCGCCCTCTGTCTATTTATACCTGCCTTTCCTGTTCTTCCTTGCTTGTTATTCTTCTCTGTTTGTTTGCTGGCTCTGCTGCAGCTTCTTGTACTACTGATCCTCTGCTTGTGATTGACCTTGGCTTTTCTGACCAGTCTTCTGCTCTGCATTTTTGTACCTCGCTCATCTCCTGGTTTGACTCGGCTCGTTCACCTCGCTTGTTGCTCACGGTGTTTCCGTGGGCAACTTCCCATTTCCCTGGCTTCTTTGTACCCTTGTCTGTTTGTCTGTCGTGCACCTATTGAGTGTAGGGACTGTCGCCCAGTTGTACCCCGTCGCCTAGGGCGGGTCATTGCAAGTAGGCAGGGACTGAGTGGCGGGTAGATTAGGGCTCACTTGTCTGTTTCCCTACTCCGACATTACATAATCACAAGCCCATATACCTAATCTACCCTGGTCCCTGACACTACTATGGACCCCCTTGAGACCCTGACTCAGCAAATGCAGAGCCTCTCCCTACAGGTCCAGGCCCTGGCTCAGAGGGACAACCAGCCTGATGCTACCCTGGTAGTGCCCCTCACCTCACCTCTTGAACCCCACCTCAAGTTGCCTGACCGGTTTTCAGGGGACCGGAAGACTTTTTTCTCCTTTCGGGAGAGTTGTAGGCTCTATTTTCGCTTAAAGCCCCACTCCTCTGGTTCTGAGAGCCAGCGGGTGGGTATAATTATGTCCCGGCTCCAGGACGGGCCCCAAGAATGGGCCTTCTCCTTGGCTCCTGACGCCCCTGAACTTTCCTCCGTTGATCTTTTCTTTTCTGCTCTCGGGCTCATTTATGACGAGACTGACAAGACTGCCTTTGCCGAGAGTCAGCTGGTGACCTTACGTCAGGGTAAGAGACCTGTTGAGGAGTATTGTTCTGACTTTAGGAAGTTGTGCGTAGCTTATCGGTGGAATGACCCTGCCTTAAGGTGCCAGTTTAGATTGGGTCTGTCGAACGCCCTGAAAGACCTGCTAGTTAGCTATCCCTCTTCTGACTCCCTAGATCAGGTTATGGCTTTAGCGGTACGACTTGACCGACGTCTCAGGGAACGACGACTTGAACGTGTTTGTGTTTTCTCCTCTGACTCCCCCATGATGCCTCCCGAGGTTCCGTTGCTTCGTTCTTCCACGGAAGACTCGGAGGTACCTATGCAACTCGGGGCCTCCGTGTCCCCCCAACAACGTAGAGAGTTCCGCAGGAAGAATGGTCTCTGCTTCTACTGTGGGGATGACAAGCATCAAGTGAACAACTGTCCTAGGCGTAAGAATAAGCAGCCGGAAGAACTTCCGCGCCTAAGTGACCATCGGGGAGGTCACTTGGGCGCACAGGTATTTCCCGTAAATATGAAACGTAATAAAATCTTGCTTCCCTTTCAGGTCTCTTTTGGTGGTAGGTCTGCTACCGGCAGTGCCTTCGTGGATTCAGGGTCTTCTGCTAATATTATGTCTGTGGAATTTGCTATGTCTCTAGCTATGCCATTGATTGATTTGCCTAAACCTGTCCCGGTAGTGGGTATCGACTCCACTCCTCTTGCTAATGGTTATTTTACACAGCATACCCCTGTTTTTGAACTCCTTGTTGGCTCCATGCATTTGGAGCAGTGCTCTGTACTGGTGATGCAGGGATTATCGTCCGATTTGGTTTTAGGCCTTCCCTGGTTGCAGTTGCATAATCCCACGTTTGACTGGAATACTGGGGATCTTACCAAATGGGGTAATGAAGGCATGACGTCATGTTTTCCTGTTAATTCTATTTCTCTCCCTGAGGAGGTGAACACTCTACCTGAGTTTGTTCAGGACTTTGCTGATGTTTTCTCTAAAGAGGCCTCCGAAGTGTTACCACCTCATAGAGAATACGATTGCGCAATTGATTTGGTACCAGGAGCTAAGCTCCCTAAGGGTAGGATATTTAATCTCTCTTGTCCCGAACATGAAGCCATGAGAGAGTATATCCAGGAATGCCTGGCCAAGGGTTACATTCGCCCCTCTACTTCTCAGGTAGGTGCTGGCTACTTCTTCGTAGGGAAGAAGGATGGTGGTCTTAGGCCATGCATTGACTACCGAAACTTGAATAAGGTCACTGTAAGGAACCAGTATCCCCTTCCTTTGATTCCTGATCTCTTCAATCAGGTTCAGGGGGCCCAATGGTTCTCTAAGTTTGATCTATGGGGGGCTTATAACCTTATCCGCATCAAAGAGGGGGATGAGTGGAAGACTGCGTTTAACACGCCCGAAGGTCATTTCGAATACCTCGTCATGCCCTTTGGGTTGTGAAATGCTCCCACGGTCTTCCAGAATTTCATAAATGAGGTTTTAAGAAACTACCTGGGGGTATTTCTTGTAGTGTACCTTGATGACATACTTGTGTTTTCCAAGGACTGGTCCTCCCACATTGAGCATGTCAGGAAGGTGCTCCAGGCCCTTCAGGAAAACAAACTGTTTGCTAAGACCGAAAAATGTGTGTTTGGGGTGCAGGAGATACAGTTTTTGGGTCAAATCCTCACTCCTCATGAATTCTGCATGGACCCCGCCAAGGTCCAGGCTGTGGCGGAATGGGTCCAACCTGCCTCCCTGAAGGCATTACAGTGCTTCCTGGGGTTCGCTAATTATTACAGGAGATTTATTGCTAACTTCTCGGTCATCGCTAAGCCTCTTACGGATCTCACTCGCAAGGGTGCTGATCTCCTCCGCTGTCCTCCTGAGGCTGTCCAGGCTTTTGAGGTCCTTAAGAAGTGCTTTATCTCGGCCCCAGTGCTGGTTCAGCCCAACCAAATGGAGCCATTTATCGTGGAGGTTGACGCGTCCGAGGTGGGAGTGGGGGCTGTCTTGTCCCAGGGTACCAGGTCCCTCACCCATCTCCGCCCCTGTGCCTACTTCTCCAGGACGTTTTCGCCCACTGAGAGTAACTATGATATTGGCAACCGCAAACTCTTAGCCATTAAATGGGCATTTGAAGAGTGGCGCCACTTCCTGGAGGGGGCTAGGCACCAGGTAACGGTCCTTACCGACCACAAGAATCTGGTTTTCCTAGAATCTGCACGGAGGCTAAACCCGAGACAAGCTCGATGGGCGTTATTTTTTACCAGATTCAACTTTTTGGTCACCTATAGGGCTGGGTCTAAAAATATTAAGCCTGATGCACTGTCGCGTAGCTTCATGGCCAGCCCTCCTTCGGAGGAAGATCCTGCTTGTGTTTTGCCTCCAGGTATAATCATTTCCTCTATTGATTCTGATTTAGTCTCTGAAATTGCGGCTGATCAAGGTTCAGCTCCTGGGAACCTTCCTGAGAACAAGCTGTTTGTTCCCCTGCAATTCCGGCTAAGGGTACTTAGGGAAAATCATGACTCTGCACTATCTGGCCATCCAGGTATCCTGGGTACCAAGCACCTCATTGCCAGAAACTATTGGTGGCCTGGGTTGCTCAAAGACGTTAAGGCCTACGTCGCCGCTTGTGAGGTTTGTGCTAGGTCCAAGACTCCCAGGTCCCGACCAGCAGGCTTACTATGTTCTTTGCCCGTTCCCCAGAGACCTTGGACCCATATCTCCATGGATTTAATCACCGATTTGCCTCTATCTCAAGGCAAGTCGGTGGTGTGGGTTGTAGTAGACCGCTTCAGTAAGATGTGCCACTTTGTGCCCCTCAAGAAACTACCCAATGCTAAAACGTTAGCTACCTTGTTTGTCAAACACATCCTGCGTCTCCATGGGGTCCCTGTCAATATTGTTTCTGACAGAGGGAGATGTTTTATCTCTGACTGTCAGTATGATTGGGTCTCATTCATTCCCCTCGCCGAATTTTCCCTTAATAACCGGGTCAGTAACTCTTCAGGGGTCTCCCCCTTTTTCTGTAATTTTGGGTTTAATCCATGGTTCTCCTCCATTTCACCTGGTAGTTCCAACAATCCCGAGGTAGAGGTCGTTCATTGGGAACTGTGCACAGTCTGGGCCCAGGTTCAGAAGAACCTAGAGGCGTCCCAGAGCATACAAAAAACTCAGGCTGATAGAAGACGTTCTGCTAACCCCTTGTTTATGCTCGGGGATCTGGTGTGGCTATCGTCAAAAAATTTGCGTCTTAAAGTCCCGTCCAAGAAGTTTGCTCCCCGGTTTATAGGGCCGTACAAGGTCATTGAAGTCCTCAACCCTGTCTCCTTCCGACTGGAGTTGCCCCCATCTTTTCGAGTACACGACGTGTTTCATGCCTCTCTCCTTAAACGCTGCTCCCCGTCCTTGGCTCCCTCGAGGAAACCTCTGGTCCCTGTTCTCACCCCTGAGGGGGTAGAATTCGAGGTGGCCAAGATTGTGGACAGCAAGATGGTCCAAGGCTCCCTCCAGTACCTGGTCCATTGGAGAGGATACGGGCCTGAGGAGAGGACTTGGGTACCCGCCCGGAATGTTCACGCTGGGGTATTGGTCAGGAGGTTCCACCTTCGTTTCCCCAATAAACCAGGTCCACCTAGAAAGGGTCCGGTGGCCCCTCATAAAAGGGGGGGTACTGTAAAGGATCTGCCAGGCACATCTTCTGTGTCAACGCCCATAGGTAATCAGTCTGCACCTGCTTCTATGTCTGTGAGACTGACTCCATCTTCCACCACTCAGGATGGCAGGCTTAGGAGTGGGAGAGCCTATCACAGCCTGGACCGACGGAGCTAGCTCCCGCCCTCTGTCTATTTATACCTGCCTTTCCTGTTCCTCCTTGCTTGTGATTCTTCTCTGTTTGTTTCCTGGCCCTGCTGCAGCTTCTTGTACTACTGATCCTCTGCTTGTGATTGACCTTGGCTTTTCTGACCACTCTTCTGCTCTGCGCTTTTGTACCTCGCTCGTCTCCTGGTTTGACTCGGCTCGTTCACCTCGCTTGTTGCTCACAGTGTTTCCGTGGGCAACTTCCCATTTCCCTGGCTTCTTTGTACCCTTGTCTGTTTGTCTGTCGTGCACCTATTGAGTGTAGGGACTGTCACCCAGTTGTACCCCGTCACCTAGGGCGGGTCGTTGCAAGTCGGCAGGGACTGAGTGGCGGGTAGATTAGGGCTCACTTGTCTGTTTCCCTACCCCGACATTACAGAATGTTTTTCTTTTTTGGACTATTTTGTTCTGTCTTGTATGTGCAATATATGTTTATATGTTTATATATTTAGTTGTATAACTCACAATATATGCACTGTGTATAAAGAATCTTTGTACCACTGATATTTTGTAATATTAATTTAATTTAAATCTTGTAAAAATTTATGTTTGAGATATATATACATATAATATGTTATATGTGTTTTAATAATTCATCATTGGAATAGGGAAAATATAGGGACAGACAAACAAACATATGGATGTATAAATAACTGATTCTTTCTGATTTGTTCATTTATTTATTTGTGTACCACCTTAAAACTTTCCCCTTCCTTTCTTTCTTATATATAAAAAGTATCCGCCTTGGTTTCATATCCTGTTATATGCAACATGGTGTTTAAAAACGTAATCGATCGTGCCACTTCTTGATGTCGCTCCCCACCTTCTGACACGCATGCGCGGCTCCCCAGTCCGGGTCTCTGCATCCTCGGCTGGACTGAACTGCGGAACACGTGATTCGCGTCTTCCGGGTCCTGGCTCTGTGCCCCAGATGTTGATACGCCGGACTGACGCGGACTGCGGTGCAGCACTTAAATTATTAGCAGTTTTAGCTGTGCCCTCTGCCGATGATTGGCTTATGGATATTTAAATGGCTGACCGTCACTTTCTGACACCACCCCCAGACGAAGGCTCCAGTGCCGAAATGCGCATCCGGGCTGATGCCAGACAGTGTGGACTTTGCTATGGGTAAGGCGCTCTAATCTAGAGCTAATTTCATATAGGCTTTTGTTTGCCTTCTTTGCTGTGTCCCATATCTATCAGTGTACCTATCTACCTATGTACCTGGTTGTTGAGCCTGCACCCCATGTATTCAGCTTTAATTGATACTTGTTATTCATTTGCGATTTTTACCAAACATTCTGGATACAAGACATTATGCATCATAGCTCTACTCTTTTAATATTGATAACAGCATCAATTATATACATATTTTGTGCATTATACTTGCACACATCACTGTCTGGTATTTTCTCACACTGTGGCAATCATCTCTAACTTTTAATGTGTCTTTTGTCATTTTTTTGTATATTTGTTCCAATAAATTTTCACTTTTTAAATCAATTTCCGGTGTGTCAGACTTCGTCTTTTAGGTTATTGTTTCAATAAGAGGGTGTTTTCACCGCTACTGCCATGCTTATGATGGGCTTGCAAGCCCTGTCTCTTTCTTCCCCCCTTTTGATATTATATATTATATATTGACAAGGATACTTATTTATTTATTACTTACCTTTCTGGGGGCATGAACTGATTAACTCTGCTATTTTGGTGTTCTCCATATAGGCATAGAATCTGCATTTAATAGCCTCAAGAATGCCTTTACCTCAGCATCAATCTTCCATCATCCTGACATCTCTCGACAGTTCTCGTTGGAGGTGGACACTTCTTCAGTTGGTGCAGGTGCACTTCTGTTCCAGAAAGGCCTCAAAGGAAAGGCAGTAGTATGTGGCTATTACTCAAGACTTTTTTCCTCCGGAGAGTGCAATTACTGTATCGGGGATTGGGAGTTACTGGCCATTAAATTGGCTCTGGAGGAGTGGAGACATCTGCTAGAGGGCGCAGCCCGCCCCATCCTGATATACACTGACCACAAAAACCTTTGTGCGGTTGGCAAACAGGAGAAGAATCCTTCACTGGAGATACAGCTCCAAACTGGCTGGGCACACAGGGATTCGTAAGAGACGAGATCTGATTGCTTGTCATTTCTGGTGGCCCACGCTGCCCAAAGATGTTGTGGACTTTGTCGCTTCCTGCACTGTGTGTGCTTCCAACAAAGTTGCTCACTCCAAGCCTGCTGTCCTGCTCCAGCCTCTGCCTGTGCCTAAGGCCCCCTGGTAGCATATAGCAATGGACTTACTTTGTCCTCAGCAGGATGTAATACGGTCTGGGTGGTGGTGGACCGGTTCTCGAAGAGAGCACATTTTATACCGCTGACGGCCTACCTTCTGCTCCTCCACTGGCAAAGCTCTTCATCCAGCACATCTTCTGTTTACATGGCCTGCCCCTTCATATCATGTCTGATCCCCCCGATCAGACACGATATGAAGGCGCAGGCCATGTAAACGGAAGATGTACTGGATGAAGAGCTTTGCCAGGCTAGGTTATTTGCGATTTGTTCAGTTTTCCTCTGTAAACTCCTAGATGTGTAGTTGGATATTCCTCAGCCTACCATCCCCAGTCCAATGGCCAAGTCGAGAGAATTAACCAAATCATGGAGAATTATCTACGGCATTTCATCTCCACGCAGCATGATGACTGGGTACAGCTTCTTCCTTGGGCCAAGTTCTCGTACAACAACCACACAAGTGAGTTTACTGCTTCTACACTGTTCATTGTCTACAGCCAACATCCACAAATTCCTCTTCCTGTTTCAGCTACGTCCGAGGTGCCCACAGCTGACTCTGCATTCGGCGACTTTCTACAGATCTGGCAGCAAACCTGCGCCTCTATTCTGCAGGCAGTCGGTCGCATGAAGCGAAAGGTGGATACAAGCAGAAGAGAGCAGAGTCAGTATCTTCCGGGTACCAAAGTCCGGCTGTCTTCACCGTATATCCGTCTAAAGGTTCCTTCGTACAAGTTTGCTCCCAGGTTCCTCTGACCTTTTGAGATCCTACAGCAAATTAACCCTGTTTCTTACAAGCTTCGGCTGCCTCCTATACTCAAGATCCCCAACTCCTTTCATGTGTCCCTAGTGAAGCCTGTGATCCTGAACCGCTAAACAAAAACGCCTAGCGATGCAGTTGCTTGGTTCTACCGATGTGTTCGAGGTTAAAGAGATCCTGGACTTCAAAAACGTAGGAGGAAGAACTTTTTATTTGGTGGATTGGAGGGGTTTGGTCCAGAGGAGAGGTCCTGGGAGCCAGAAGATAACCTCTATGCTCCTACCCTCATTAAGAAGTTCCTCTCTCACTCTGGTCCCAAGAAGGGGGGGCGTAAGAGGGGGGATACTGTAGTGTCCACGGCCGCGGACAGTCGGGATTACTGACCCCCTGATGGCCGCAACCATGGATCTGTGAGCGCTGGCCCGCATCTCCTCCCTAGGAGATGCCAGCGCTCACTTATGCTCCGTTCTGCTGTGTCCTGTAAGGTGCGCCCACACATGAAAATAATCATCAATTAGCCCATGATCACCCTGGACTATAGGAAGGACCCTGCCCCTTTACTCCTTGCCTGAGTGTTGTTGTGTTTACCCGTGTTAGTTTTGCAAATGGTCCCTTAGTTTTATCCTGTTCCCAGTGTTCCTGTACGTGCTACCTGTATCCTGTATCCCGTGCTACCTTGTTCCTGTGCCTTAGAAAGTTGGAGTCGTGTTGTGTCACAGGTCATGCCTGCTGTGTTACACCACGCCTGGTGTCTGCTGCCAAGGTTCCATCTTAGCCTAGCCGTTGATACTGTCTGAACTACTACAGGTACCCTTGTGCTTGGACTATATATACATTGACTTGGTACACTGTTTGTCCAGCTGTTTTCCCACTACGGTGGTATGGTCCACTGGGTCCACATACCCACAGATCGTGTCAAATACTTTATACCTTCCGCTCCTCAATAACATATTATTCACCTGTTATATGCCTGGACATTGTTACCTGAATTCAAGGGGTCACATGACTGACACCCTCTTTAGTCCATTCAGTTATCCTATACGTGCATTACTATGGACTGATCTGTGGGCTATAACTTTCTTTTTTTAAACAGAGACAACTACACTGATATAAGAAAGGTATGTGAGAATAATTTCAAATACATGTATATTAGATATCTCTATAATTTCCTCTTCTATAAAAAGTGGAAACCGCCTTTAAGACCAGTATATTATCATGACAGGTCAAAACTAGCTGTATGCCAAACTAATTTAACAGCTCCTCTGTACTCTACATTGACAAATGATGTCTGTATTGTGATGATGGCACCAGAGATAGCAGCTACTATATAAAGAATTTAATTTCACGTGGCTGCTTTGCCCTATTGCCAGGATTGTCCTGATTTCTTAAAGATGCAATTCAGGTAAGAGAGGTGCATTAGGAAATTGATGATAATGCTGTT
Source organism: Rhinoderma darwinii (assembly GCF_050947455.1). Lineage (NCBI taxonomy): Eukaryota > Metazoa > Chordata > Amphibia > Anura > Rhinodermatidae > Rhinoderma > Rhinoderma darwinii. Next base: position 237,972,130 of record NC_134689.1, on the reverse strand, counting down.
TGCTAATATGCAAATAAAGGTTCACCATAAAAAGACTTAAAGAACAATATAATTATTTTATTTTATTACAAATTTGAGAAGCCAGAATTTTTTTTAATGTACTAATAAATTTAGTATAAAAAAAAGTTACTTATATATACGTTAGAATATCAGTTTCCCTGCTTCCTGTAAGTAATGTATCAAATTCTGGAAAAATACAGCGTTGGCTACAAATGCATAGTTTGATCATGATTGCTATATGCCACAAGCAGACATGACAAATGCCTTTTCAGGACATTGATTCACAGGGTACCTCCCTTTATGTCTCTCAAAATCCACAGCCTTGAGCTATATAGGTAGGAAATGTTACTTATGTGATTCACTCTATTTCAATCCACTTTTCTCTAATTAGGGACTACACATAAGCATGTCTAGTCATGACGGTGACATACTCCCAAGGTGCTCCTACTGCACACACACACACACACACACGTATTATATATATATTTGTATGTGTGTTCTAAGACTTTCTTAAATGTTGAATTGTGAATTTGTACCTAGTAGTGAATATAGTTAGAATTTAAAATGTCTTTTATGAAGAAAGTTTGATGGAATTGAGTGATACAATTAGAAATCGATCACAAATGTGTCACCTATCCTGTGAATATGTGATAAATGATCATTATGAGAAAACGCCTTTAATGATATATGAAATACTGCTATATCCATAACTGTTAGCTACAGTAATATTTTAAGGATACTGCACCTTCTAGGTTTGCCTGAATTTTTCCTCTAGCAGAAGTGTTGCTGAAAACAAATGAATTTTATGACATTTCAATCATCCAGTGCAAAAAAATATTGTTTGTACATTATTTTAAATAAAGGCCAAGTCTTTAATTCTCTGATCGCTTCTTCAGACTCTGCAGGCATTAAAATAAACACTGATGCATTTAGTTATTACATACAGTGTAAGCCTAATGCCACAAAGAGCTATTGCAAAGGTCCCATGAAATAAACCTGAGTTTGCTCCTGAATTTAATATGTGCAGTCACTGTGTGTCTCCTCTTATAAGCTCAGCTAGTTATTTACGAGACTTCTGGGACAGGTTGATGTCTGACAACTACCATTGTCAGCCATATTAGCTCTTATAATAAAAAGGTTTCTGTCACCTGGTCACCGTCAATGACAGAATCCTCCATCAGTTTGACTGTAGAAATCTGGTGATTAAATATTTATTAGTCCACCAGAAGATTTACTCTTATTTATAGATTATAAATGTTACAAGGATATCAGAGAGGGAGGGGGGAAGTAACTAGATTTTTCTCCTACTTGGCATTAAAGTTGGCAGCCAGTGGTATACACAGAAGAGATCAGAACCCCATAGCAAAGATTCAAAAGTGCCCTTCATTATGGTGTTGTCTTTTGTTACCTAGGGCATATGGAGAGTTTGTTCATTCTCCACTCCCTTTTCATGAACCTTGGTCCAATTCCCCACCCGATCGTTTGCAGATAATGCAGATCTTCTGAACAGGGTAGTCCTGCATAGGTACTTCACAGTTCACACATAATAGCAAAGGGCATGGGACAAACCAGTACTGGACTTTTTCTGTCCAGGGGCCCAAAGTTGTTGCATTTTCTGCTTCTATAGTATGTAGGCTGTTGGTAGAAACCTGGAAAATAACAGCTTAAATAGATGAGGCGTTGAAGTTCCCACAACTAGATCTAACAGTTTTTTTGTACACTGAGACACATAGGCCAAATGTTTTTTTGTTTAATTCTCTGAAAATAGGCTGTAATTCTATCTTTGTTATTTTATTTTATAAGGGCTTGTTTACATCAGCATTGCTTTCCATTGAGGGGTTTCCGCCGGAGCTTTGATCTCAATGGTGACAGAAACTTTGCTAATGGTTTCCCTTTGTCACCATTGTAACAGGGTTCCGCTATTTTGATGGAATCAATGGTGCAGTCGACTGGTTTCCGTTTACATTTCCATTGAGGGGTTCACGATGGAAACTTCCAACAGAACCCCTCAACAGAAAGACTACGCTGATGTGAACGCAGCCTAAAACATCTGAGTATGCATACTAATCATTGTCTTATTTATGGTTGTTTGTGCGGAGGTTTAAGTAGCTAACAATGTGTACTTGTAGATACCCACCACTTAGATTAGGCCTGTTTACCTGCTGCTTCCCATCTTTGCTGGCCACATTCACTGATAATTGCAGCATGAGTTGTCTAATTAAACTTCACATGACTGACAGTAATATCAATGCTATACATTTTCCCCAGGTTTCTAAATGCTTTAGAATGATAACAACAGATCAGGTCACTACTCACCTGCTTAGTCCTATGGTGAATGCAACAAAGCCTTCTCATACAAAAGAGCTCCAGCTGTGGAGCACCGATGCAGAATGATAAGTTCTTATCCTGTTTGGTTACAAACATATGTGGTAACAGTGAATAATAATAATAGCTCTATTATCTGTGTTGTAATCAATGATTTTCAGATTTGTGGAGGTCATCTGAAGCACAGATCCAATGCCCTCCGCCTACAAGACTTTTTCTTCTTTTGTAATATATTGTTGCTTTCACAGTGTCTTCTATTTTGAATTAGTTTAGTTTAATACATAAATTGCAAATGTAGTACTGTCTTGCGAGTATTTATTTTCAACAAATCCTATGACAATTATGTAATGGAGTTCAATGCCAGACTCTAGAACCTTTATGTAGAAATACAACTAGATTCAAAGTCTACCTACAATTTAAAAAAATCCCATTTTTTTTCTAATATATTTTGGACCTTTTTTTCTAATATTCTTGATACAGCTATTGTATTGCTTTGTTTAGTAGAGAGTGCTGCTACTCTGCCCCCCACATACATCCTTGTATAAATCTCCGCTGCCACTTTCTACCCGTAAGGGATGATTTGTATGTGCTCCTATACTTGCTGTATGTAGCTCTATTACTCCACTATCATATATTTATAAATATGTTCATGGGGGAACAGAAAAACAGTGTCCTGTGCTAAGGAAATGCCTTATTGTGTATGTTAGAACATGACTCCAATTCATTTATTAACCTTGGTTTGTATAAAATCTAATTTTGAACATATATGTCCACTTTAGATCACCATTTACAGTTTACATATAGAATGAATATGCATAAAAAACTAAATAATTAACTTTGTAACTACGTTTTATCATATATCTTGTATTTATCCTGAGTTTCAGCTATTGGACCTATTATGGTTCTAAGGCTATGTTCACATCTGTATTGTGCTGTTGTGTTGTTCTGCTCCTTCAGAGGAGCAGAACAAGGGAATAACGGAGCACATGGTTCCGTTGCACAACGGACACTGCCAGTTGCCGACACAACTCTTGATGGACATGTGTCTTTTTTTAACTGTACTAACTATGTAACTATGTAACCCACTGATTTTAATGGGTTCTGTCGGCTTTCCGTCGGGGTATACGTGATTTTACAGGACACAATAGTACAGCATGCTATGCTATTGTCGCCGTTAATCTCCGGTAAACCATGCCAGATCTGCGATGGAGGCCCCTAGCAGAGATTCCGATGCAGATGTGAACGAAGCCTAACATTGTCTACAAGTCATAGTAGAAAACATTGTACAGGAAGAGGTGTGTACGCTGTGTAACTAGTTTCTATAGGCCAAAGCAACTAAATCAAGCCCCACAGTCTGTTATATATATATATATATATATATATATATATATATACATTTATATATATGTATATATAAGTATGTATACATATATATATATATATATATATATATATATATATATATATATATATATTCAAACAGAGAAAGCAGCAGCACTCAATCTCAGTAAGAGAAAGCTTACATATGTGAACGGGTGCCAGCAAGCAGTCCAGATCCTAGGACTGTATCAATATTCAGGAGAAATAAATCTTGCAGCACTCCAACAGGATGAATGAAAAAAATTGTGATTTATTCAAGCCAACATACAGCGGTGCGACGTTTCAGTCCAACATTAGGACTTTTTTCATGCTTGAAAAAAGTCCTAATGTTGGACTGAAACGTCGCACCGCTGTATGTTGGCTTGAATAAATCACAGTTTTTTTCATTCATCCTGTTGGAGTGTTGCAAGATTTATTTCTCCTGTATATATATATATATATATATATATATATATATATATATATATAATTATTATACTTAAAAAATAGAACGATTTAAAAATGAATTTAAACATTTAGATACTCAGCCTAAACACATAGTCAGGGTTACTTTGTTTTACAACTAAGGTGATATTTAGTTTTTTGTCATGCGCTTGAGCAACAAGCATGCCGCATAGAACCCAATATTAGGAAAACACCCTCATGGGCGAGCAAAATGATCATAATGTAGAATGCACAGTATACGAACATTGCTTTGTGTAGATGATTGAGATCAATGTAGAAAGTATAGGAAGTATTTATAATGCATAAATTAGATAATTATTAATCAGGTATTTCGCTTTTACACTCTGAGAATGTTATGATGCCACATGAAATAATATCAGCTATGAGGTGAAATAACCTCATCAACAGATGCTAGACTTCTACATGTCCTCTACCGAAATACCTTTTCAGAAATCCATGCTACCAGCTAGGGCTTTAGATAAAATGTATACTTGTACAAAACAGCTACATAAAAGTTATGAAGCGTTAGAGATGTATTTTGGTTAAACTAACTATAAACAGTATTCAAAGCATACCTAACTTTTCAGGTGACTTTTTAAAATAAGCTGTCATATGTGTGTACATGAGGAAAAAAACGAATTCTGGCTAATATTTAACTTCTGCATTTTTTAGTAGTTTTCCCCTCTGCAGGCTGTTTAATTCTCCATTTCTCTGAGCTAGTAGGCGGAGCCTAACAGTGATCATGTCTTCTATACACTGCACACAAAGAAGAAGAGAATGCCGTTCTATCTATGTATCACATATATATATATATAGAATCTGCAGCAGCATGGAAGAGAATATACAGCAGTAATAAGCAGTGTAGCTAAGAATCCAGCTCTAATGTGACATAGAAATCTTACCAGGATTTGCAGCAAGTCTGTGTCTTTCTCACTCTGTTCCTCGTTCTTCCTCATGCTTCCCCCTCCCTTCTCCATAGACTTGTATTGGCAGCGTGTCTGTGTCTGACTCACTCTTTCTCTCTGCTCCTTCCTTCTGCTCCCCCTCCCTTCTCCATTGACTTGTATAGGCAGGCAGTGAAGAGACAAACCCCCACCTTCTGCAGTCTGTCAATTCTGCTCTGAAACCAGGGACGGACTTAGCTTGACAATAGGGGGTGGACAGCAGATGACACCTAGTGGCAGTAACTTCACACAGAATTTGTATGTATAAAACTACTACATTTTAACATTAAGTAAATTACAAAGTTGATCTATATCAGGTATACTGTTAGATTAGCATAAATTAGTGTCCATTTAATTAACTTAATAAAGCAGCTTTTTCGTGTTGATTTGTTACACTTTCTAACGCAGTCATTTAAAAAAAAAATAATTCAATATATCTCAATTTTACTGGTTAATGTTTTAAAGTAAATCGCGATCCAATAAACACAAACTAAGCTGTATAGATTATTTTTAGCCCACTACTTTACTAACTTGGTGTGCAATTCAGCTACAGTCTATGGCTGATTGTTTTACCATTTTACCTGTTATTCCAAATGATCCGACAAAACATTGGGATTAAGGACTGGTGATCTTGAAGGGAAATCAAAATGTCTTGGTGTTTGATTTTGCTTATCAAACCAGTCAAACACACATTTGGACTGCACCATCCAGCTGTCATCCTGGAGTGTAAATATTCTGTTTTACCCAAGCATGTAGCAGAAAATGAATTGTAGTATATACATGGTGAGGACTTCGGTGGACCAGTGGCCTTGCATTGGGAGAGTAGACATAAAACCAATGCTCATCTGACCATTTTCTTCCACAGACCTCTGTTGCACAACAAGCCTCAGAGTACAGATACAGCACATGTATCAGAGGCTCTGTCACCAGATTATAAGTGCCCTATTTCCTACATAATCTGATCGGCGCTCCCAGTTGGTCTTTAGTTTCTTAAAGACCAACTGGGAGTGTTTTTACTTTTGACCAAGTGGGTGTTGTAAAGAAGTGTATGAGGCTGACCAATCAGTGACCAATCAGATTCATACACTTCTCATTGTTCCAGCCCAGCATGATCCACAGCACAGTGTGATTGTGCAGTGAAAGAAGCTGGGCTGGAACAATGAGAAGTGTATGAAGCTGATTGGTCACTGATTGGTCAGCCTCATACACTTCTCTTCACAACGCCCACTTGGCCAAAAGTAAAAACACGCCCAGTTGGTCATTAAGAAACTAATTAGCATAAATCTAAAATTGCTAAGAACTTGCTAAAAAATGATCGTTTTTCAAAATAAAAACCACTGCTGTTATCTACATTACAGCGCCGATCAGATTATGTAGGAGATAGGGCACTTATAATGTGGTGACAGAGCCTCTTTAAAGTCCAGCCTGCACCTCTGACCATCGTCTAGAGGTGTCCTGAAACAGAAGTGAACAACTGCATGAGTTCTGCAGTACTACTATGGAATTTGGTTGGTGAGTACTCTCGTTGCTGTCTTCGGATGACAGTGTACCTATATGCAACAAACACTCCAGGACAGGTAAGTGCCAAATAACATCTAATACCAGCATTGCATATTTGCTGTAAAACATCATATTTTTTTATCAATACCATTTAGTATCAGCATTACCATCATTTACAAACTTGTTACATACTTGTTGTGAAACATTATTCTCAATTGAATATTATCAGCGTTTATTAACTACATTATCATCATCGCACATTTGTTATCAATCATTGCCCCCATTGGGTCATTGTTTTTTGTGGAATATTTCTGACGGTATACAATCCATACAGTGGAACATCTCCCTATATACAGCAAACCATTATCACCATTTGCACAGGTGTCTAGCTCAGTTGACCCAACCACGAGGGCCCCGTGGTAGGTATATCAAAATATATACTGTATCCTCAGAACGTGGACTCAATTATGATGTTCAATTGATGTCCTGTTTTTCTTTCCTTAAATTTGAGATATTATATTTACGATATTTTATCTATATAGTTATCATTTGACTTTATTTGTATTTTGTTTTACTTTTATTTTATTTGTACATGTTTAAATTTTGTAATATGGCTATTATGTTCATTATTTGATATGATATTTGTCATTAAATTCAGACTAATATTTTTATATAACACACTTTAAGAGCCAGTTTCATGATACAATTGTTAAAAGATAAAAGCATTCACATAAATTGACTTTCACACTGCAGTATTCTGGTTACTATTTTGCATCACTATTTGTAAGCCAAAGGTAGGAGTAGAACCTACACAGAGAAAAAGTATAATAGAAAGATGTACACCTCTTCAGTGTTCTAGACCCACTCATGGTTTTGGCTTACAAATACTGAAGCAAAATTATGACCAAAATACTGCCATGTGAAAGAATCCTTAGACAGATACATATTTAAATATTTGCCTCTGCAAATCTAAATGACTGCATCCGTGGTGTGTGTATATATAGTTTTAAAAAAAATAAAAAAATTAGGAAACGCATGGGTCACATACCTGTTGCAAGTTCCCTTTGTTGGATTTTTTTATGTTCTTTTTATGTTTCATTTGTTTTTTTTGTGTTACTGTACACACTGTATAGTTATTATGGTGTAATTGTATTAAATGTTGCAAAGACATGAACACGTAACAAATAACATAACAGTAGAGGAAGATAAGGTTACAAGAGTGGTGCCCAAAATACAATATCAATGGTTTCCATCCTTGGTGTCCCTAGATGAACTTTCTAGACACTAATGCAAAGAGCACAGCAGACCTGTCATGTTCCATAACAACACAAATAAACAACTAAAGCCAATGATATTAATCCATGGTTAAGTGTTGCACTGAATGTTCGTCTGAAATTGTCTAAAGATGCAGAGCCTTTTAAGAGTTCCGATTGGAAATGAATGTGATGAATGTGAAGGACTGCATGTCTCTTGTGACTGACAAGCAAATAAATTCAGAATTGCATTGGTAAAGCTTTTTTTACTGTCTGCAAATAAGTTGTGATGGATAAATACTATCACACTATAAAACTCGCCTAAAGCAAAGCTATTTTCTCCTTTTATTAACAAACAGTGCTGGAAACATAAATCTTTAAATGGTCTTTTGCAAGATTTAAGAATATTCCCTATTGAGGGAACCTCTGTGGACACGTAACAGTAGCATAAGATGATCAGTAAATTTACGGGACAGGTGAGACAGAAACAAAATTAAAGATAAGAATACATTTTTTAAAAGCAGCAAAGATGGTGTTGGTCTTTCAAAAGAAATATAATGGAAAAAGCCAAAAATATTAAACACCTTCTTCTTTACCATATTTTACAGAGAAAAATAAAATGTCAAGTGAAATACACATGTAAGTCGCCATGAAATGTCACTTATATAATCCAAGAAGTGAAAAGCTGTCTAAATAAGACTAAAATCACTGCAATGAGATGGTGAACAGCCCTGTGTTCTAAGAAATATCTTAACCATTAGGTGTCCCTTACACACACAATTTTTTCAGCGTTTTTAAATGCTTGTAACAAACGGCATGAATTTCATGCATTCTTAATGCAAACACTTTTTGTGGCGTTTTTTTATTTAAAACATTTAAAAAAAAAATGCTGGTGTTTTTAAAGTCCTATAGAAAAGCCTATGGAAGAAACGCCAGAAAAAAATACCATATACAGAGCAAGCTGCGTTTTAAAAAAAAGCCACTGAACCCAAAAATGTCACAAAAACACCACAAACCAAAACGCTTTATATGTAGTGTTTTCTATATTTACCATAGACTTTTTAAAAAAAATAAAAAAAAACACTATGAAAAACTCCAGCGAGTACAGCAAGGGCTGGTCAAATTACGAAGAGTCGTATAATCAGCGGGCTGTGGCTCATACAACGTACTGACGCCGAGCAATGTCAGGACGTTGTATATGATGCACTACTGATGGCATTCGCATATCAGGCCCTAACACTGATCGGCGTCAGGATGTTGTATGAGACTTTTTTCACTTTATATTTGCTGTATAATTTGGCGCTGCTCTTCATTGATTATCCTGACATGACTAGATAATGAGATTTCGGTTGATAGCAGCAACCACTCGCTCCATTACGTAACATTGCCTTGCTTCCAGCACAATCCCCTGAAAATTGCACCTGCTCGCACTTAAGTCCGGAAGCCAGCAGATTACCAATAACCAAACCAAAGTCATGGGGAAAATGGGGACCTACAAGTGAAATATGTGATTTGGTTAAAGTCTTTCTCTCATCATGGTAGAAGGTAATTTACATTTGTCCAGGCTTGAGATGTTATTTTCCTATTGTATTGAACAAGATTATTGAACAAGATTACTGTGAGGATTTCAGATTAAATAATTCCCATAAGGGCAGCTAATATTACACAGATATGCTTGTGGTGATGCCTAGGTGTTTTGTGCAGACATTGTGTGGTGTGTGACATTAGTCAGACAGGGATCGTCAAAGCACACAGTCCAGTTAAGCCCCATGCACACGGCCGTGCCCGTAATCAGCCGAAAGTTTTTTAGCCCGTGTTCCCATACAAAGTATGGGAGTACGGCCCGTAAAAATCAAAAGATAGGACATGCCCTATATTTTGCTGTAGCACTTCTACGGCCCAGACACCTTCCTGTAAATAAACGGGAAGGTGTCCATGGACAATAGAAGTGAATGGGTCCGTAATTGTGGACCATAATTGCGGCCCGCAATTACAGACTATTTTTACGGTTGTGTGCATGGGGCCTTGGGGCTCTTTGATGGATTTCTTAGGATGGAATCACATATGCAGATTTTATTATCAGTCCTTACTTTATATGTTCTCTTCCTTTTGGATCCACTTGTCGCTTTGGCTCAAAAACGGCATTAAAATGGTATGTGTGATTCCAGCCTTAATGTCACTTGAGCTAATCAAAGAGTATCATACACAACCAGATATTACAAAGAAGATCAAAATGACAAAATCTGAATTCAGTTTCAAAACATTACATTACATTTGCACGCTGAGCCTATTTTGGGTGATATAACATGATAAGTGAACCACAAAACAACTTGGCTACTTAGAAAACTAGTTTAATTTATGAAAAAAAATGTTTTCACATAAATAAATAAATAATTATAAAGCATCGGCATATTCTGCCTAAATTTGCAAATTTATGAAACTGTAAACTTCAAGTTTTAAATAACAAATATTATAAAATATATTAAAGGAAATGTCTTCTTGATATCTAATATATGGCAAGTAACAATAACATTATTTACACATTAATACATTAACACTTTATAAACCACGTAATAAAATAATCAGAATCAGTTACATGATGTTCATTAGGGGATATTAAAGTTCTGACTACTATGAAATGCATCAATAAAGACGAATTGTAATTATTTTAGTGCACAACAATATAAGGGGACCAGCCCCAATGTAAGAAAAAGGGGTATTATTATGGAAAATAAGTATTGATTCATTATTATCCTACTGAAGCTATTATTTAACTTGATGAGTAATACAGACTAGGTCACTTCAGGTATAACTAAATAAATGAGCTTTATTGCTAAACACTCGATTCTTTGCTCCATTTGGGTACTTAAGGTGCAAAAGTAATTATGTCCAGTTTAAGGCTCCATTTACATGGCAGAGCCTCTAAGGAGCCATGGGCACACCATGTGCTCTGTACGTCACCATATTACAGAGATATGCGCCCCTAGAAGCAAAGCAATTTGTCAAATTCCCCAAGAATCCAACAAAATCAGAACCTCCATATTCCCTTAGTATGAAATCAGAGGCTTAGAGAGCTACAGTAGCGCCCCATAGAATGCTATTGGTGCCATTTTAAGGCTCCATCCAACTGGGAGATTGTACAGAGTTATAATATAGCCATGTGCATGAGGCCTACGTTTATTACATAGCTTGGAAGTCTAGAGGTATTGCCATTGACAATGGCACTGTTAAAATGGTGATGTCCTCCAATATAATTGCACCAAATTTATTATCAGCCAGCTACATTTTTTTCTGTGCAAAATACTGCAAAAATAATGCACTTGCTATATTTCTTAATATGCACCACGTCGATAAATTTGGCACAGTTTGCATCAAAAATTAAAGAGAATCTCTCACCAAGTTTATGCTGCTCTATCTGAGGGCAGGAGAAAGTGGTGCCAGGGACCCTGATTCTGTCAGTGTGTCACTTACCGTGTATTATTCACTAGTTTTTATAAAATCCTTGTATATCTCCTGCAGCGTGAGCTGAGCCAGGAGTCCACTTAATGATGGGCTTGTACTCTGTAGTCCTCGATATTCATGAGCTGAGTCTAGACGCGTCCCGTCCCACCACCACGACCACTGATTGGCAGCTTTCTCCCCATGCACAGTACGGGGAGAAAGCTGTCAATTAGCGGCAGGTGTGCGGGGCTAGCAGTAGCTAATGAAGTGGGTAATAAACTATTGTAATCAGGGTCTCTGCCACTACTTTATGCTGCCCTCAGATAGGGCAGCATAAACCTGGTGACAGGTTCCCTTTAACGTCTCACTCCCTTGTAAAGTGTCCTTAAAGAAAAGCTAGAACAATAATCTACAAATTATGGAATATTTAGATTGGATTTAACATGGTAAGAAGTGTGTGGCTTGTATTTTTAATATAAAATACATTAACTACTGTACGATATAAATATGAAACATTTTTGTTAGCTTAAAAAAATAAATATGGTACAATTGGACAAACAATTCAAATGCACATAAACAAATGACAGAACATTGTTTAGATCACAAATATTAACCTAGGAAAGTTGTCCTAGTGCTACAGTAATTAGTGCAATGCATTTGGAAGTGTTGAAGTCTATAACATCATGTCGTCATTCTATTCCTTCATTCAAGTTGGGAAGACGTGCGGTAGAAATATAGGACATTCAAGGATAGGCAATGCCCTGCAAGTGTTTTTTCTCCAAAAAGAGGTGATTGAATCGGACAAAGCTTCATTTAGCTTGTAGCTTAAGAACTAAAAATAATGGACATAGTTCAAACAGGGGCATGTCCACAAGGGACTACTCTCCAGCATTTTCAAGTAAGCAGTTAGATAGCCCGGTCTTCAGCACAATTCGTAACTAGTGTATTAGCAGCTTGTGATGTAGTCTAGATGTTTGACAATGCTATCTAATGTTTTCTCTAGACGATCAAGTGTCACCTTTTCCATTGTATATGACGCATTTTCATGTTGTTCCTTGAAGTACTCCAATGAGTTTATTTGTCTTGATTCTCTGGCCGCACAACCCATAAAAAAATTAAGAAACTGCAAAAGGCTACGAAGGTTCTCAATATCACTCAACATTTGCTCCACATGTTCCATTGGGATACTGGACAAAATATTCTGAAATATTTCAAGAGTTTCATCCATCTTTTCCAGACTCACTAATATCTCTTCATCTGGAATAAAATCCAAGCCACTGCTTTTCAAACTGCTGGGGTAATTGAGCTGATTTAAGAAAATGAGTGAAATAAATGGAGGTGATGAATAACACATACAACTAGTTTCCCGGATTTACTTTAAATCTACATGCAAAAACACAGGTAACAGGATATTACTAATGTCAAACTTTATACCTATAGTAGAGATTAAACAATTTTATATAATACAATGCATTGAAATTATAACAGCCTTATAACTATCAGTCAATTATCAAATAACATTCACTGTACCTATTGAAAACAATAATTTAAATTTTTCACCAAATACGGTAACATTATTTTTAAAATCTATATAGATCTGATATTATGTGCAGATTAATTTCCTAATATGTCCCTGCAGCAGTCAGAGCTCCATTTTTGTGAAACAGAAATAACCTATAGTTAAATGATAAAATTCTGGCTGCCTCCAACCGCCACTAGGGGGAGCTTAGACACTAACTGCATACTGTTTTTACACTGAACTCAAGATTAAACAGATTATTGTAAACTCCCAATGAACGTTATCATTTAAGCATATCTATGCAGGGGATTTGGAGTTCTGTAACAGAGAAATGGAGCTCTGTCTTGCATAATAATATATTCAAAAAATATAATGTTGCACCTAAAAATGACTGTTTACATGGCACCAGTTCCCTTACCTGAATTGGATGTTCCTGGATCCTTGTTATTAAAATTTTTGAGAGCAACTTTGCATCAGCCTTCAGACGATCTGATCTTAATGGCCTCCCATGGCACAGAGGAACTCGCATACAGAGGAGCCCACATAAAGAAAGTAGAATGTATTGCATTTTTCTTGTATACCTCCCTAAAATGATAAGAAATATTGTGATCATTATGTTGATATTAATGATGATTCCATTATATAAATAAGGTAATTAAACTTTTACTGAGATTTGTTGCATTTCATTTCAAAATCAGTTTTTTGCTCAGAATCTGACTACACAACACATAATACCACATGGTGGGAAAGTGGTCATTATGTAGTCAGATTCTGAGGTTCAACTGTCTCAAAACAGGATAAGTTGATCACAAGACATCCTGCTGCTGGGACCCAGCATGAAGGAATACGGCAACAAGTGTTTAATCCCTCTGCAGCGCTGCCACAGGAGAAATGAAGAATTACACAATTTCCATTTACATCAAAGATAATAGACAAACGTGCTAGGCCCTGCAGAGTGAGATACGCAGCCCCATTATCTCAGAATTCCATAACAGGGAATTTGAAAATTATTTATTTATTTTATTCATTTACATATAGTGGCAACATATTCCTCAGCGCTGGTCAGCGACTATCATTACTCACATCGGTGCCTGCCCCCATTATGGCTCGCAATCTAACTTCCCAAGTATCCTATCAATACGTTGTTAATGTTTTTTTGGAACGTGGAGGAAACACAGGGAGAACATACAGACTCCATGCAGATATTGTTCTTGGTTGGATTCAAACCCAAGATCCTAACGCTGCAAGGTAAGAGTGCTAAATACTGAGCCACCATCCTTCTAAAACAGATAATCCTTCAAGACTGGAAAAACTCAGAATGTTGTCACAAAGTGCATGGAGATTAGAAAGAGCAAATCAGGGACTACCATTAAAAAGTTGCAATACACAGCTAGACATCAAAGTCATTTTCAGCCCAGAATGTGGGTCATATATTTATGTAACGTATAATGAATAATGAAATACATGTTAGCATAAGCCAGAGCCCCAACCACAAGATGCTAAAAAGAGCTTGAGTCAGATCCTTCTTTGATTACATATTCAATGAACAAATACCTGATGATATCACCATTGTGGCATTTAATACAAGTTTACCTGTGCCCAGGGCATAGGGCAAGCTGTAAATTCTTTTCACTATCTATAGTGATCAAGTTACCGGGAACGGTCAACAGAACCCAAGGAGCATGATGACAGCATTGTCCTGTATTTGGGATGGTCACTCATAACCCCTGAGCAGAAGACCCACAGCAGATGACATAACAATTTTTATGTATCGTTCTACCTGTCCATTAAACTGCTTTATATTGCTTTTTGAAGGGTCTTTAGAGTTTTATGTAAATAAAGCTGAAACTTTGTAGAATGAAAAGTAATGCAACATTCTGTTGAACTATGTGTTTTAATTTCTTGTCACTTTTAGATCTCTGCTAGATCACTGCAGTCAATGAATGAAAACATTCTTTGTTTATAGTCAAAGGTTGAGAACCTGACATTTCCAAGATGGTGAGTTTGTTAGAATGTATCTGTGTATGTAAGAACTACCAGCTTTGTGTCCAGGACAGGATACTGTATGTGTTTCGCTCACAGAGAATTGCCTAGACTGATACATTGTAACAAACATAGCAGTTTATGGAGCAGGACTAGGTCTGGACAGGTTGTGAGGCTCGGAATCTAAACAATGATCTAACTGCAGGAAGAGAACGTAATAATGGTGAAGAATTAAAACACAAAGTAACGTTTCATTATTCAATCATTATGCAATTATTACAGCATTAGACAAAAAGGTTCTTCTTTTTTTCAGAAAATGCCTTGTGTCTGTCCATGGGTTGTGTCTGGAATGCAGCTAAGCCCATTCAATTGAACAGGGCTAAGCTGCAATACCAGATATCGACTATGGACAAAAGAGGCGCTGTTTCTGGGAACAAAGCAGACTTTTTTCTAATCCTGGAAAATCCCTTTAAGCTTTAAGACTACAGAGCCTTCTTAAACTGGTTTATTAAGAATTTAAGACATATTTTAATTGCTAGTTTTTAGTGGATTGTAAATTCAGACACTAACCAATATAATATATGTATTAGTTTTGCCCACAATAATCTCTAGAGAAAATCTATAGCGTGATACAGTGTAATCACGTGACCACATCGTTCATGTGATATAATGATAGCTATATACATGCATAGCATACAGTATGTGCTTAGTGAATACAAAGCTGGGGACTATGGATAATATGCTTATATGACTATAACATGCATCAGACGTGATATCAGATGGATAACTTTTACCCACAGGCGTAGTGCCCCCGTATTTCTTACGTCAGATGCTGGGGTAAAATGAATGTGTCTATTATATGGGTAAGTGTTGATCTTTTATCATTGCCATTACTCTATTGTGTTTTTTAAAAATTCCATTAAGGGTCCATATTTGAAAATACGCCCAAACACTGCGGTTGTACTTTGTAAAATGTTTCCTATGTTAAAGAGTATCCGTCAGCTCCTGACATGTCTATTTTAGTACATACTTGTATTCATCATAATATAATGATTCTGGACCATCTACTCTTAGAACTCTATGTTGAAATATTCCTCTGTTATACCTCTTAGAAATGTATGAATAAATTGACAACTGGGTGTTATCGTTTGGGGGGGTGCCCCTACAGAGACTGACATTGTCCAATCAGTGCTGACAGTCTCAGACTATGTAGGGACACACCCCTTTGACAAGGGGAATTGTAGCACCTAGTTATCAATATATTCATAAATCTTAAGGAGGAATAACAGAGGAATAACACAGAGTTCTAAAAAAAATATGTTCCAGAATTATTTTATGCGGAATACAAGTATTTACTCTTTAAATGAAAGAAGCAGCAGTAGCCCCTTGATCATCATTAGATATATTATAAATAATGTTTAATCTTTTTCAACACATAAAAGATATTCATAGCTGGGTACAGAATATTAACAAATGCACTCTATTCTTCTGTAAAAAGTATATTCATTTTAAGTCTAACAGCTGTTATTCATTCTTTTCAGAAATGCCAAGACAGCATTTTATATTTTTTCCAATAATATAGATATGTTTGAGTAGAATTTACATCTAATGTTCCCATTATCAGGTGTATCCCCTTCGGGTGCAGCTTTGCTAGAAGGTACTATTAAAATGATACATAAAGAAATATTCAAATACTGGCTTATCCTCAATTCACCTTAAAATGTCTAAACTTGTATAGTAACAGGCAAATATTATTATAATTCTAGGGTCATCTGCAAAACTGCAAAACAAAATACAAATGGTCTAAATGTTCTGTGCAATGCTGGGAGTTGTAGTTTTGCAACAGCTTGTTGGAAACACACTGATTTACAGAATACAGGCTGCCTACATATGTTTATGATGCACAAAAACTTTGATTTCCAATTGCCACTGCAAGGAAGCAATTCAATTGCTGTAATAATTCAACTCTACTTGCCATTGTTTGTACTATCATTGCTATATATTTTATATGTGGTCTGCATTGCTTTTTCAGCATTATTTTGCAGTATATGGCTACACATTACAGTGAGTAAGACAGCTTATATTCACTATGACCTCATGAGTACAGATCTCTTTCTCTTTTTTAAGACGCATATCTGAGATGAAATGAGTCATACAAAACCTTTGCCTTTCCCTTTGCTGGGAAGTGACTGCCTCTTGACTCTCATGCTTCTATGAATTTTACAGTTTGCTAATATTTAGAAAGTTACTCTAAAAGCAACAATCTGCCCTGGGGAACAGAGACTTCTAACCAGAAAATGCGAACAATTTGGAGTATTAAAGATTATTTCTCAGAACCACTTCTGGCTGTTCCTGAAGCTCTGTTAAACTTTCTGCTATACATACACTTACAGTAAAGGTATCACTTCTTATGTCATGTATTATATATTATTACATGTATGTTCGTGGGTTAAGCTAAAACAGTTTTTTTCTTTGTATTAGAAATTAATTTACTATAGTGGGGATTCTTGAGTGTATAAATCTTGAGAAGCAACATGTTATTATAAAGCAGCAACATTATAAAGCAATACAAACCCCAAAAAAAGTTTTGTCTTGTGTGACAATAAACTAAAGATTGAGCAATATGTGAATTGTCAGACCTCTGGCAATATTCTTTCCAAGAAGACTCCTTAGGGGTATGATACTGAAATGGATAATGATTATACAGCAATTGATACCCAGCTATATAGTTGAGCAATATGGAAAATTGAATTGCTTTATTCTGTGCATATATATATATATATATATATATATATATATATATATATATATATATATAGTAGGCATGTCTTGACTATTAGCTTCTTATTACAATGTGTGTTTAACTGTGTGCAATATACATCTCATGTCATTAATGTACCTATGCTTATGTTGAAAAGCTATGTACAGAGATTTTTAGATCTAGTCGACCCATGTAAAACCCACATTCCAGTTGGCATTATCCAGTATTATCTCAAAAATGACCTCTACGTGATAGGCAATGGTTTTGCATTCAAGCAAAAAATCACTCAAAAGGCAAGGGAACTTCATGTTTATACACAGCAAATATTTGTGAGCTCCCCGTAAACATGATTTTGTAAATAAAAATGTACCTACATTTGTGAAACATTATTATCAGGACTTTATACCTTTTATAAAGAAAAGAAGGGTTATCAAACTTGGGGCTATTCAGTTTAGAAAAAAATACGGCTTAGGGGCGATCTAATTACAATATATAAATATATAATTGGACAGTACAGAGATCTTTCTAATGATCATTTTACACCTAGGCCTGTAACAAGGACAAGGGGGCATTCTCTACGCCTAGAGCAAAAAAGGTTTCACCACCATCACAGCCAGGGATTCTTTACTGTAAGAGCAGTGAGACTATGGAACTCTCTGCCACAGGATGTTATGATGGTTGATTCTTTGAACAAGTTCAAGAAGGGCCTTAAAGCCTTTCTTGAAAAATATTACAGGTTATGAGTACTAGATTCTGGAGATGGAATGTTGATCCAGGGATTTATTCTGATGGGGGTTTTGCCTTCCCCTGGATCAACACAGTAGGATTAAAGGTTGGACTTAATGATGGACCTCTGTCTTTTTTTAACCTTATCAACTATGCAACGATGTATAATGCTTAAATAACCAAGCACTAGATGTATTTTACATTTCTAAGTAAGACTTGGCCTCTGATCTAGGGAAGCACACCTAAAGGGATGTTAACATACAGTATGTTTAGTCCTTAAGGATGCTCTAGGGACGGGATATGTATATAGATTTGTACTGACGTATTCCATGTCCAGAGCATCCTGTATAAAAAAATGTATGTATGTTCTAAGTCTTTACTCAACCATGTTTCCTATGAATGGAGTTCTGGGACTAGACATGCTCTTATATTTGGACCTTAGTAGAAAAACAGAGACCCCAGTGGTACTGTATACCACATTTTGTGCCCCTCTTAACGCATGCATAATACTGACCTGAAAACCCATACATACTGATAGAGTAATTCATTAGCACCAAGATTGAATAACGAAGTATAGACCATGACTGCAAAATCATTACACAGCATTCTATATAGACGCAGAATGCATAGAGAAGCCTTTGGGGAATGACTCAGCTTGTGCTACTATATACAATGTCATGACAAGGATGAGGAATGTATGTCCAACAGCAGACTATGAGTTTATATTATGTAAAGTGGGAGATCATCATAGTGCTATTTGTATAGCAGGTAAGTGCCAATATTTGATATTTTAGCTGATGCGCCGACCTTAGGTTAATATAGTTCAAAAAATCTACATGACAACACTTGTTATTCTGAGCATAGCACAGTACACCAATACTTCAGTGAGACAATACATATATAGATACCAAGTCTAGAAATATTTCAGAGAAATGCAATGCTATTGGGGGGGGGGGCATTGTTGAAATTGTAGCGGAGCACCTTGTGAGCAGATTATGTGAACTTATTTTTCGAGGATTTTGGACCTGGACAAGAATAAATACAGTGTGTATTATGTTAGCAATGGAACAAGACTGATAAACCTCTCTTATCAGTTATAACTGATAACTATCTCTGATCTCCACATGGAATACATACACTACTACCTGCAAAGTTTTATGAATAACTTCTCACTAGTATTTTGTCCACATTAAAATCTGTGTCAATGTACAGTTTGTCAAATTATAGGATACATGAATAATCTTGACAGAGCAAATCTTAATTCAAGAAATAAGAAGCCTCCTTACCTTTTCAAGTGTGCCTTGAATGTTTGAATGAAGTGTGACTGATAGACCATCTTTTCCTGTCTTTATATACAGAGACACCTCAGACGTTATATTACTCATCCCAGTGGCTAATGCAACCCAGGCTGTCACTCTAGTCATTTTTTTTCTTGCTCTTCTAACTCCCTAAAGACATTTACTCCTTTTCAGGATCATATAAGTTGTAATACTTTTTTAAGCGATGGCTTAATTTGTACGTCGTATTCATAGATTTTTCACAATCGCATGCATAAGTATGAAGTCATCTCCCAAGAGACCTAATATAATCAACTGTTATGTACTATAATATTTGTTATTACATGTTATCTCATTGCTATGTTGCGAAACCGCTGTACAAAGTCATTTTTAAGTGAAAGTCAAACAAGACTTTATGATGTTCATCTACTATTGTACTGAATTTCAGATTGTGTGGTGATAATATATGCTAGGGTTTACTGTGTACTTCTAAAGTACATTCATAAATATAGTATAATGTAATACATGGAATGCATTGATTTGCTATTAAATTATTGTGTGTGTATATATACACGTGTGTGTGTGTGTGTGCGCGTGTATATATACATATGTATGTATGCGTGTGTGTGTGTGTGTGTGTGTATATATATATATATATATATATATACATGTGCGTGTGCGTGTGTCTGTGTTTGTGTCTGTGTGTGTTTCTTTGTCAGGCATCTGGCGGAATTGCATTGAAAAAATGGCATTCATGCAAATTCTTAGTTTGTGTCAGTAAAAGAGGGGAATGGAATTTCATGTAACTGATTTACCAAATGTTTTCCATGATGTGATGGGTAATATAGCTCTTACTAGTTCTGTGTACAGCACTGCCGAACACTATTGACACTATTGACACTATTGACACTATTAGCAAAGGAAAATAAATAAAAAATATATACATGTTTTAATGTTTTCGTGCGACATTATAAATGTTGTTTCATTAATTTAAAAGGCAAATATTTCACCAAGTAATGGGACAACAATCTTATCGCTGAAAATTTTAGTGAAAGTTAGTTTTACAATCAATTGTAAAACTTTTTTTTATAAGATAGCTTGCAAACATTTCCTTTTTGGGTTGCCCTCTTAGGGTATGTTCACACGCTGTAAAGGATCTGCCAGACACAGCTTCTGTGTCGACGCCCGTGGTTACTGAGTCTGCACATGCTCCTAAGTCTGATAGAGTGACTCCTTCTTCTACCACTCAGCCTGGGAGGCTGAGGAGTGGGAGAGCCTATCACAGCCTGGCCAGACGGAGCTAGCTCCCGCCTTCTGTCTATTTATACCTTCATTTCCTGCTTCTCATTTGCCTGTGATTCTGCTTTTTTCCTGGCTCTGCTGCTGCTGCTTGTACTATTTGTCCTCTGCTTCATATTGACCCTATCTTTACTGACTACTCTCTTGCTCTGCGTTTGGTACCTCGTACACTCCTGGTTTGACTCGGCTCATTCACTACTTTTGTAGCTCACGGTGTTGCCGTGGGCATCTGCCCCCTTTCCCTTAGCTTCTTTGTACCCTTGTCTGTCTGTCTGTCGTGCACATAGTGAGAGTAGGGACCGTCGCCCAGTTGTACGCCGTCGCCTAGGATGGGCCATTGCAAGTAGGCAGGGACTGAGTGGCGGGTAGATTAGGGCTCACCTGTCTGTCTCCCCACCCCGTCATTACACACGCAGAGTCAAAAACGTCTCAAAATATGAAGCTGTTTTCAAGGGAAAACAGCCCCTGATTTTCAGAAATTTTTTTGAGCAACTAGCGTTTTTCACGGTGTTTTCACAGCGTTTTTTTACAGCCGTTTTTGGAGCTGTTTTCAATAGAGTCTGAGACAACGGCTCCAAAAACGTCCCAAAAAGTGTCCTGCACTTCTTTTGATGAGCCGTCATTTTACGCGCCGTATTTTGACAGCGACGCGTAAAATGACATGTCGTCGGCACAGTACATCGTAAAACCCATTGAAAGTATGGGCAGATGTTTGTCGGCGTAATGGAGCCGGTTTTTCAGATGTAATTCGGGGCGTAAAACGCCCGAATTACGTCTGAAACTTGGTCGTGTGAACATACCCTAAAACTAAAGCTCGCCACAAAACATGAACACTTGGAAAAGGAAAAATATTCCTTCCTGACCCTAAGCGGCGATCAGACTAAATCATTTATGTTCCTGAGGTGACCATTCCAAAGCTTAATAGGAAAGAGGCCTTGTCATCTCTGGAGTTTGGACTTTTTTCTCCAGCCAAAGGGAGGTCCCCCTAGTCTTTTTAGGGGATTTTAGATGGAACAGCTTTTTACCATATTTTTTGTACAGGCCATTTATATACCTGTACAAATTGATCATCTTCCCATACACAATATATATCTGTCGACCGAACACTCGTTCAGTCAACAGCTGTTACTCCCAATCCTGTCATACACATGCACACTTCTGCATGTATTCTGAATGCGGAGAAGGCAGTAAGCTCTTGCCAAACCCCTTTTGTAGCAGCTTATGTCCACTGAGAACAGAAGGATTGAGCATGTTGAAATCCATCCGCCGGACTCTTCTATCCTCCAATATCTGCCGTCAAGGAGATACGGTTACATTGACGGAAATATTTAAAAGTTATGACTCTTGAAATGTGGCAACATAAAAAGTTTTGGTTTTTTTCATGAAATGTGCTAGTTTAGCGAAAAAGTAGTAGAACATAAAAAAAAACTTTACCTATTTAGTTTCGCCATAATTGTACTGACCCATGTTATTTATCCTGCACAGTGAATGGCACAAATGTAAAACGAAAAAATAATATTACAGAATAGCGGCATTTTTTCTATTCCCACAAAAAAGTTAATAAAAGTTAGTCAATAAGTTATATGTACCCCCAAATGGTGCTATTGTAAAATACAAAATCATCACGCAAAAATCAAACCCTCATACAGCTGCATCAATAAAAAAATAAAAAGTAATCACTCTTTGAATGCTGAGATGCACAAGCTAAAGAACTTGATCAAAATAGGCTTGTTAATAAAGGGGGGTGGGTAAACCCTCCTGTAATGAAGTGGTTAAATAAACACCACAAAATTTCTATTTGCTAACCTTTGAATCACTTAGGATAATACATTTATTTCTCATCTTTCACATGCACTGATGCCGTAGCAAAGCCATTTAAGAAATATGAAATCTTTCAAAGCATAGAGATAAAAAAAAAAATAAAATAGCAATCTATGGCATAGATGAGTATGTGTCCCCTGTATTTAAAAAAGTGAAATCACCAATGATTCACACAAGATCTGCCAAGGCCATCTCAACTGTGGACACATTCTCCTGGCATGACACCTACATTCTTTGATGGTTAAAATTGAACCTCTCCCACTAAAACGCTCCCTTTCAGAAGACATGTCATTACTGCAGCAACTAGTTTATAAGAGGCTCGGGATTCCAAACGGCAGTCGTAATAAACTGGTAATTTATTGTGTATTTATTACTAATTCAAATGGAGCTCACTATCAATCATGATATATAGGACCATATATATATAGTTATATAGATATAGTTACATCACGTTCCACTCTCAAAGAGGTTATTTTCCTTAAGAGACTGATGGCATTTTCTTAGCATATGTCATCTATGTCTCACCGATTGGGGAAGCAACCGCTAATACCTCTGCCGATTGCTAGAATGAAGTGGAAACAGCGTCCTTTCAGCTCCTGTCTATGGAGGCCTCATGGTCAGCCATTAACTAGCAATATGACATCAATGTCTTGAAGGAGTTGTCAAGGATTAGAAAAGCATGGCTGCATTCTTCCAGAAACAGCGCCAAACCTGTTCATGGATTGTGTCTGGTATTGCAGCTTGGCTCCATTGAAGTGAATGGAGTGGAGCTGCAATACCAGACACAATCTGTGGACAAGTTTAGCACTGTTTCTGGAAGAGAGCAGCAATGTATTTCTAATCCTGGACAGCTCCTTTAAATGGCTGAGTTTTGATTGTTCATTGAGATCCTGCTTTCCAGATTCTGTCTTCTATCCTCATTTGAAACACAATAAATGCCTCTACCTTTTCACATTGGGTTTAACAACATCTCCATATTACTATTGTGTATGTTAAGCCTTTTTAAGCTCCTAAAGGTGGCCTTACACATAAAAATACTATCAACTAAACGCTTGTTCGCCCAACACCTCTGGCAGCTGCTTATCTCTGGGGGAAACAAACGATCGGGCACTTTGAAATCCAACATGTCCGATTATTCTTTCCCCCTGAAATCTGAATTAATACACATTAATTCATCAGCCAAGTCTGTCAAAATAGGCGGGTTCAGCCAAGTTTTGTCTAATATGTTTGGTTATCATAAGGCGATGGTTTTCTTCAATCCAAAAATAAAGGTTAATCACTGACTATGATCTTTACATGTATGGTGCTAACTGAATTGGTGACGCTGAATCAAAAGCATTTAAATACTTATTGTTTTTTTTTTTCATTTGGTTGATCATTAATTGTTTTTTGTGTAATTATTACATGTATTTGGGGCTAAAGCGTATTTAAAATTATTAATTTTGATACAACTAATTATTTATGGGACAATTGGTTCAACAATTATTCAACAATATCTGATTGGTTACCCATATTAAACCAGAATTGTTACATTTATGGGATATAACAAAAACCTCTATCTGACTTTAATTGGTTTCTCTAAAGGTTTAAAGTCACTTTAAAAACTATCTCTATAAGTAAAATAAATCCCCCTGTTCGCATTTGATCGGGTGACCCTGCTACACAGACATCAATTCCATGGATATGCTACAGTACTTGCGAAAATACATATTTTTAAATCAAACCCTTAGAGTAGGAACATACTTGGCGTATTCAGGGCGGTTACCATGTGTCAAGCTGTGCAGCGTAATCCGCCCTGAACACCGCAGGGAATGCCGTCCGAAAACACTGTGGTGCATTTTTCGTGCGTAAATTCTGCTGCATAAATTATCACACATACTTACCCCCTCCTCGGACATCCGCTCCAGCCACCATGGATGACGTTGCAGGCCATGTGACCGCTGCAGCCTGTGATTGGCTGCAGCGGCCACATGGCCTGCAACGTCATCCAGGAAGGCTGGACTGAAGAAGAAGCAGAGAACTCTGGGTAAGTATAACTTTATTTTATATTTTTCTTACTATCGCTGTGATTCTGCCGCAAATATCAAAACACACACCACTTTGTTGCTGGTTTAAGCACCCCAATGAATTCAATTGGAAAACCCGCAACAGAAGAGCTGCGATTCCGCCGTAATAATTGACACGCTGCGGTTAAAAAAAACGCATCGCAGGTCAATTTATGTATGTTTTTTTCTGCAGCATTTTTCCGCAGTGTGGGGACGAGATTTGTTGAAATCTCACCCACACTGCTGCTACTGTAGTACACTGCGTTTTTTTCCACAATTAATCCGCAGTGTTTACGCTGTGTGTTGATGGACAGAAGAAGTGAAATTACTTTTTTGTTTGCACACAAATCATTTAAGCCACATATAAAGAAACTAACTCTATGTTACTACAGCTGATCTACATCAAGTATTTTCTTCCAGTGTTCCATTTGTCAAATAAAGCACCAGACCCTGGAGAACAGTACACAATGACATGGTACATATCAACTCCTGGGTAAAGCACATCACATTCTTATAAAGAAAACTGTCCTTACAATGAGCACATTGCCAGGAAGAGATGTTTATAAGGTAATAATCAATTGTAGACTTGCTACAATCCACCAACTTTCACAAGCCTGAAAATAAAAAGGTATAAATCTACATTGACTCCAATTAGCATTCGGCAATGCCTTTGTTATAGCTGTCTATGGTAATCACAATAAATTGTAGCCTAAAGGTCTAGCCTGAAATTATTAAAACTAAATGGCTCAACATTAAAGAAAGCCTATAATCTTTAAAGGGGTTCTCCGCTTTTGACAATCACTACTTGTTAATAGTGTCCCCTGACAATAAACTGATCGTTGGGTGTCCCCCTGCTGGAACCCCCAGCGATCAGATATAATCTGTCGGGAAACCTGGCAGTAAGTGTTCAATTTCCCTACAGCG
This sequence comes from Rhinoderma darwinii, assembly GCF_050947455.1. Classification (NCBI taxonomy): domain Eukaryota; kingdom Metazoa; phylum Chordata; class Amphibia; order Anura; family Rhinodermatidae; genus Rhinoderma; species Rhinoderma darwinii. The sequence goes on along the minus strand of NC_134689.1, from coordinate 237,946,488 downwards.
CCACCACAGGGGATATTAAGCATTACACATTGCCCATTCCATTCAATGGGTTGTTTAAGTAATACAGGACAGGTCCTCCAGAGCGAGAGACGCTCTTTGTAACCGCTCTCCATGCTGGCGAAGAGATGAGGATCCTGAACAAGGGTCTCCTCCATTAACTCAGAATTCCCTGAAGGGGTGACCGGAGCTTTATAAACAACAGGACAACCTCTTTAACCATTGTAAAGAAATGTATACAATGCACTAGGGGGTCCTACCGTTTTCTATTATAAGGCCATGCTGTCAGAATAATTTTTGAAGGAGCTAAAATAAAAATTGTAACTAAATTTAGTGATCAGTTAAAAAAAGCTGTATTTATATAAAACTGAACAATCCCTTTAAGTCTATTCTATAAGTTTGTTAACATGGGATGTGATATCTTTACAAAAAGATCATATCATATCCTAAGCAAAGTTTTGCATTAGATCCATCTGTAATAGCTGCAATGTAAAGGTGACTCCATGGGACATTGTAGCCTTGTTTAATTCTATATGGTATCATGGGTGGAGGAAGCAAAAAAAAATTCAGCGGATTGTCCCACTGTTGAGATGCATTTGATGCAGCAGTCGATCCACCAGCATGATTGCAGGTACCAGACATCACCATTAAGTCCTAACTGAAAATGGATTCTTGCTACTATATCAAGCGCCTGCCTCAGACGCTTTGCTGCCCATGGGTTGGCGAACAATGCTGTTATATGTTTCCAACCGCAGGTGGGACAGACCCCCAACACACAATGCCCAGCAATAACAGACAGGCATGGAACAGGAACATCATGTAGAACCAAATTCTCTGAAACAATGAGTTCAAAATGCACTGATGTTATTTACTAGAATTAAAATGTAAGTTTACAAATCTGTCTTTAATGTCATGAATGCTTGATCAAGAGGGTTAGACATTTTCTAATAGTGCCTTTATTGGCCATACAAATATTTGAAATAACCATAGAAGTATATAGGTTGTGTCATAGAAAGACATGCATCTGCATACCACCAAATGTAAACCAATACTGTACAGAGCCGAGGCTATCCTAAATATGTAATAACTAATTTGCAAATCGTAACACATTAGAAAATGCAAATTGTACTTATAATATTTCCTTCAGGGTGGATCCGTTTTTAGGGGGAAAAAAAACATTCTTAGTGGGGTTTTATTGCCTTGTTTTTAGCAGCAAAAAATACACAGTGTCTAGATGTTAGCTTAAAGTCAATGTGGAAATATAAAAAAAAGCACGCTATAATCATGGCGTTCTGTTAGGTAATATATTTTTTTATTTCGTCTTGGGTGTTTTAGCATAGTAATGTTCTTTAAAAATCACAGCAGGGCTGACTTTGGCGTTCTTTCCATCATTTAGTGGCCTCTTCCTAAAAATACATATCAATGTCATTTGTATGTTCTCTGAATCACATGATTTGCAATGTTAAAAATGCATGTACCGTTTTTATGTTGTCTTTTTGGGTCAAAAAAACACCACACAAAAAGATTGTAACCTCACACTCACTTTTAGTGTGCCATTTATTTTGCCAAAATAACGCATCTAAAAAAATGGTAAATGCGTTTTTTTAGGGCGTTTTTGGTGGCTTTTTTTGATAATAGTTTGATAAAAGTGTGTTTTACTACCTACCTATTTTTTTAGGAGGCTAGAAAAAAAAGAGCTATTTGGAAACGTGGTAGAAAAAGTAATAATAATTAGTTTTTTTCCATCAACATTTTACTGTGAGAACTGTTAATCTATGGAATAGCCTACCGCAGGAGCTGGTCACAGCAGGGACAGTAGATGGCTTTAAAAAAGGGTTAGATCATTTCCTACAACAAAAAAATATTAGCTTCTATGTGTAGACATTTTTCCCTTCCCTTTCCCATCCTTTGGTTGAACTGGATGGATATGTGTCTTTTTTCAACCGTACGAACTATGTAACTATGTAACCTAGTCGTACAAAAGCTTGTTTTTTGCGAGATGTGTTTGGGGCATATATAACTTATTAATTAACTTTACTCAACTTATTTGGGAGGGAGAAAGGAAAGAAAACCGCAATTCTGCCATATTTTCTTTTGCGTCTTTCAATTTATGCCGTTGACCCTGTGTTAAAAATAATATGATAACTCTATTCTCTGGATCAGTATGATTATGGCAATACGAATTTCATATTTTTTTATGTTTTGCTACTTTTTCACAATAAATGTAAAAAAATATATATATATTTCCAAGACCCATAGCATTTTTATTTTTTCATTCTTAGAGCTGTATGAGAGCTTGTCTTTTTGCGGGATGATTCGTTGTTTTCATTGGCACCATTTTAAGGGACCCACCTTTTTAATCCCTTGCAGATGCAGCCATTTTTTGGATTTTCATTTTAGTTTTTTCCTCTAAACCTTCCAAAAGCCATAACTTTTATATTTTTCTGTGTTGGTTCAGAGCGCACAAGATTGAAAGAGGTGCACGAATAGGGTCCCAACCCAATTGTATATAGAAAAGTATCCGGCACACAAATGTGGTTCAATTTTGCGATTTTATTAAATTCGATGCCATGGGCAATGTGCGTGCAACGTTTCGGTTCAACGACCTTCGTCAGGCACTAGATCGCACTTGGCGTATGATTCTTGAATTATATCGCGCTGCAGTCAGTATGGCGGCTTGCCGCTTCGTTTTGGCGGAGACAAGGATTTGGTTATCAAACCAGCTGATAAGGGGGGAGCAATTGTTGTCATGGATAAATCTACCTACTTTAGGGAAATATACAGACAATTACGGGACACTTCTGTTTATTTACCTGTGAACCAGGACCCCACAAATAGGATCGCACTCAAGATCCAAAATGTCCTGAAAAAACATATGACCCTAGGTATGATAGACTAAGACACAGCTTCCTACTTGACCAATAGACATCCAGTCACACCTGTATTTTAAACACTACCTAAGATACACAAGGGCCTTGACAATCCTCCAGGCCGCCCGATAGTAGCCTCAACAGATTCAGTATTCACTCCACTTTCCAAGTTTATGGAGAAATTACTCACTCCTCTAGTGAAAGATACAAGATCTTTTCTGCTAGATACATCCGATTTTTTAGAAACTATTCACACTTTGGATGTACTACCCCCTGACGCTATCCTTGTGACCATGGATGTGTGTAGTCTCTATACGTCTATTGAACACTCCAAAGGACTCGTAGCAGTTGAGACAATGCTGACCAAGGCAGATAAGGAAAGACAGATTATAGACCTCGGTCTGGATCTACTAAATGTGATCCTTACTGATAACTACTTCCTCTTTGAGGACACATACTACATTCAACAGAGAGGCACGGCCATGGGGTCTAATGTGGCACCACCATATGCCAATTGCTTCATGACCCATTTTGAAGAAAATTTTGTCTACCCCACAAACACTTTTAAGGAACATATCCTGCTCTGGAAAAGATATATCGACGATATATTCTGTGTGTGGACTGGCTCAAATGAGTCATTACTGGTATTCTATGAATACCTCAACAACATTTGGCCGGAACTTCAATTCACTCTTAACCATGATACATCCAGGATCAGTTTCCTAGACACAATGGTCATTAAGGGTGAAGAGGGCTTTCTCAGCACTGACTTGTTTATTAAGGAGACAGACAGGAATGGGCTCCTACATTATGACAGTTGTCATCCAATAGCAACAAAAAAATCCTTACCAAAGTCCCAATTTAACAGGGTTACTAGGATAGTGGACGACAGTGTTAATAGAACCATGAGAATGACTAACATGACAAAAAAATTCTTGGACAGGGGCTATCCGACTCGTACACTGTTGGAGGCACAAGTTAATACCATCAGCAATAGGGACTCGGTCAAATCTAAACGCATACCGTTTGTACATATATACCATCCCTGCGCATATAAAGTGCATCATATAATTAGAAAGCACTGGCCCCTTCTTAAAGAAGCTTACCCCAAAATTACGGAATTCCAAGCTCCTTTCCTCCCTTGCTCCAAAAGACCACGTAACCTTAGAGACAAATTGGTGAAAGCGGATGTAGGTTCAGCCAAGAGGTACTCGAGACAGACCTTCTTGAACACCCCTAAACAAGGTACTTTTCCATGCCGGTCCTGCATGCAGTGCTCCCATGTGATCAAGGGCAATACATTACAACATCCCCAGACAGGCGAACGCATACCAGTGAACAAATACTTTACATGCAATACCAATTATGTCGTTTACATGATAAAATGTCCCTGTGGACTCGCCTACGTTGGTGAAATGACACAGCGCATACGAGACAGAATTGGACAGCATAAGAGTAACATACGCTGTAAAAAAACCTTGCTACCTATTCCTGCACACTTCCTAACAACAGCACATAACATTTCGCAACTACAGTTCCAGGTCATAGAACATGTACCAGCGCCCAGGAGGGGAGGGGATAGAATTAGGACATTAAAACGTAGAGAAGCCTACTGGATCCATAGATTGCAGACACTTGAGCCCCGAGGCTTGAATAGGGAGTATGAAGTTAGCAGCTTTTTGTGAATATAGAATATGACTGTATGCATAATAATGATCTTAATATGTTCAGTTATGATGACTAATGCATCTTTTTACTTCACAACAGACACGTTGATCTACTTTATGGTATATAACACACCAACATCTGACCATACCGGACCACTTTCTGAGAGCCATATCTTTTTGATTTTTCAGTCAATTTAGCAGTGTGATGGCTTATTGTTTGCGTGACGAGCCATAGTTTTTATTGGTACCATGTTGGGGTACGTACATGCGACTTTTTGATCACTTTTTATTCAATTATTTTTTTGGGGATGATAAACAGCAATTTGGGAGCATTTTATTTATTTTTTTACAGCGTTTTTACGAGTGGGTTAAATAACATTATATTGTAATAGTCCACGACTTCGACGGACGATATCAGTTATGTCAACTTTTTTCAACATTACTTTAGGGAAAATATGCGAAAAGAGGGGTTTTTAGAACTTTTAATATAGATTATTTTGTACATTAAAAAAAACTTTAACTGTATTTTACTATTTTTTATTAGTCCCCTCGTTGAATCGCTTGCATGGTATACTGCAATACTACTGTATTGTAGTATATCGCTATGCTGACATTGTCCTATGAAGCCCTAACAACCATGGCTCCCCGATTGCGTGGTGGGGGGTCCGAGGGCATGTCAGAGGGAGGCCGCCCCCTTTTTAAAACGGCTTAAATGCTGCGGTCGCTATTGAATGCGGTATTTAAGTAGTTAATCGGACGGACTCAAAGTGATCTTCGATTTCGCCCATTGCACTGGGGTGTCAGCTCTAACATACAGCTGACTCCCACTCAGTATGAAGCGCGCTCAGCCCGGGAGCGCGCTCCATACTTCCCCTGTCAAGGGGTTAAATTATTATTGTGCTTTTTGGAAAGCAGTATAAACAGAAAACAACAATTTAGAATTTAGTTTTTTTAGTTTTTTTTTACAGTGTTCACTGTGTAGGATTACATCATAATTTTAGAGTTCAAGTCGATACGTATGAGGATTTTTCATAATAAAGCAGTTTGTAAGGGGGGAAAATGGGGGTTTTTGGAACCAAACAGGGCTGAGTATACAAAACTATGGTGTTTGTATTCTCCACTTATATATTACACTAAATATTTTTTTGGACTATATTCTTAGAAAAAATCTTCTAACAAATGAAGATGTGGATGCAACAACACCAAATCCAAAAGGTAATTTTGCAAAGACTGCAACATTATTAATGTCATAGACAGTATCAGAGGAAGCTGAAGAAAAGTGTCTCCAAACTGCATGGATGAGTACTATATGGGGATAGATACAGTAGATCCAGTCACCCCAAATATTGTTTACCTGACCAATGAAACTGGACAGGAGGATGTTAATGTGGGTAATTTGAGGAAAGTCAGATCTAGCAGAGCATTGCATACGGAGTGAATATCTAGACCGTGATGCAGAAGATGAAAGACCAGCAGGACAAATTACTACAGAATTCCTCAGAAGTAACATCCTGTAAATGAGAGGTCACCAACCTTTTCCAACTTACAAGCCACTTTCAAATATAACAAGTGGTATTAGAAGGATATGATATGACTGAGTGATCTGGTTCTTACCCTTGTGTTAACTGCCATTAATATGGCTTTGACCCTACTGTCAAAATTCAGAAATGCTATGACATCTCTAGTGACAATCGTGTACAATAATATCTGCAGTTGCCAAAGACTGGGGAGCCACATGTTGCTTCTGAGCCACTGGTTGGGGACCACTCACCTAGATTATGCAAATATTGGACTACTTTATATAGATTCTATGAACAGAGCTCTTATACAAAGAAAGGTTCTCTTAAAATGCCATTCTACTGCAAAAAAAAATTACTTAATGAGAGAAACCTTAAGAAATGACATATAATACTAGATGCCTAACTTTTCAAGATGTCAATGAACAAGGAAGAACCACAGCCAAACAAAAATACGAATGGTGGCGTTTTGAAGAATTTTCTTATTTAAAGTACAATTTATTATTTGGAAACCCTGATGTATTTGGAGGCTTTACTACCTTATTCAAAATTAGAAGAATCATCCCTTTCTTCCTTTAGCATGCTTTATATTGTGTCAATACTTTTTTTAGTTTTTGTCCAATGAAGTCCACATTTTCTTAAAATGATTGCACGTGACTGAATCCCATTTTTCTTGGTACTGACTTGAATTCTATTATTTCCCCACTGATTCTGTGTATTTTTTTTTTGTTATGTTATTGACATTAAATTCAATAAAAGAACATCTAATAAAGACAAAAAAAGCGGAAAATAGCGACTAATACTTGAACGTTTTCCCTATGTAAGATGATAAGTATCACAGAAATCACACAGCCTGTTCCTCATCAAGTGAGATATTTTTGTACTGTACAGTATTTTTTTTCTACTATGTAATACTCTGTTTAGAATTTCTTCGGCTAAGCTCTTACTTTAGAAATGTATCCTGAGCCCTAAGAGCGATATTTCTATATATAAGTATCTGCACTGTTCTGGCCGGTATACTCATATTATAGGCAACCTAATCTTGCACTTGATGCACTAGATTGGAGACAATAGAAAAAAGACCAAAAATGACAATCTTTTCTGGGGAGTAACTTTAACTTTATTAATCTTTATGTTCTTTGCCCACATTGTTGTCACCGCCTTTTGAAAAAATTATTTGAGGAAGAATGTGGTTTTAATTCTCTTCTATTTCATACGAGTATGACTACATTGTAGGAGGAGAGTGAATTTGGCTACAGAGACAAGTTAATAAAATGCTCAGTATAGATATATTGACAGTTTGAGTAGGACAAAGGCTTGTTATTCATGTTGAGTGCTGAATAACCAACCAGAGAGCTATAATGAGGGGCCCTTACGGGAACCTCTGTTTTCAGAAGGGAAATCCTGGAAATCCTGATGACTGACCACCTGCTTCTCTGTGGCATCCATTGCCCTGTTTCATCTGCTTAACACATTGCATATTTAGTGTCATTGGCAGCAAAGAGATTTGAAAAAACATTTGCTGCTCTATTGTCAGTCATAAATTAAGTATGTGATCTGTATTGCATTGCGGGATGTGGGTCTAAGTATTTTCCTGCAGGCAATGAAACATGGTCACAAGGAATGTGTCTGATGGATCTAAGAATAATCTAGTTTTTTCATTAAATTCTCATAGTAATATGTTAGGCTAGGTGCACACGGTGTTCGGAGATTGCATACTGTGAGACCACTTGAAACCGTCTACGATTAACTACCATAAAAAAAATGTATGACGTGTGGAATACATTTTTTAGTATATAGTTGTATTGAAAGTGTAGTCGACTAGGTATTTTCAATCCAGTTACTCCAACAGATACTGGCCAAACATATGCCAAAAGGGCATTCCTTTGTAATATGCTTGGCTATTAAAATCTATAAGCATGTCGGCATAGACATCAGAGATTTTCTCAGCATATACACTGAGCGTGTGTAATGTCCGTGGTCGCTGACCACAAACTCTATCCATCCAGTCGACGCCCGTCTCTCCAGAGATGTCTGCACATGCAGCTGTCCTGTTCCACAGTGACCCCCAGGGTGCGCTCGCGAGCTCAGTCCAGACTTAAGGAGTCAAAGCGCCCACAGGTGGGAGATTGAGCTGATTGCTCCCAGAGCCCCCTGGGCTATAAGAAGTTCCCAGCCCCTTCCTCCCAAGACTGAGCGTCGTTGTCGTACACAAAATTTGTCTATGCAAAAGGTCTCCTAGTGTCTTCCAGTTCCCAGTGTTTCCCGTACCTGTATCCTGTATCCCGTGCTATCCTGGTCAAGTGCCGTGCTGGGCTGTAGTCGTACTGTGCTGCATACCATGCCGGTCCTGCTACACCACGCATGACGTCTGCCTGCTGCCTAGTCCCAGCCGAGCCTGCCTTGCTACTGTCCGAGCTACCACAGGTACCCTATACGAACTATAGACTGTTACCTGCGCCCTGTTGGCCAGCTGCCATACCGCCAAGGCGGTACAGCACAGTGGGTCCACCAACCCAACGTGACACTGTGTAACACAGACGTGGTGCGAATTCAGCCTAAGGGTCCTTTTACACGGACAGATAAACTGGCCGTAACGAGTGGTGGTCGACAATACAGAAGTTGATCAGTGCTTGTCTACTTTCATTTTCATGTAGCAATGATCAAGATAGAGTTCGTATGAACGACCATTCATGCAAACTTTACTTCTTCATCCTCTCATACACTTTACATTATTATTAGCAGCTCATCCCCTGTTTACACAAGATGTGCTGCCAACAAACGATCATTTTTATACCTGCATAAAAGATGCGTTCAATGAGTAAGTGTTTTTTTTTTTTTCATTTGTGGTTTGGTCGCTGGGCATGTTTAGTAACCACCCTATTACCAAACTACTATTTGTTATTTATTACATCCTTTTTTCCTTGTTATGAAACAATGTAACAATTTGTAGTGCACATTGCCTAGCATTGAGGTCAATCCATTGCCCATAGTATAAACTGGTGTATACTTCATTATGTGTCAGCAATAGGCAGTGCCAAATTCTTCAGGTGACATATAACTTCTGGAATTACGATAAAGTGTGAACATTCTGGATTATGTTTATTTATTTAAATAAAATGGACAGTAAATAATTGTTCATCGTGGTCTGTGTAGAAACGTAGCCTTTAGAACAATGTCCCTGGAAGTGCATCCAATCACTGTATTAGATTTCTTGAGAACATGATGTACTATACTGAAGAGCTTACAATCTAGTATTTTACACACTTGAATACATTCCTTTGGGCTGAGGCATATGAATATATTCATTTTGACTCATCAAGGTGCATTTTTTTATTATGATTAATACACCATATCAAATTTATAAAGTTTTTATTTGCTTTGAGGAAATCTTGGGTAATGAACGTGTAATCCATAGAACGCATTAACTGCTGCTGTATGTTAAAATGTAGCAAAGTATGAAAAAAATTATAATTGATTCAAATAAAAATAAGTATCTCAAGCAATATTACACCAGAGAATGCGCTGATAACTTCTACTTCAGGACATAATTGGAATAATACTGTATAATAATTTGTATGGAATATTCCTAATAGACAGTTTATTAAGCATGTATAGTAACAAGGAAATCGGAATAAATCTGTATAAATAAATCTGAATAAATGAATGTTTGCCAAAAGAGAATTAGTTACTGTTGCAAATCTTTTTTTTTATATTTTACACTTTTGTTTTCATTAGGAAACTGGTGAATAGAATTTGTAAAATTCTTCATAGTTTTTCTTTTCATAATTTTCCCATTAGCTACACATAAGCACTGACTAGTATAATTCCGGTTAAACTTTATGTTATGACATAAGACATGCTTTATCATGGAGTTATATATTTAATTAAGGCTACATTCACACGAGCGTATCAGATTCACGCGCGTGAAAAATGCGAGTGGCATGTGTTATTCACGCACTCACAAAGGACATCTTGATTGTTTTTATTATTTCCAATTGAATTGATGCGCAAATCACGCATCGCATACGGATGTGCATCCATGTACGGTGCATGGTTTTCACACATCCATTGACTTCAATGGGCACGTTTGTGCGTGATAATGCACCAATATAGGACATGCAGTGAGTTTCACGCAACGGACTTACGTTGTGTGAATGGCCCTATTGAAATCAATAGGTCCGTGTGCTGCTTGTGATTTCCCTGCGCAGCACACGGACGTTATTCACATTAGTCTGAATGAGCCCTAACGCTTTTAGAAGTTATATTACATATAGTATAATTCCAGGTATGTGGCTGAAGTTTGCCATTTTCTCAATCATGTTGATGTACATAGAAGGAATGGGTTAATTAAGACTCTCGGCTATGTAAATCTTTAATGTTCATTTTATATATATATATATATATATATAGAGAAAAATGTAGAGCGTAGTAACGGCACCAGGACTTCAAGATGGATGAAAGCAAAAGTGGATTTATTTCACCTCAACACAGCAACGTTTCGGTTCAACAGGAACCTTTCTCAAGCCAATGGCTTGAGAAAGGTTCCTGTTGAACCGAAACGTTGCTGTGTTGAGGTGAAATAAATCCACTTTTGCTTTCATCCATCTTGAAGTCCTGGTGCCGTTACTACGCTCTACATTTCTCTCTATCTGGATATTGGGGAATTGATTCACCCCCAGGTAACGAGCACATGGCCTGATTTGTTGCATTTGGAGTGCTGTGTTCATCCACCCTGGACTGTATATATATATATATATATATATATAGAGAAAAGCATAGACCACAGCAACGGCACCAGGACTTCAGAGTAGATGAAAGCAAAAAGTGGATTTATTCACCTCAATAAAGCAACGTTTCGGTTCAACAGGAACCTTTCTCAAGCCTTGAGAAAGGTTCCTGTTGAACCGAAACGTTGCTTTATTGAGGTGAATAAATCCACTTTTTGCTTTCATCTACTCTGAAGTCCTGGTGCCGTTGCTGTGGTCTATGCTTCTCTCTATTCTCTTGGGGAATTGATTCACCCCCAGGCAACGAGCACATGGCCTGATTTTTTGGAAACCATTGGAGTGCTGTGTTCATCTACCATTGGACTGTATATATATATATATATATATATATATATATATATATATATATATATATATATATATATATATTATATATAGAAATATATATATATATATATATATATATATATAAGCAAGTCTGTCAGTGTGTTTGGGCTAACTTTGTAATTAGTCAGCTGCTCTGTATTCTCTATACAGAGCAGCTGTATGTAGCGTATGTAACCCTGTTCCCATCAGGTCCGCGGGATTGACACGTTCAGTGACAACAGGTCCTGCATCTCCCTGACATGCAGGATCCACCTGTAATCTATCACATCTTTGTTCATAACTTAGATGTGATCGATTACTTGTGGATCCTGCGTGTCAGAGGCACGCAGGACTTGCTGACACTGAATCCGTCAGGTCTGCGGAATTTTTAATAAAGACTAATTAAAAAGTTACACAAAACACATTGACTGACCTGTTCATAAAAATAAATGGCCAGAATAGGTTTACATTGTCTTTAAACTTAAGTCATGCTACCATAACCCAATATTTTGGGACAGGGGGTCCCAGCAATTTTTTGCACCTCTTCCTTCTTTCCACTGTTATATTGCAGAAGAGCTACATGAAACTTGACCAGTTCACTGTACTTTCACATGAGCTGTGGTGCTGCCTGGTATTTTATTTTATTCCTCTAGTTGGAGTCCTGAAGGAATAGAGGCCTGTCGGGCATATTGCACTGTGCCGAGTCCGACCTGTGTATATTATGTTGTGCTGCTGTTTAACCAGTTG